>NW_009650063.1:140739-163824 GCF_000708025.1 Charadrius vociferus | reverse complement strand
TTTAACCACTAAAGCAAATAACTGAAGAAGGGGGATAACATTAAAAGAACAGTGGAGCTGATTAAATACAAAACACTTTAAAATGCACAAAACATACTGGAAATAGAGGAGCCTTTCTTCTTTCATCTTTTTAAATTACAGCACTCTTAAGAATGGCTTGTAGTGTAAGTACTTCATGTATTTTCAAATTGAAAGATGACTTTCAGTGTCACAGAATTCTGCAAACGGAAGACATAATACGGCTCCTGGAAGTTTTTTAACCTTTATTTTGTAATGAGCTGCCTTATTCTGAAGTCAGACTCTTAATCAAACTGCAGCAATATAACCATGCCAGTGGGGTGTAAGTGGATCTGAATTCAGATCCTCTAACTGGTTCTAGCCTGTACCACCATTTAACAAGGTAGACGGCCCAGAGCAAAAACTTAAATATTAGCAATTAAAATACAGTAATCTCTTATGCTGCCATTATTTTGTGCAATATTTTAATAAAAATCAATGGAAAATGCTAACAATCTATGGTCTTTAGATGTTGGTTAATATAAATTTAGTTACCTTATGATTGAATAAAATCCCCGAAGCCTGTTTGGAGAGCATTTATAGTTCTAGATCTAAAAAACTTAAGATACTGAATGAGATACTCCCTTTTTTGTGTATTCTTTTCAGTGATAGTTTGTGTTACTCTAAAGGTTGTATGCCTGCATCCATTTCCTCTTCCAAAGCATTAATACAAGCAATCAGCATATACTTATAGTCACCAACCATTACAGAAATTACAGATTGCTTTTAGGATAAGTGGTTTTGCCTAACATACAGCAGGTTTTTTGCTTTTTCTAAACAAAAATAATGGTGAAATGCAGACGTTCTTTGTATCAGTTTTGAAACTACTGGGGTAGTTTCTTTGTGTAACACTCCAGTTCTCAAAAGAACCTTTCCCCAGTCACATCTGCTATTCTTCTCTGTCCCAAACACCCACTCCGGTCAACGATGGCAGAGCCTATCAGTGTCTAGTAAACTTACATCCATATCAATTTAAACATAAATAGAAGATGGAGATAATCTTACAAGGCTTTGTGTGCTTTTAATTTCTTGAAGTACCAATCTCCTTAATGGAAAAGGAGGATGCTGTCCCATCTGATGATACGATAATAAATAACTGTTCCTTTGATCTATATCATGACAGTGGTCTTAAAGCCAACACAAATCTTGTCTTAGATTTGTCACCAATTTTCCATATGGATATTGCTGCATTATTTAGTGTAGTTTCACTACCTCTTTGTCCGTAGTTCCTCTTCTCTCCCTTGGAGTACAGCGTCCCACATCAGTGAAAGCAGAAGAATAGCTTCCGGGAGACTCCTGGTCTACTGAAAACAGAAATTGTGTGAAACTATGGTAAATTAAACAAAGCCATTCAAATCTGTGATGCTGCTTGGTTTCATTTAGGGGGATGAAGAGGTATTGAAATGTATTATTTTACTTTTAATAGAAAGAAAAGCACGTGATATGATGACTAAAGTACACCTTTAAAGAAAAAGAAGATACTGACTCTCAAGCAAAGACAAAAGCTGTCCGCTGATCCACAGCAGAAGAATATATGATAAAGGATAGAGAGAGCAAAATTACGCCTCGCTGTACGAAGGGGTGTGACCCTACTGGACCAAATGGAAGACATGACGGCAGTACCAGGACTTCCATCAGGTTGCAAGAAACTGTTTCAGAATGCCAACAATGTAAACACATAATTACATGCACAAAACATGACTAAAGCATGCTTCAATGAGAAAATAATGAACAAAACTTGTTTCCTCCTAAGTGATCTAAGGTGCATTTCTACTTTACCACAGGCACTTGTTAGGCAGCACAAGGGAATTTAAAAGGATGTTATTTCATAAAAACAACTCTGTTTTAAGAGATGGAGTACAAATCATTACTCACCAATCTATGTGGCAGATTTTCTCTAAAGCACAGTTTAGCAATGTTTATTACAGGATGGCACATTATAGGCTGGTGAATACATCTTTCCATGTTTTAATTAAAATAAAATCATAATCCTACACTCTTTATAGCTCTGCAAGTTGCCAATGGGAAATGAAAATATAACGGAATTATTTCAGACCGGAGGATGAAACGAACTGCTTCTGACTTCTGAGATTTTAGCCTCCTATTTTACTAGTACTATTTTAGCCTCCTACTGCCACAGTGACACCTGCTAGTGGAGACATATGACTGATGTGTGTCTTCCTTCGACTTCATTCACACATACATTTCTAAGAAAGTACATGTAGAAAAAAAAGATGTAAATGACCTCCAGTGGGCTGTTGGCTAATCTATTGATAAAGACAGTGGAGGCAAAAAAAGATAAAATTGTATTATTTATGTCATTGGTGGCAAGCATACCATCACCAACAAGTGTATCACAGTCCCAGTTCTGGACAGCTTTCTTGATATGGCACGTGTCTGTGAATGAGGATGTATGCTCACTGCATAAACCTAAAGATATAATGCCTCCAAACACACCTATTGATTTTCCTTTATACTGTAGCAGAAAGAGAAGAACGTGGGAGGGAAGGAGTGAAAACGCAGCAGCTTTAGGAAGAACCATTTCTGTTATTTCTACACAGCTCCTTATGCAGTCAATACTGGTAGTTCTCAAGTGTTTTTTTGCTATGACCTTGGGGTCTCTGTGTGGATGGGGCTGTAAGAGGCACACACAGATCCAACAAAACACAAACCTTCATTAGAAGTAGAGCTCAGCCATGACTGCTGCTGATGGAAGTCAACGGAACATTCTGCTGTACTAATTCTCCACGCTACTTTAAGGATATTAATGTTGACAGAGCATACCGCTTTCCTCATGCCAGGCTCCTTCGTAGCTGCAGAAGCTATTAGGAATCCATGTTTATTCTGCACTGTGGATTTCCTTATTTTCTAAGACTGGAAAATTCTCATTTAGCAACTGTGATATGTGACCAGCGCAATTTCCAACAACTTCGGTCTCATCGTGTCGTGCTGCCGGCCAGAGTTAATCATGATCAGGCTTCAAGTATGACTAATTCAATACTGAACTGCATTTGATAGCTGTTTTCTACCAAATTCTCTCTTCTCAATATGTCTTTTTTAACTAGGTATGAAGAGATGGTAACAGCTTCAACTCTGATGTGCTGCTGAGGGACATGGTTTAGTGGTAACTTGGCAGTGTTAGGTTAAGGGTTGGACTTGATGATCTTAAAGGTCTCTTCCAACCATAATGATTCTATGGTTCTTGAAATACATATTTACTAGTGTGGTACTTGCAAAAATTGCAGAAAAAGTTGTGAGATTAAAGATAAGTAAGATGAGTCCGATCAAATATTGCATAATTGATATATTGAGGACATTTTCTCTTACATCCATTTGTAATTTCAATAATAGCTTTGTAATGTCATTAAATTCCCAAGGATGCTCTGTCAGAGGACTGTATGTCTAGAAGCAGAACTGTTTAACACAGAAATGTTACCATTTAAAAAGAGAAATAAATGACAGACTTGCCAAAAACTTTAATCTAAATCATCCGGGATACACCTTTGTGCACTCCCGCTATGAATCTAGTTTGCTTCTTTTAATATTGAAAGGTTAAACTTTAAAAATGTTTTAAGCTCAAGCAATTTTTCTTTTTTTTTGAGAAAAAGAGAAGCAGAGCAATGAACAACTCAAAGTAGTAACTTTAAAACCAGATCACTGTCAAGACAGACGTTTTAAAAAGTTAGTGACCCTGACAGTTTCATTCAAGTTTTGATTATGGTGAATTTCCCTTCTAAGAGGATAAGATATTTCTCAAAACTTCATAGATATATGAACGTTCTACGAGAAGAACTAGTTTTGCTGCCACAGAAATTGGGAATTGTATGGTTTGAACAGTGGAAATGGAAACTTCCTAAAACGACCTTAAGGTCTATTCACAAAAAGTAATACAAAGCAGTGGAATTAGTGTATTTTCATAAGAAAACAGAATCAACTTTCTATGCTGCTGACAGAATTAACAGCATTTTTATCACTTCCATGTAACAAAACTATACAGTACAACATGTTTTAGATGCAGATTGTTGGTTTGGGTTTTTTTTTTCCAAAATAAGGGTTGTCTGCACATTGTTTTTTCTTTGACCACCATCTTACGATTCAGGCATTCACTTTCTGTAAGGTCTTTTTCTTGGAGAAAAAAAACCCCAAAAAGCAAAAATATTGCTTAATTTAATAACACCATTGTAATTTATAGCACTAATAAGCTATTAGTTGAAATACACCGTTACTCCAGTTGTCCAGATTACTTTGTGAATAGACAGCAAATTTATCTATCCTCACCGCCTATGCAAAAATGACATCCTTCATTAAGAATTTTGTGGGATGAAAGCTTCTTATAGACGGCACGAATAATGGAAATGGAATGAGAAAGGGTGGGAAATACAGGGAGTAAGGTTGGATAAGTGAATCACAAGGACAGAGGAAGAAAGTTAATCCACCTTGGAAACACAGTGCACTATCATTGTTGTTAGTTGCGTCCATGTCTGGAAAAGAGGCACTAAGAGGTAATCTTCCACAATCATTCTGGTACAGTGGGCAATGGATAGCACCATCTTGAGGCAGTGGATGAAAAGGCTGGTGCATGGGACTCTTTTTCAGAGCTTTGAGAGATGAATTCCTTTCTGGAATGTCTGGAAGCAGCTCAGTAATAAGTCTGTGTAATATACTGTTGTCGGGCAAGCTTCCCCTTCTTTTTTCAGCTTTGATTTGGTCACAGATGTCTTTAAGTGCAGAATCTAGTGCTTCAAATACAGACGACTTGCATTTTTTCTTTTCAGTTTGTTTTTTAGGAGCTGCACTTTTTTTCCTCCGGAAAGGCACTGGGCTGACTAGGAATGCTATCTTAGAGAGGCCAGATTCTGCGTCCTGTCTCCTCGGATCTTCAGCGGTTTCTTGTTTAGCCCTTTCGTGTTTTAGCATGGTGGTGAAGCGGGTGTAGGAGGCTGGGCATCGCCCTTTGCAGGAGCTGATGAGATGCCGGTGGTGGTGGTGGTGGTGGTGGTGATGGCCCGATCCATAAAAGCTTTCAGATGACGTGAAGGAAAAGTGGTCAAAGTCACTTTCACTACAAAAGGATGAACCCTCTATCTGGATAAAGTCACTGAGGTCAGAAACCATTCCATCTTGATCACTGTCTGAAAAATCCATATGCGATCGTTGTGGCTCATCACTGGTCACTTCGATATGAATTGGCACCAGGGTTTTAGACTTGTAGCTCCGTTGTACCTGAGAGGGATGTCTGCCTTGAGTTTCTTCTTCCAGCAAGGATTCGATAGAAAATCGCCTCTTTGGACATAAGCCGTTTTTAGGAGGCTCTAGTGTAACGGTTGACAACATTTCATCGCCTAGGTTCGGCATTGATTTCGACTTCTGAATTAATTTTTCAAATTCAGATATTCTGGTTGGTACCATGTCTCGTGGCACCTCTTCAGTAGAAGACTCTCTCCAGCCTTGAAGAATACCTTTGTGCTGTTCTTTTTCATACTGCAGTATTCTGGACTTCACAGAACAAATCACCTCAGAATTCATCAAGTCCTTGCGATTGATGCGGTGCATCTTTTTGTACATTT
Source organism: Charadrius vociferus (assembly GCF_000708025.1). Taxonomy (NCBI): domain Eukaryota; kingdom Metazoa; phylum Chordata; class Aves; order Charadriiformes; family Charadriidae; genus Charadrius; species Charadrius vociferus. The sequence goes on along the minus strand of NW_009650063.1, from coordinate 158,200 downwards.
TTAGGAAACCCGGGGCATCATGCGCAGATCTGTGACGAACTCTTGACCTACTACTACCACGGCCCTCAGGAACATATGGGGAGGCCCAGTTCATTGAGCAAACTTCTTTGGAGTCCTCCTCGCACAACAGAGAGCCCATGCTTTCAGACTTGGCCTGCGCATCGGGAAAGCTATCGCGATCATCTGTTAACAGATCATCACAGCTACGAGATTTCCTCTTTGGAGAAGCAGTTTCTTCTGTGCTGCTCCAGACTTCTGCATTTTGACGAGTCATTTGCCAGCCATTCTTGTAGCTGATGGCCCTTCTTGAATCGTTTGGAACAGCTAAATGTTGTCTGTAAGTGCTACAGTAATCTAATTCATTTGAGGTGTTGTGGTTGTGCACTGAATAACTTAAAAGGGATGGATATACTTTGCTAATATCCCCACCTTTATAATCCATAGAGCAGCATGGTAAAAAAGAGACATTGCCAGAAATTAAAAGATTCAGAAAGTTGGAATTAACATCAGTATTAGAAAGACTAGAAAAGAGACAGCAATTAACGCATCTATCAACTTAGGTCAGCACATAGGTTGCTACAGCCTGGGGAAGCAGAGCTAATAATTAAGTTATTTTCCAGCTGAAAAAATGTACTCATGATAATTTGAACATCAAAAAGAATTCCTTATGAATTATGGAGATGTTACCCCTCTCCTCAACCCCCCGCCAAAGTAACGTAAGAAAACAAGCATTAACGTTGATTTGGAAGCAGATCAACAGACAATAAAAGCTGCAAAGAATTTAAAGATGAAGCCAAACAATGAATCTAGACTTCAGTCAAATATTGACTTTTCCACCTGTGCATTCTGAAAGAAACTGTTCAGAATTTTTGAGCTGAGTAATGCTCAGAGAGTTCACAACGACTGCATATCCTAACATAATTAAAGAGAAATCTTTATATAAGGTCAAATGGGAAATTTCTCCCAGTTGTTGATAGGTAGCATAGGTAGCCCGCGCTTCCCCTGCGTGATAGCACTGAAGGGAGTGGTATTTTCTACAGCTTCTGGAGGGCAGAGCAAGGCAGCTGAGGAACTGCTACACGGGTGTAAAGGAAGACGTATGAGTTTACTGAGCCTAACCAGCATGTAGAAGAAACATGCTGACTTCCATAGCTTGGCTTCCATAACAAAGCCTGAGTTTTCAAGCAAGTTTTACGACTTATTTTTAGCGCGTGCTAGATCTAGAAGTCACTATGAGACACATTTGGAACTGCGGTCTCTCATACTTGCACTGAACTTTCAAAAATGGTCTCAAGTGGCAACATTCAGTTCAGGATCCACGCTTCAAAACAGCTCAATCTGCTTTCTAGAAGAACAACTTGAATCTGGATCAGAAACTGAAACACTTGAGTTCAAAATCCGTGCTGATCAAAGAGCTTATAATGTGCTGCTTCTTTAACAAAATGGTTAATCCCAAGAAAAATTAACATCCTAGTAGGTTTCCTAATGCTGGTAGAGAACAGAGTGATGCAGCTAGGTCACCTTCCAGAAGTGATTAATTAGCTGTGGTAGATGTTCTTAAGGGAAGGATTTTCCAACACAGGAATTGTTTAAGTCTTGGTAAGGGCTCATTATTGGTGGTGTAGTCAAAGGTAAATGCAGATAAATGGAATTTACCAACTTTTCAGTGCCTGGCCTGGTACACCAAATGGATGAGTTTACCCACTTTTTAAATTACCCCCATAACACTGTTTTTTAAATACATTTGCTTTTCCGTCACTTCACCTTAATATTCCTCACTGCTTTTCTTTGTATGATGCATTCTGTTGCAGCCAGGATATTACATTCTTTTCAGTGGGAATTGACTTTTACAAAGGTTTATGCAGTCCCTAATAGAGCTATAGGCTGATTAGAAAGTATAGCTACAGAATACAGCAATTAAATGGATAATAATAACTTAATACTACTTCCATCACATGTTTTACTGGAAACCTTTTGTCTTGCTAAAAAACACCACCGAAAACCCCAAACCCAAACCCACAATTGATTCAATTATCTCTTTTCTGGAGAGACATGGAGAACAGTGATGTAATGGCAAGTTACTTGGAAAATAAGCTAATTAGATTGCATATGCTGTACTAAATACTTAAAGGATTTACAAAATCAAGAATCAGATTATTGGATGTTTGCTTGATTAAATTAGGTCCTGATAACTGACAAGGTCTAACATATCAGCTATAGATTTGAAACGTCTGCTATTCTGGAAACACATCTTTAATCTTGAATGCTATTTGTCTTGATTTACTTTCTGTATATTCTGCAAATGGTTTTAAAATAACAATAATCTAATGAGAGTAGTGGAGTTAATAAAAGTTTATGGGTTCCTCTATTGTGGTACAAATCATAGTCTTCATTTAGTCAATTCCGTGTTGTTAAAATAAGCAGTTAAAACTGGAAAATCCTTGTTACAAATCCATCTTTTCAGCTTAAACTTACACATTGTAAGAACTACAGATGTAAGAATAAAGAAGTTAGTTGTCCAACAAGCAGCTGTTGCTTCGTATGAGTAGATCTCCCAGATCTCCGCACTGAGCAAGAGCGGACAGTTGCGTTTAGACCAAGGGATTGTACAACACACCGTCAGTAGTTTTCTGCTGGCAAATACGCTCTTCTTCTTACCTTTCGCTCTTGATGGAGACGAAGGAGACGAGCTAGTTAAAGGCTTCCTAAGGGTGGAATATGGGCCTTGCATATCCGTACGGCCCAGGGTAGGCCTGTTTGCGTTCTGATCGCTGTGTGCCCTCTGATGACTTACAGCAGGTTCCGACTTCCTTCTTTTTCGGTAGTCACTCGCCGTACTTGCAGAACTACAGAAATAAGCAGTATTAGCAGCGGTCTAATTCCGAGATCAGAATTCAGGAATTTAAAAAGTAAGCTCTTAATTATATTAGCGGTTTATAGATTAAACAATGCCAGCACAAATGCATCAAAAACATGTAAAGGGGAGAAGCACTGGTCTCAGACATCTGACAGCAGCTCAGGGATGGTAGTGGGAAGACCCAGAACACAGCATGGCTTATTCTGAACGTAAACAGTAAGTCCTTGTGAGACAAAAGTAAGGTTTACACTTCAGTATCAAAATACGAACACCCTCTCCACGCATCTCTCTATTTTCTCAGCAGCTCACAAGGTAGAATGTTAAAATCCGACTCTTCCCAACATCTGCTGGCTTCAGGTCATAAAGAAAACCCGCAGGCTGTATAATCTGTGTCTACTGAAATCATATATTGAATTTCTTACCTAGAGGGCCTGTCCAGGCCTCTGTCTGTTGAATAGTGATGATATAAGGAAGCCTGTAAAAACAAATATATGAATCTGTTACATGTCGGTATTTGAAAAAGGGGTGACAGTTTCTGTTTATTGTGTTCGATTATGCTTTGTTACTCTGTGACAAATCCTATGAAAACAGACTATGATGATTACCATCCTGGGCACTCCAACATAGACATGAGAATAATTACACAGGTTTTGAAAAGCATCACTAGGTTTTATTTTATATTCTACTTCAGTAATGTTTTTCGATGATTACCATCCTGGGCACTCCAACAGACATGAGAATAATTACACAGGTTTTAAAAAGCATCACTAGGTTTTATTTCATATTCTACTTCAGTAATGTTTTTTTTCTTTCAAAGCACTACTACATAATGATCCAAAGTCATGCTCCTCTATTCCCTTTTCAAAAATAGATACAGAACAGCTGAAATGCACTTTTACTATAAAAGCATAAAAATCTGAAAATAATTCCTTCATGCGCACGTGAGGTCTGCAGAGCTTCTCCTCCCTCCCAATTACTCACCAAAATCCCACAATCAATTATAGCCAGAAACTTTGGTAACTCCCATGCTGTTTGTGGCCAGCTGTCCACCACCTTACATACCTGGTGAGAACAGTTCTAATCCCAGAACATTTCATTGCTTATGGGGTTGTGGAATTAGCTACTGCAGGAACCCTGGAAGATGGAATAGAGTACTACTCCATAATTTTATTATTAATACAAAGTCAACCTTAAATGACTGCTAATTATAAATAAATCATTTCATACATTTCAAGCCTGCAGTCATAACTAGGTAACACTACAATTCTGGTAACTCGGTGTGAATCTAGAACGAACTGCATGGTCCCTGGGGTATTTCTTCATGGGTACAAAGCAGCGTGGTTCAAAGGTTCAGCTTGTTTAAGTTCCTGGCGTGTCATTTCAGAGCTAACCCGATGGACTGGAAATAGAACTATCACATAGCTTTGTAAGCTGCAGGAACTATTCTTCTGTCTATAGAAGCCTTCTAGACTTTTTTCAGTATGGAAAAATCTTTACAGACTTTTCTCTGTACAGAAGGACTGCAGAAGTAATAGCACTCATGGCCTTTTTAAGCGCTTTTTTTTTTTGTTAGGTATTCTTTTTTCCCCTGTGATTTGAATTGCAAGTTAATGAATAGGACTTCACCCAGATTTGTAAACTGACACAAATACTTCTAGGGGGCACCTATAGTCTAAGAATACTTGGGAACAGATTTCATGAGACTGTGCACTTTAAATGACATTCTACAGCAACTGTTGAAACTATTTTTACAGGTGGAGCACTAGAAAGACAATACAATTGTTCCGTTAGAGCTCATTTGTCACTAGACTTCATTATTGAAGACCTGCATCGCACAGGAAGTGGACGCTAACTGAAGTTTTGATTTCTGGTTTACACTGAAATTATCCTGGGAGGTGGGGAGAACTACACAAACACGTTACAACATCTGTCAAATGTTATCTAAAACTTGAGCTAAGATTGTTCTTAGTTTCTCAGCGATTTTTAACTGTAGTTTAATTTAAATCACATTAAAAATCAGGTAAAAAAACTTTCAGGCTCTTGGTAAGAATGGCAGCTGAGATGTAATCAGTTGAAGGATGTTAATAATTCCAAGTTAACTTCCAGAGAAAATAAGGCCTCTATAACTTATTTAAGGTGATCTCTGCGTAGGGTTTCAAAATGTTTATTTTTTCTAAACAGAAATTTCTTTGCTTTATGGACAAGTACTCAAGTATTTCTTCTGTGTTTCTACTTATTACTACTATTATTCTCACTGTTAAATACTGTTACGTTCATAAGCTCCAGTTTGGATCAGAATAACCTGCTGTGTAAATGCAAAGGTAGAATCCCTCCTCCAGTGCGATTACAAATCTGGGATAAGTGATCTGCAAAGAATATGCTCACTGCAAAAACCAGTAACACAAACCTGACCACTAGAAATGGCAGAATTAGGCTCCCGATACTCTTCTCAAGTCATACTTAGCTTAACTTGTAAAACACTGTGGCAGAACTAGCTCTAACGTGGATTTCTGTTAGACTAAGCATTAGGAGTACGAGCTGTATCCTATTAGCAGTGTTTGTGCACAGCTCTTCCTCCTCTTGATTTCAGCAGACATTCCAAAGGCAACAGATTTTGAAAACAACATTGGCTTGTAACGTTGGCAAACAGGGTTATGGCAACTCTGATTTTTCACCACGAGACAGCTTAAGAACTGGCCTAGAATTGAAGGAATTTAGTTCCTGGCGTATTTCAAGGCTTCTTGGCGATCTTTGACAGTTCAACATGGCACGTTTTCATTCCACCGACCCTCAGAGCGTTTCATTGTGGGGGAATTCTCTAAGTAAGCACGAGTTTAGGAAAAAAGGAAATGCGAGGTTTTGGTTATAATGACTTCTTTGTCCTCTTCCAATTTATTTTGAAATGAAATAGAGTACTGGACCAAATCATGGAATCATGACAATCGTACCACTTCATTGTTTTAGTAATTTGTGGGCTTAAACTTGCTAGTCTTTGCGCCTCTTCAGAATGGAAGCAATGCAAGACTCAGGTAATACCTCTAAGAGTCCTGTGCTCTAGAAGTGATGTTTAATATTCTGTCACCACATCAGAGGCAAAGCTGAGGCCATTTCTCTGCTGCTGCTGAAATTCTCACCTGATGAATACTGTTAAATTGTTCCTGTTAGAGCTCAATTAGACCAAAACCTCTGAAACTGCTTCCAAACCCCAAATGTGATTCTATTGTAATGCGCTACATTGGTCTGTTTGACAAATATTTTGTTTTATAATAGAATTGGAAACCAAAAGAATCATCCTTATCCTTCCACTGCTGCACTGCATCATGGATTTTCAGGTTGTGGAAACTGATGCTCAAGTTCTGGTAACCTACGACTCTGCTCCAGTGACTTATGCTATGGATAAAAGAGGTCAACTAGAAATAAAAGCTTCAAAAATTACCTTAGTGCTATGCTAAAAAAAGGGGTTACTTGTCATGCAGTCATTTTCAGCTCATCCAATACAGCCTCTAGACCCATTAGAGGAGACATGATCTCCTCTGTTCATCTGCATCTCATTTACAGTAGCGAACGACACACGTGCAACCCACAGTGTGCGCACTACAGCAGGAAGGAGAAAGCGGCATTAAAAAAGTTATCAGTGGCAATACGTCCACCCGATAGGAATTGCTATTGTGTTTATTCTTTCTAACTCAACATGTCCTCAAGCAACACTCATCTGCAATCTGCAGATGGTGGATGAGAGACCTTCACACCATCTGGGAATTAAGCAAGGTGAGGCAGTGGGAGGCAGCCCACGTTCTCAAGGAACAGGGAAGAGGTCATCGGTGACGTCAGGAGGATGGCGCTCTCAGTGGGGCAGGTCTGCTCTAGCAACGGCCTGTTGGAAGAAGACTACCAACATTACTGATCACGTGCCCAGCTTCTCCCAGTGGTTCCATCAGTGAAGGTTTGCCTCACTCCCATACAACCATGTATTCCTTTCCCAGGTGGATTTCTGTGCAGTGGTGCTCCACATATGCTTTTTTCCCATGAGGGGAGAGTACACCAGACTGTGGAATTCAATCAAGTTTTATCACGGCATCTGATTTTTATTTGCTAAATTTACCAACACCAACCTATTTTTCTGCAAGTGAATGTGAAATTATTTCTTACAAGTTTCATTTTCCTAGCAAAACATAGATTTCAAGGTTTGGTTGTTTGGCTTTTTTTTTTTTTTCTTTAAATCATCTGTCATTACATTGTTCTTAGGTTATAAACAAACAACTTATGACATGTTAAAATAACAACTGATTTGTGGATTTGAATGTGGAGAACAGAAACAGATGATTGTTGACCAAAGTATGTTAAGTGCTGTAACCTAGCTCATAAAGTCAATGGAGTTAAACATTAGAGAGATGGGGTACCGTGAAACAAACCCATACAATCTGCTGTAGGAAAGGAGTAAAGGATCAGATCTCCTTTCCAAAGGCAGCTTAAATAGAAGTCTGTGTTTTGGAGCCGGTTCTGTTATGGAGTGTGGAGGAGATCGTCAGATATTCTCAGACAGAGCATAAACCTGCTATTAGCACTTAGGATATTATTCCTATTTTATTTCTCAATATTTGGGATGTGTATGGGGCTCATGACGAGTGCATTACTGTTAGCCTATTCTGTCTAAACCAAGTGTCATGGCATTTGTTTTTTAAAATACATTCTGAAGAAGGTAGTTATTCCTTAGTCCTTACTGTTCATACAGTTCCTATTTTCAAGTTTTTCCTTTACATCCTCTGAAAGCTGCAAACTACTTTATGATAATTCTCCCATCACTATCCAACTTCAATTATTTTAAGATACATATCTAATATTATGAGGTCTGTCCGCAACAAAGCCATGGAAGCCAGCAGCAGAGTTGCTCACACCAACAGCTGGTGTAATCCCAGTTCTCCTTGCATTTCTACACAACCGAGCGAAGCAAAGGCCTCCGATCTGTGTGCTTCCCTACGCTGCCCACAAAACACACACTGAGCCTGTCTGGAAAATGTCAAGACTCTTATTTCAAAAGTGGCCAGAACTATCAACCTCCTCTTTGTTGACCAGTCACCACCACAGTCCGGTACCAGCAGAGGAAGGGACCTCAGGCTCACAGGTGACCTCCGTTAGGACTGTTGCATGAGGCAACACAAACACGGCAGATCAATTGTCATTGTGGGTTTTTCTGGGCAGGTCCCAACCCCTTCCATCAGAGACTGGACCGAGCCCACACGATGGCCAAAGAGCCAGGAGGCAGCGATTACACTCCACCGCTTGTAATGGCTCCAGGGCTATACAGCCCACGATGGAAATCCCAAGGGCGGTGTCGATCCCCATTGCCTCCTACGGAAGGGAACTTGTAAATCACACAACTGAAAGCAAACCACAGAGAACGTCTTTACCCACAGCATTCCCCAGGCCATGAACAGTGTGTTAGCGATCAGCCTAAGACAGCAAGAAGTGTGTGTCATGCCAAATTTGGCTGCTGGTTACCCTATGGCTTTTGCTTTCTGTCCTTTAAGATACTCTTATCACTTTGAGCTTAACTTGCCCTTTCCCCCTTTCTTTGATGCCTCCTTTGAAGTTTTTTCTATATGAAAAATACTGTATGTTACACATTCTACAATACCAATTTTTACCACAGGCATACGTTATTATATATAGGCTGTGTGGAGGTCATACCTTCCACCCACAGGTAAAGCCGCACTGATACGGCGTACAGCGAATGGTGAAAGCAAACAGTGGATATGGCTTTTTACTGCCAGGAGTGGGTACCACTGTTTGTAGCTGTCCTATCAGTTCTCGAGCATTTATTGACCCATGATCCCTCCAAGCCACTTCCTGGTGGCCCGACAGAACACATCTCCCCCAGTGCCCCATCTCCAAAGCTAATTAGGCAACTTCCAGAATATTCCACGTTGCCCTTATATGGGTAAAGGCTGCCTGACAAAAATATTTCAGTATTGGAGACAACCACCTCAAACTACCAAATACTTGATGAATACTTTGATTTGGTTCTACTCAAAACCCCCCAGATATATATTTACAATTAAGCCAACGTTTTAGCTGCTCTCATGCATCAAGACTTTAACGGTGACTGAAAATGAAGTTAGGAAAAGTAGGCAAAAGTTGTAAAAAAATACTAGGCTTGTTTGCATGCTGGTTCTAATATCTTTAACAAGATATTTTGAAATATTTCCCCCTCTGGAGGAATATTTAATTTGCTGTATTTTTTGGACATGATTTATCAAAGATTTTAAAAGTTTCAAAATAAAAGATAAATGTCTTTGTAAATTAAACAAAGAGAAAACCAGTCTTAATAGCTGTTTTGCCCAGACCTACTGGACACAACTAATCACGCTGGGGCTTTTAAACTGTCTTCTCTGATATATGGAGAACTCTCAATTATTAATGAAGGCCTAGAAGGTTACTGTCTCGGAGAACTGGGCCCAAATTTCACAATCATGAGCTTTGTCCAGATTTATAGAGCTTAAAACCAAACCAGAGTAACTTGCAAACAATTAACAATCTGAGGCCACGATTTGCGTTTATTTTTTGGAGAGAATACGGAAGATGAGAGTGAATCACGAATATGAATGAGGTAAAGCCACCATATGAAGTAAAGTTGTCGTTACAGGATTCACTGACTTTTGCCCTAACACTCTAAAAACGGGGAGGGAGGGGAGAAGGAATGAAAGCCTGAATCTCTCCCACTCAGAGCAGGGCAATGACAGCCCACTACCTGATCTCGATGCATTTTATTTGGAGGAATGACAGTGATTGTCAATCCTGAAGTTATAAATTTACAACAGGATTATTAATTGTTGCATTTCCTGATTAGCAACCTTAGTGATAAATAATTGGAGAAACGATAGCTTAGCCACAAAGGCTTTCACTTGACATATAGAATTTGCAATCAGGTATTTTAATTAAAAAATACTACTGTGTTGGTATATTCATGGTGTCTGAAAGCAATGCACTTGCCCAACTCTGAAGAAGTGGGAATTTGTCAAAGAGTTAGAGACGTATGGGCTGGTGTGTAATTCTGAGTGTTAATCTCTGAGAAGCTTTGGGGAATAAGGACTCACAGTTCCTAGGATAATAAGATCAACATCCAAAAGCACTAGTGATCTGGAAAGATATGAAGACAAAGATACAATGATTGTGAATTAGCAACACCTCATAGCTATCAGACGGAAACCACTACATTTTAACAAACTTAAGACATAAACGGTGAGCACTCCAACCCTTCTTCCCAAGAGAATCATCTGAACAAGAATCATTCATTTACCTCATTGGGAACACCAGAAGAACTGTCTTGAACATAGTCCAAAAGCTTTTTAGGTGGCTGCATCATAAAAGCAGAAGTGTAGAGATGAAATGGAGTAGAATCAATGGCAGCAAGGAGTGAAACATGTGGAGAAGGTGACACAGTTAGAAACGAAGTGTTGACAACATCAGATACAGAGTGACACATATGGGTAGAATGGAAGGAAGAATGTGTTACAATATTTTTTAAATTATAAGCATCGTAAATGTTAGTAACTGTAGGCGGTAAAATTTGCAACTGAATGGTTGAATCAATACTGGCAGTTTTTAAGGCTGATGAGACAGAAGAGTATAAAGCATCACAGTTATGTTCTGCTGGGGACATCTCAATATACTTTATCTTACAGGAGACGGTATTCTCAGGGTATCATTATCAGTTAAATATTGTTGACATATAATTCATCAAAAGAATGTGTGTGGACTGTTTCTGCCCACCTAGAGGGAGGAATGACAAAACAGCTTGAATGGCAAGATAAAAGCAGATAAAAGATAGAAGTGAAAATGTGACACATTATAGACCACTGGACAACAAATTAAACCCAGATATGTTTACCTTTTCTTTTTCAGGTATTCAATGGGTATTTTTTTGAAATGCTATGATTAAAAAATTAGGGTTTTAAAAGAATGCATGTGTTTTGCTTTCTCTTCTGCTTTCACTGAAGTAGCTGGGAGTTTGATTTTGGGTTATGGCTAGTTACCAAAAGGGACTCAGGTGCCCGCTTCCCCGAGTGCCCTCCAGGGCCCTGTGGCAAGCGCTCAGGCTCCCCACGGAGCACACTGAGGGGGGCTCCAGCGAATTGCTAGCTAACGGGGAAGGATCAGAATGGGAATGTTTTAAATCCTGATACTCAAGCTCAAATGCCATGTCTATTTGGGATTTTCCTCAAGCTGCTCAGGATCCTGGGGAGCTATGAGGATACTTAACCAGACGGAGGGAATGTGTGAGTTATAGATATATATATATTCCCTTCTTTTTCTGAGGGGATTGGAACTTACGTCTTCCGCCCGTCTGGAAAGTACTCTAACCCCTGTGTTAGACATTTTTCTGGGATGAAGACGTTTGTTATCATTTTCCCTAAAGATGTTAAGAGTGTGCAGGAAAGAATTTGAGCTCCGTGAAGCTAAAGGGGGGGTGGTGTGTGCAAAAGCAAGGGCAGGTGCATCTCCAACCTAGTTGTTAAGGCAGAGGGGAAGTGAAACCAAGTTCTCAGTCTTGTTTTGAGGACAACGTTACTGTTTTATCCTTGTGTAAAATATATAAACAGCCTTTGGTGCTTACATCTAACACAGCCTGTGGTATCTGCAGAAGAACTGGGAGCGCCTAGGCAACCAAAGGGGAAAACTGAGGTATCGCTGACGTTTAGGTGTTTCAACCAAATGGAGCTTTTCAGTTTATAATTTTAAACATAAAAGGTTGCAGTAGGACTAAGGTAGCATCTGGTTGCCCGAGTCCTTTTTTTTTTGGATCCGGCTATTTCTGAAAATCAGAGCAGAACTGAAGTGTGTTTGTTCAAGCAGGTGTCCAGCTTGAAAAAAGAGTAAACCTCTATCTCTGCATTCAGGTGCAAAATACGTATTCGGTATGTATGCATATAAGAGAGGAAAAAAATCTCAGTATTTACTGCCATAATCAATTTGTATATGGTTGCATGCATTTAAATTTAGACGCATTCCTTCAAGTAAAATACATGATTTGCAACTTAGCATCCCTAATGCAAACTGACATGTTTTTCTGTTCTGAAAGATTGTTCAAAAATAATCCAGCCAGATGCGAAAGATTTAGGTAGACTAGTAAACATCCTAACTGTTTAACATGCAGTTTATCTTGTTCCTAAATATTGACACACTACTATTTGTCTAATATGTAGTCGGTATTAAAGCTGTTAAAGCCACTACTCTGGCAAGTTAAGGGTCCACTTGAAAAATAATAGTTATATGCATGAGATGACTTTATTGACCTTTCTCATAAAAAAAATGTATTAATTTTACTGGCATATGTTTGCTGAATTGGTAATTTATAAATTCCTCATTATAAAAATATTTTTCCTAATGTTTAAACATTAATATTCTGTCCTCACTTACCGGACATCCAAACTGCAGTTCTGAAAAGAATTTATACCATGGCTCGTTTTCTAAATCTATGTCATCTGGGTTTATGCGATCAGTCTGGAGCAGTTGTGAAGGAAAAGGGAAGGAAAAGGCACACACTGAGCAAGGTGCTAGAAATGCCAGGTCACTTTATCAACAAACACACACAAACACAAAACAAATATGGGGAAAGGAATGGAATAAAATCAAAGAATGAAGACAGTATTTAAGACAGAGAATATTCTCGTTCAAGAGCTGTCGATGACTTGTAGCTTTAACACTTTTCTTTTTGTTGCTATTCTTCCAATGACTAGAAGATTTTAAAATTACCCTTTTAAAGCTGAGAGCTCTTTTACCACTGTAAACATCCCTTCATTACTTAAGTAACTTTAATGCTACTAAATATTCCTTGCTAAGAAGATTGCCATCTTCTTGCATAGGCAAGAAATCGCCCGTCAGCAATAAAGACATAATTTTGTCAGTATTGCTTTTGGTCATTCCTTGTCTTCTCACAAAGCATGTTAATTCTGGATCTTGCTGGATCAAGCGCTGAGCAGAGATAAGGAATGTGCAGCATGCAGGCATGAGTATATTAGAAAGCCACTTCATCATATGAAATGGAACTGGTATATTTTAAGTCCTACGGTCAAAAAATAGGGAAGAAAAAATTATGCATTCCATAGTATCTGTTTTAGCAGTATTTTGTAATGCTTTATCTCCGACAGTCTTGCTGACATAATGAAACACTTTTTTCCCCAGTGAAATACATCGTTGTCATCTGAAAATTCTCACAGCAAAGGGATAAAGTAGCAATTGAAGATAGCATTAAGAAAATTTTTCAATGAACAGAAGAATAACTGACAGATTTATTCAGTAGCATGAAAACATGACAGTGCAAAACAGTAGAGCTCCCCGTGGGATATCTAATCAACTGTAAACTTGGCTGCATTAATTATTTTCTAAATAGCTCCAGTTCCTTTGTAGGATCTGGTGCAAGCTGTCATGCAGCACAGAATTACAGTGAACTGTTGGCTTGAAGATCTCTGAAACAGAGAAAGCCTCTTGTTAAAGATATTTCTGATTTTAAAATTTGGTCCTCTGCAACTGTAATTACCAGAACTTAGACACTAATGATGGTGTGACCTAGAAAGCACTCCTCAAAGAAGACGACTCCCGAGTCAAGCTGTCACCAACACACCAGAGCAATCACATACAGCTATTTCTGTTTTCTGCAAGAGATAACACCCTACTCTTGACCATTTCAGGTAATTAAACATCTTACAGCACCTTTCTCGCTGCCTTTGATGTTACTGGAACAGACTGCCAACTTTGCTCTATTGACAGGTCAACAACCCTTTTGAACTACCTTGGTCTATATCTATGAGCTGTTCATGCAATATCTGGACACCAACTGTTGTTTTACAGATTTATCTTCACAACATCCCTTTCAAGTAGGGGAAGTATTATTCCTGTGAACAGAGTGGGAAGTGAATGCCAGTGATGAACAACTTGCCCGTGCTCCGTAGCCCGGTTAGGAGTGAAGCTGCTCTGGAGTTTTGCCCCTACATTTCCACCATCCACAGGCACACTTCAGTGCTACTAATAACAGCTGTTTCAACTCGACTGTACATACCCAAGTCTTTAGTAGAAAACCACCACTGAAATTAGTTTCGTGAATTTACCAGTAAAGATTTGTGACCTTAATAGGGACTATAATTGACTTAAGAAAAAAACAGGATTCTCTTCTACAGAGAGATGAAGGCACAAGGGCGAAAATCAAGAAATTCACAATGCAGAAGATAAACTCATCATATATCAACTTAAGTCCCATTACAGAGAATGCTCGGCATATTCAGAGTTTCTTGTTTACCTTAAAAAAATAATCCACAATTTAGATCTGGATAATCTGAGAAGGCAGTACTAAACAACTGCTTTTCTCCAAACAATTGCAATTTCTCCAAACTAAGTTACTGACTGTTGAAATATTTATAGCATGTTTCCATTTTTATATTACACCAATGAATTCATTTTCACAGACGATTGGGTGCATCTACATAAAATAAGTAAATAAATCCCTTGAAATGCATCCGGGGTGGAAATTGTGAAGCTGTCAGCCCTACAAAACCATTGATGGACTGACCGGTGTCCCTTCTTGCAGGGAGCCAGAACACACCATTGGACCAGCTGGGCTTCCACCCAGCTAGCCAAGGGGAGAACAATGAGAATGGTAGCTGGCTCCTCTTTTGTCTTCGCTCTTGCAATTAGTTGAAAGTTTAAAACCCCCTGCATTCCCACTTGTAAAAAAAAAATGCTAGAAATAGTGTATTTTATGTAGTTTATAAGTGTTGGGGTTCTCACCCTGTAGTAGCGTGCAAATAAAATGAGAGCGTAAGAAAGCATGTAAGCTCCCCGCACCCAAGTCCTACTTTTATTTACAGCTTGAACCACAGAGGGCAGCAAACAAAAAGAAACCGAGCGCTAAAGTTTGCAAATTGGCTGCTGCCTGACAGGCCCAGGGACAACTGCATTCCCTGCGCTCCCGAGATCAATACACAGGCAATTGATTTCGCTTGGCTTTCAGCTTCAATTTTGCTGATGGACCTTTTTCTATTATCTCCCCTTCTAAGAGACTTCAAATGAACAAATCATTTTGACTTAACAAACCGATCTTGGCTTGGTCTCACAAAGTATCTCCCAAAGTGCTCGAACAGAGGATAAAAGCCATAAGAAGGTAAATTCCCTTTTTATGACTTGGCAGTCAAACCAAGTCAGGTTCTTATACTCTTATACTTAATCTAGTCATTAGAAACATTTTCTTTACTTGTTGAAAATATACTACTAAAGACCAGTAAGTATCTTCACTCTTTCTGCCATTTGCATCACATGGTCAACACAGCACTGTATCAATATACTCAGGTATAAAAGAACATCCATTTAAAAAAATACACCTGTAGTGTTGCATGCAGCTTTGCCTGTGCTTGATTGGATATACACAAGTAGACATTCACAGGTAATAATCAAAAGTGTGCGTTTTAACCAGTGGGTTAAATAGTTCTTATACGATCTGCATGGTCAAATTAGTATTTTGCATTTGCAAGTGCTGACACCACACTGAAGCCTCTTTGGAACAATGGACTGAGATGTTTGTCATCTGTTTGGCTTTGGCATTTTATCAGCTCTAAAGAAGTTTGCTTTTTCTTTTCCTTTTTCCTTTTTTTTTTTTTTTGCCTACATTTAAATAACCGTCGTAGCTTCAAGTCCACTACCAAATTGACTTAGTCTCTCCGTATCTTTACAAGAAGACTTATTTTTTCATGTCATATCAAAACATACCTATATGTGGAATTCCTGATTTCATTTTAAAACATGCTGAGAGTTTTTTTTTTTTCCAGTTGACAAAATGTTCCTCAAGTAACTCAACTAACACCGAACACACATTCTGATAACCAGCTTGAGATGTCAAAGGTGATCAAACTTGCATATTCTAAAGAAAACTTCAAATTTTCTACTACAGTAAAAATAAAACAAAACACCAACAAACAACATTATGGTGCAAGGCCGGTCTATTTCTGCTATTTGATGAAACAGTAATTTTTTAATTTATTCTGATCATGAAATCCTCTTGCATATAAGCTCTGTAGAGAATCTGTTTACTGAACATATATAAAAAAATCTAGAACTAAAACTTAACCTGACAATTTTATGACTAGCATGTGTACTCTCATGTTTAGACTAAAACATCCAATAAAAATCAGAATCTACCGCCTGTCCCAATTTTTCAGTCTTTCTTAACAGTAAGATTTTTCCTTACTTCCTTTACTGCAGAAATTGAGAAATGTACATGTATGGGGGAAGTACTCCACATGCACATGGTTGGAGCTAGTAAAGAATAAAAATTTAACTTCATATCCATATGAATAGGATTAAATTATTACACTGCAATTTACTTATTTACCGAAAGTAAACACCCGTTTCAGGAAACAAATACACGGTTCAGATGATACTAGAGAAAAAGAAGAGCGATTTATTACATTGCAGGCATTGGAGATGAAAACATTGCTCAGACCAACTTACGTAGCACCTTAAAAAATGGGAACATTTTGTGGGCTTATTGAAACGGGAACAAAAGCAGCTGCCCCATCACTGCTTGGCAGACGACTCAACAGCTTAATGTCACTTACTTGTAGTTGTAATCTCAAAGCACCAACTCCAAGCCCCCCTTTTCTGTTAATGTTTTCTACTCTTACAAATCCAAATTACAGAAGAAAAAAACCATTAATTTCCTGTTTCATAACAGAAGGTTGCTACATGATACTGCAGCTTGAAATTACACTCGTCTTTTTATATCCATAACAAAGATAATAATCTATCCCTAGCCAATCTAACCATGTAATGTTTATTAGTAGGTCATTTTTTTAGGTTTATTATTTCTTACATTCTTTTGATCTACTGGATGAGAATCTGCTGAATAATATTTCCCACGAAATGTTAGTTTTACATTGAATCTCATTTTATTATACTCTTCCCACGTTTCTAATTTCCACATTAATCACAACTGATTCCAATGTGGTATCTAAGTCAACAATGAGAACGTTGATCTTTTAAACCTCATCTGTCCTGTTTAGCATCATAAAAGTTAGTCATAAATCTTTTTTTTCTTTTTTCTTCAGATCATTTTGCCATCAAAACTGCAATTCTGTAGACAGGGAAATGATTTAATTTCAGGAAAAAGAAATTAAGACTTGGAGTGCTGGAGAACTCCCTTTGACTTTTCTGGTTTTAGCAAAACCGATAAAGTAAGAATTTCTAGTTCAGGTGTTATAAATGTCCATCTTTTACAGTATTAATAAACTATTTATTTTTATATTCCGTATTTTCATTAATATTTTCTTTCAGAATCATCAGAACAATTTTTCAGACATTAAAAACCAAATCTTTAGAGGTTATCAAGCTGAAAGACTTAACTCATGCAATACTGACACCATTGAGGATTTGGAGTTTTCATCTGCCTTTGGAACTAATACAATGGTTTCAGACGTCAGCTTTTTGTAGACACACAGAAAAATCTTTTGACCTACTCTGCTGACCATCACTTAACAAGTCATGAGTTGTACTTTCCATATGCCAGTCAATGAACACAAGGATAGCAAATGCTTTAGTGAAACCGAGTCTTGTTCTTTT
>NW_009650063.1:91752-140665 GCF_000708025.1 Charadrius vociferus | reverse complement strand
CTTATTGCAACTATTTTTGTATCAGTTAATAATGTTGCACTAGTGTCAGCACAAGTTTCAGCTCTTGTATTCTATGTTAATTCCTGTTATCCAATCTTGTACAGCTCGGAACTATAAATAAACAAAAAATCTCTCCATTCTGTCCATGAATATTATTTCCTCCGCTTTTTCAATTTATTCTACAAAGGGACGTTTCCTTGTATTTACATCAGCTAAATCTAAACTTCTAGTCTAAACTTTAGATGATAAAAATGTGACGTTGCCCTTGACAGATGCTGCTCAGTAAGTACAATGTGACTAAGGCTTTTCTGCATGAAAATATTTTAAGGACCAAGCAAAGCTCAAGTCCAACCTCTCGATTGAGAACAACAAAAAAAAAAAAGCATAAGCAAGTTAAAACAAAAAGGTTCAGGAACAGTGAGCAAAGCTTACTTTTTTGTCATTTCATTAGTTTGCTAAAATTGAAAAATCGTATCTATGATCATATACATCAGCACTGCAATTCCTATATGATTTTTTTTTCGCATTACATTAGTAGAAAATGTAATTTATTAGAAACGTGAGTCCATTCTTGAAACATTACTGTAATTTTATTATTTTTAACTTGAATCTGCTGTTATTCTTTGGCATTGGGAAGGCTGCTAAATGACCTCAGCGCGTATAACGCAGCCATGGCAATCAAAAAAGTGCTCAGAACAAATGCCATCACCTTTTAAATAAAATTATTTGCTAAGTTCAGCTTCACAATAAATACTAAATCCCATTTAATTATATCGATTTACTAGCAAGTCATCTAGAAATGCCAATTTCCTCTTTGAAAAATGCATCAGTTCTGCAAGAATTTAATTTCACAGAAACACAGCTTAGTATTTTCTAGCGAACAAAAATGATATTCCTGCAAAGACCATTAAAACACATGGGAAAGGTGCTTAGTACAGGCGTTTCACACTGCCGACATACTCCATATTCTGGAATTCAATTATTTGCTTAATTTATTTTAAATTAGTAAAATAGATTATGTGAACAAGCATGTAATACAGAGTACAGAAGTAAATAATAATCCAGTATTCGTTACATAAACCCCTTCTTTAAAACCGGACTCCCTCAACCATTTCAACCTCAAAGTAAAAGCCCAAGAAAAGAAAATACTGCCATTGATACACAACAGTTTTCCTGAAATAAGAAAGTACTGAGATAGCACAAAGGTAAATTAGAAAGGCTCGGTGAATGTGTCTTTCAGCAAATGAACATTTCTGTTAATGGTCATTTTGCATGCATTAAGCGTAGCTTCATCAGATATGCTTTTGAAAAAAAACCCCAATTGCAATCAGACTTCTAATTACATGTTAATGTACACTCAGTAATCACAGAGTAATTGAGGCTGGAAAGGACCTCCAGAGGTCATCTAGTCCAACCTCCTGCTAAAAGCAGGTCTAATCAGATCAGGTTGCTCAGGACTGTGTCCAGGTGAGTCTTGAACACCTCCAGAAATGGCGATTCCACAGCCTCTCTGGGCAACCTGGGCCAGTACTTGACCAAAACCTCCTTAAGGGTACAATTAGCCACATCCTGAAAATGCAAGTTTATTTTTATGCATTAATTAATCAGCTATTATATGTGCTATTAATACTACTGAAAATGAGTGCTGGAGATGCATGCCAATTAGGAAAAGCAGTTGCCATCAATTCCCAGTTCTGCTCATGATCCATTAGGTTTGCAGAGCGGTGGTTTGATTTCTTGGAAATACCAGAAGATCTAAGTTTAGCAAATAAGCCAAACTTACATTTTCAACACAATCATCAGGAAAAAGCAAAACCAACTTGCCACAAAATCATATTTGAAAAATGTCCTTCAGTATTCATCTAAGTATTATAATCAGTAGTAAATAAAACGATGACCTCTCACCAAACCTCTTTACTGTATTACCCATGTCACTTATGTGTCTTACCGGTCTTTCATGTTCAAGGATTGATGACTTTCCCGGCTCATATTCAAAAATACTCCTTGGTTCAGAACGGAACTTGCGGGTATCTACCTTTCTGTCAGGGGGATCCCAGTCATTTCTAAAGAACAAACATGAGCAATTGAGTTAATTTACTGTCATTGCCATCTGCTTTACAGCTCTGTGCAAGAGAAACACACAGATACAAATGAACTTCAGCATGGCTTCTCTTTCCAGATTTCAGTTGTGAAATGTCTGGCCTTGCATAGCAATCTTTTAACCACTGTGTCACCTTAGCCATCGAGTGCACCCTCAGCAAGTTTGCAGATGACACCGAGCTGAGTGGTGAGGCTGACATACCTGATGGATGGGATGTCATCCAGAGGGACCTGGTCAGGCTCAAGAAGTGAGCCTGTGTGAACTTCACGAGGTTCAACAAGGCCAAGCGCAGGGTCCTGCACCTGGGTCAGGGCAACCCCCAGTATCAATACAGGCTGGGGGATGGAGGGACTGAGAGCAGCCTTGCCGAGAAGGACTCGGGGGTATTGGTGGATGAGAAGCTGGACATGAGCCGGCAATGTGCGCTCACAGCCCAGAAAGCCAACTGCATCCTGGGCTGCATCCCCAGCAGCGTGGCCAGCAGGGCGAGGGAGGGGGTTCTGCCCCTCTGCTCTGCTCTGGGGAGACCCCACCTGCAGTGCTGCCTCCAGCTTGGGGGCCCCCAAAGGGGAGACCTTATTGTGGCCTTCCAGTACTTAAAGAGGGCTTATAAGAAAGCTGGGGAGGGACTCTTTATCGGGGTCTGCAGTGATAGGACAAGGCGTAATGGCTTTAAACTAAAAGAGGGAAGACTCGGACTAGATATCAGAAAGAAATTTTTTACACTGAGGGTGGTAAAACCCTGACCCAGGTTGTGCAGAGAGGTTGTAGATTTTCCATCCCTGGAAACATTTCAGGTCAGGTTGGACAGGGTTCTGAGCAACCTGATCTAGTTGGAGATGTCCCTGCTCATGGCAGGGGGCCTGGACTAGATGGCCTTTTAAAGTCTCCTTCCAACCCAAACTATTCTATGATTAACCTGTTCACAGCAGGTATGTTCAGTACAGCAGGAAAAATACTAGGGACGTCCAGCCTATGTGATTGCTCACTCTTTTGTGAACTGGTAGACTTCCCTGATATATTGTGTCAAAATACCATGACGTGCCTTCTGAAATTGCAAATTTCCTATACTTGTTTTATGCACTACACTAACATAAGCAAGCGGTAGACAGTTTTGTCATCACGCAATATGATAGTAAGTCCATACTGAAAAAGTTACAGAATTTTCTGAGAAAAAAAAATAAGGATTTTTTTAAAAGACTGTGAAAATCTCATAGATGCTCCTTATCCTGATCTGTAGTAGAACTGCTCCTGAATATCCTTGTAAGCTGTATCCTGTTTCCTTGTAAATTTGAATAGATAAAGAAGAACAAGGATTCAGCAGTTGACGTTGGGACAGAAATTTAGCCATTTTCTCTCCAATTATAAATTTGCTGTCAATTTAACAGTGCTATGCAAAGAATAAAAAGTAACCCCTACTACTCTATTTTTTCAGTAATTTGCCATGTTATATCAATAGCTCCCTACGCATTTTTGGGGGATAGTTAGCTAGGTACATCACAGTGAGAGTAACCTCATGGCAGTTTTTGTAGTCACTACTCACACTGCATTCGGAAGACTGTAGCTCGCACATCTTCTTATTTATCTCTGTGTAAAATGACCCACTAGGCACTCAAAGAATGGGGGAAAGGAAAGGGGAAACCCTATTCAGCTATTGCCTGTGTTTACAACGAGAAAGAGCATACGCGGATTAAACTCCATCAGTTCTATTTGCCTTTCTGATGTGACTTGGTTTGATGTGACCTGACACCATAAGGCACATGTCATGTGCCTTAAAAGAAAAGTCTGTGGAGTAGCTTTTGTTTACAGTACGTTTGTGAGTGCAATTTCTGGCACACAGACACCTCTGTTTAGAAAATGCCCTACAGTTCAAGGGAAGTAGTTCCACGTGGCTGCATTGTTTATTTTCACTGAGGAAAAAAAAAATAATTTCAGAGCAGAAAAGGTTGTGTTTTTTTGAGAATGAACAGGAAAATGGAAACGTTCTGATCAAGTTGCATCATCCTGCAAGTCGCTGAAGAAAAAAGATGCTGCTGAAATTCTGATTCAGTTCACTTAATTTACAACGTTTAGCCCGTAATCCCTAATGGACTATGTTAATGCAAACTGTATCTTGCCTCCCAGCTATAAAACTGTGATACATGTGGACCTAAGCCTCTTATGTGAGATTTTAAACGCTCAGGCTTTATAGGCAATTAAAAAAAAGAATCTCCCAATGGCAGGAAAAGATTGACAAGCTATAGCTGTCGGCAGCAGGCAAAGCATAACTAACGTGGCATCCCCTGGCCTGGAGAACATAGATTTCCACTGCCTGTCTTACCATGTGGGAGATTAAAAGGAGAGGCTAAACAACCGAGTTCAGTGCTGAAGCAGTTATTTCCAAGCTTGACAAAAGGAACTGTAACAGGCCTCAGTTTCTGCGACCGAGGCCTTTGGCCTCGCGCAGGATGATGACTCACAGAGCTTCAGAGATCAAAGCTAAGCGGATCCGCATTTTGGTGCCTTTGCGAACAAAATCTATGCTTCCGTATGACATGCTAAGAAAATTCAAATCTTTGGGAGGTAGCCCAGCTCTAACCCTTGGCATTTCCTCTTGACAGCCTGCCCTCAGCAACAGGAGCAGCCAAAATCAGTAACCATCGAGAAATCTCATTTTCCTTTGTAATAAGTGTATCTGATGGATTACCTTCTGGATTGCCACTACCTACAAATTTTTCAAAAAGTCATAGTCATGCTCTTTATTTTAAATACTCAGTATAATCTTTTCTCATAATATTTTATGCAAACTGCAAATTATTTGAAACTGATTAATACAATTCAATTTCTACATATAAAAATGTTTATAATGTCCAAGCTGACAAAATGGGCAAATTCTGTTTTGCTACTTGAGCATAACCAAGAGAGGTGGGATTGTAGCCACAAATGGAACAAAAAACAATCCTCTTCATGTATAAAATATATACATTGATACACATACACAGAAAAATGTGTAATAACATAATATTATATTAACATGTAGTATTCACGAATGTAAACACTAAAAGAAAAAGGTTGTGCCTGAGGTAGTAGCTACAGATATGGTTGAAGAGTCTTTGCACTTCGCATGTTTTTATCAGAACGATAAGCATGTCTTTCCTGAGTTATTAGGTATTAACATTTTCCAGACTGGACTCTAAACACTGGGATCTCATTTTGTGGAGCAAGTTTGAAACTGGAAAACCACGAGAAAACCAAAAGGCTCCTTTAATCTGTAAACACCTCCTTGGTCAACCAAAATGGAGAGGGAGATTTAAAAAATAGGGATATAAAGCACTTCTGAGCTCTGGGGAAATGTGGGTTGACTCAGCTACACTCTTAACGTTTTGCTGTTCCTTGAATTTCAACTTACATCATTTAGATTCTTTCTCTTTGCTACTGGATGCCATAAATGGCCTTTCCTACTCAGAGATTATTCAAGAGAGCACGGACTGTTTGGAAACACGAGAAGCACAATCCTGCTTATGAGAATGAAATTCTTAAATGCTTATGGTGGTATCACTTTTTAAGAACAAGCACTTCTTTAGCACATTGAAGAAACGGCAGGACCATGCATGATGCCCACACTGCTGATGAAGATCGCCCCTCAACACCTGACTGTCCCTTGAACAAAGCCCTTAAAGTCATATTATTCTACAGCTGCTATTTTATCCTTTGTGATAGCCTGTAATTGGACTACTGTACATACCAAGAACACTTTTCGAAAATACGCCAACTTACTTTTCTGGTGTAGACCTTTCCCTCAGACGATGTGGTGGGACCGGAGGTGGCACGTGTGGAGGTGGTAAAGGGGATGAGACCTTAAAGGCATCGGAGCTACTGTCAGAAGCGCTTTTAGACAATGGTCTGTACGTCTGCGTCTTTGCAGCTGGGTGTGCCTGAGCAGAGAAGGATGGACTGTAGCTACCTAACATAAAACAAAAGCAGAAATAGTCACAGCATCAGCATGAGTTTTAATAAAACACAACACAGAACGCTCCAAGAACCCACCGTTACCCAATAAAGCTGCAAGGTTACAAAAAATGTGCAAATGCATTTTTAAATGCTGTGTACTATGTAGCTCATCGGAATATTTTTTATATATTTCTATATAAAAATAAAAACACAGAGATAACGTGTATTTAGTTAAAATCAATTAACGATTAATTTGACTGGGAGGGAGAAGTTAATGGCTGTATGTATCCATCAGAGCTGTTAAAGATAGTCTGTTAGTAATCCCCAGGCTTGTCCTGCCTCTCATTGCTTCTATGTTCAGAAGGCAGAGAAGTGGTTGGAAACGCATATTTATTTTTAATTGTTTTAATAATTGCTGTTAGTCTAGGACAACTAGGCAATAGCATCTCTTGAAGAGGATCACAAGAGTCCAAACAGGTCTCGAACAACTGACCCACAACAAATGCTCTCAACAGGACACAAAAAGGCAGCATGAGAGCATGTCAAATGCACCAAATGCTGAAATGGAAGAATTTTGAATGGCACTTTTGCACAAGGCACTATGGGTTGTTTTTTTTTGCCTATGTACTCTTTCACACTGTCACTTTTGTTCTTTTAAATAATTTTACCACATGGTATAATCTTCTGAAAGATGCAATTACATATCTGTTAGATGAATATGTCTTTCTTGCAGCTAAATATCATCACCACCAGTGCCTATTGCAAAAATGAACAAGATCATAAACCAGTCATCTTTATTAGCCACTCTTACTGCGTATTTTTAAAAGGTGTTTTCAGTAATTAGCATTTGTACTGTCACCCTGTAGCTCCCTTTTCATTTTGATAAGGAAAAGCTGCGCTTCTCACAATCACCAGTGAAACTAAACGCAATGTAATCAGAAACTACAGTACTACAATATATCCCATCTGCAGTAAGAGACCCACAGCTGCAATTCATTTCTGTGGTAAGAATGAAACCAAAATTAAACTTTGTTTCATTTGGGAAAAAAGGCATGAAAAAACACCAACTGAGATCAAGCAAGACAATAAAAAGTGTTTATATAAGCATTATAAAAGCAAGCGTGAATAGTTAACTACCCCTGTTACTTGCTGACATTAACAAAAGACTCATTTGGAAGTGAGGGAATAATTCCTACCAGTACCGTATGCATACGCAGTATTATACATGTCTGTGTCGTCATCTACAAAAAGAAATACACATGTTACAGCAGTGCAATTCGTGCCAGTTTATCACAGCAACGCAGCTTGGGTTTTGCAAATACAAGCAGAAGACTGGCAGGCAATCAAGCGCTGTATTTCTTTTCCTCATCTCACAGGTGTTTTCTGAAGACTCTCTTTTCCCATTATACTTACCATAGGCTATTTTTACCACCTCATTGGTAAAATGGTATCTTCTTGGCATGTCACCCATATTGTGCACATACTGGTTAGCACCGAATTGCAAATTACAGCTTTTTGTCTGGTCTTCTCCCTTGCCCAAGCTCAATTTCTTCCTTTTGTCAGCTCTCCTCTCCTAGAGACTATGAATAAGTTGTTCCTATCACAAAAAGCAACCTCAAAGATCTACTCTGTGACTAGTGTTCAAAATAGATCTTGGAAGCCAAAACTTTCCTGCTTACATTTTTTATTCTCCCACTAATTCTGTATGACCACACTGAAGGCAAGCTCTAGCTCAGGCAAATAAAGGCTCCTCCCTTCCGGGGGCGTAACGAACATAACTTCCGTTTAGACAGTTTCTTGACATCCTTGGTGACAATCGTGATAAAGGACGTTAACTCTAACGCTAGTGATGCCACCAAAGCTCCATTTCAGCAAAACCAAATAAGACATTCTACCAAAAAAACGCAATTCAGACGGAAAACGTATCCTCAAAACAGCCTGTTAATGAGCCCATGCTGTTCTAACACATGAGCTCTCCAGAAGAAAGCTGGTACGGTAGGAGATTTACAGTGGCCAATATCTCATCCTTAAAACTGGAGATGAGGATCACTTCACTGAGCTCTCCAGTGACACGGAATCATACTGGTTGCACACCTATTCTAATCACTTCAATTTTTATTTAGTTTTAGTAATAAAATAAACCCAGTAGAAATTTTCAGCCTTTAGCAGAGGAAAATAGCTCTCTCTGCAGTAAAATCCATCATCAAATTTACCCATTTGATTTGATTCATTATCTGACACTTGGTGAACACTTACATTTTCACATAGTAGATGATCAAAATGCAGAAAAGCGCATTTTTTAATACCACTGAGAACCACCCAGCCAAAACAAAAGCATACTTACCAGGCTTATGAACCATATGGATTTGCTTGAACATTGTCTTGTACCAATCCTTCGGCCTGTCGACTGTCTAAACAAAATACAGTTTTTAACAATTAACAAAAAAATTAAAAATACCTGTGAGTACAGATCTGATCAGACATTTAATGTTATTCTGGACACGAAGACTATCATGTTTTGCCCCGTATTTAATATAATAGTTTTCACAGCATCTATTTGAAATAGCGTATTTATGTTTTTCATCTAGGAATTCCTGTAACAAGTTCTGGAAGACACTGAAGACTGAGTCAGTTTTGGACTCTGATCTCGGAGGGTAGAACGGTTAGGAATGGAGGAACTAGTGCCAGATCAAGAGTTTATCTTCTGTATCTGACAATGATGAACACTAGATATTTTACAGGAAAATACAAACACCTCTGCAATAACAAGCATGTAAGAAGAGCTTCTTTTGAACTCCTGGCAATTTCAAACTCAAATTATCTTCAAAATGTAATTGTTAAATAATGCAGTAAAACTTTGGAAAAGAGAAATAAAAGAGAAAAGAATTAAGACAACACTACCTTTAAGAGTTAATGTTTGGATTGAAAACAAACAATATATCCTTTTATCGATTTCAAATCCCCTTTCCAGGCAACTGAATTTTAACTTATTTTTCTATTTTAAGAAAAGTGAATACAATATACCTTTCAATAACCACTTGTTAAATTATATTTATCCTTACTTTTGTATACTAAGCAATCCCAAAGTTCCCAACCTCTCCTCATATTAACATTTGCTTGTGCTTCTAATTATTTTTATCTCTTACCCTTCTGCTTTTTCTCTTTTGCTGCAATTGTCTTTGAGATATGATGATAAGATTGCAGAAAAGGAGATAGCACAAATGCAAACATGTTTTCAGTATTATTCTTCTTAGGTCCTAAAATTTTACTTGTTCCACAGTAGTCAGAAAAGCGAAAGTTTCAATGCAGATGTACAAAATTATCTTCAAACCTCACGGTGCACAGGGATAATTCAAAAGACCCCTCTTCATGTGCCTTATCGTGCATTAGGCAATACCAAATCTGCCATCTCCCTGCCCTCTCCTCTTTACCATGAAAAGTGAAAATCCACAAGTTCTTCTCTCCAAAATAACCCACAGATCTAAGCGTGTTCACCCGGCTCCATGCCATCTTGAGCAAATCACTTTTGCCCTAAGTATTTGTTACAGTTACCGTATAATCTGTTAATTAATCTGTTTTGTTAATGATGGTGAACTCTTACTATATGGGACTAAGCAGAAAATGCTCCTGTATTTTGAGGAATCAGTATGAGTTCTCATAAAATTGCTATTAAATGACATTTAAAAAAAAATAATAATTGTTTAAAAGAAGAGCTGATAGTCATCAGAAGAATGCAGGAATCTGCTGGGTAAGAAAGAAATTCAAGCAGTCGGTTATGCTTTTTACCCAGACCTGCTTGCAAAAGATGAAGGAGATACAGTTTCCTATCAGATCAGGTCCCTTCCCCCACCTACCAACATTCCCGACTTCTGCCAAAGACAAGATACTCAGAAGCAGATTTGGACCATTTTAACAGTTTCCCTAAAGATATTAAATATCTATACTAGTGCAACTCTGGTAAGAATAATTTAGCTGGATTTGAAACAAGTATACTGTTTGGCGCTCCAAGATCATGTACGTTCAAAAGTTTACACGGAAGTCCAGAAGGTCTGAAGGGACTCATGCCGATGGGCATAACCTCCATGGTTGCTTATTTCCCACAGCACTACAAACCTGCAATGGCCCCATGATACCACAACTGCCTTTCTGGTTGTATTGAGCCAAGAAGAATCTTCCAATAGAGCTCAAATCAGTCATACGCGAATAGATTGCAAACAGTGCATAAATATTACTGCCATGATCCTAATGTTTGTCAAGCGACAAAGGTGCACAGACATCTCTTTGCAGGATCCTCCTTAGCAGTCAGGTCCTCCACAAATCAAGAGAAGGCTTCCACATAGAGATCAGGTGTGGAGAAGCTCCCACATGACCAGAGAAGGTCTCCCAACATCTTTCTGGACATCTGAATGTTTTTCTCTCATCATCACTCCCTCAACCCCCACCCTGGGTTTTAAAGCCTCAGCCAATAATTTGGCTTTACATTATAAGCCACATAGGATTAGTTAATGAGTAGAATAAATTATTTTTAAAATAAATTTTCTCAATTTATATTCACTAATCCCACATACCAACATTTGTTGGAGGAATTATCAGTATTGACAATGCACCAAACCATTCAGATGCCATCCTGCTTTGCATACATTATAGTTGTTGCAGTTAAATGTTGGAACACGGTATCATCATACGTGAATGACCAATCAGCCAAATCGTGTGAAGAGGACATAAAAAGCACCTGCAGTTTGTACTCAGAAAAGTCCATCATCATTGCAGTATTTTAATAATCCATCACAAAGTATGCAATAAAAGGAGGCATTTATGACTTTCAGGGGACCTTCTGTGTTTTTTTTTTTCTAGCTGAACTATTACATCACTAAGTACGAAAAAGAAATCTGCTGGGACTTGATTTTTTAATTTTTTTTCATTCTTAGTAAATAGAGGCCTTCTCAGTCTACAGATTAATTTTGCTAGTTAGACACGAAGCAATCATTTTGGATAGTCTAAAACAGTGCAGTCATACTGTTTTCCATGAATCTGCTTTTCTCCTTTCCTGGGATCCTGTTGGTGGCAAACTCTGATGGTGCCGTTTGCCTGAAGGCTTCTCTGAGTGAACAGCATTTTACTCTCTCTTTTCCAAAGACTTCATTTTTAATGCCTTGGAATGTCACTATCTTTGGGGCAGGGCTTGGCATGGTGGCAGAACTTAACAATGATCTAAATTTTCAGGCTTCGGACTTGCACTTCCCAGCGCTGGCAGGAGCTCAAGTGGTATGGAGGGAACATGCTGACATGGGATGGAGGTTCTGAGAGATGGGAAAGCTTTACAGGAGTCCTTCCCCTCCCAGCAGCTTTGGACAGAGAGAGTTTGCAGGAATAGAAAGAAAACATTGCTCTGCTTTCACTGGTTAAACTGCTGTCACAAAGCATGTTGTGAGAGTAAAGAAAGGCTTGGAGGAGATAATCACAGCTTGAAAAATCTCTCTACTCCTAAAAGCAGTCCAAATCTGGAATACAGATACTCCTAAGTTCTTATTTAGCTTACCTTTGAGTAGCACAATGTTTCAGAAAACAGAGTGTATGTTGCCTATCACCCGTGAATCTGCATTTACTGCTTTTTTGACAGACTGTTGCCATTTTCATAAAGATGGAAGAATACAAAACTTTTAAATTTTGCATGCAACGGTAAACTCAACTAATCTGAAAACCTCTTTCTTTCTCCAGATGGAGTGAGGGAGAACTTTCTGGGAGAAGATGCCTATTTGGATGGCTCACTGACCTTGGAGAAAGAGCGAGTGATATATCCTACCTTCTACTGTTCACGGGAAATGCAGTTATAGCACTTTTGCATGTTTCTGCATAGTACTGCACTTCTGAGAGGTGCCAAGGTGCAGCACATCTGAGTCTTTCGCTGACAACCACATCACCTTTGTTCTTACACGACTGGGGTACACAGGGCTCAAATACACTCATGTACATTTAAGATGTAATCTCAGATCAATAACTTGAAAACAAGCTCACTTCCTAAATCCTAAGGAAGCAGAATAAGGACACAAAGTGGCACGAGACACACTCACACACACATGTTAGCATAATCTTTCAACTCATATCTCTCTGTGAGAACCATTTCTACAATACTAAGTTTACAAGCTATATTTTTGATATTAAAACATAACAAAAAACAGAGCAAATCCAGCTGAAAAATGTCCTAATTCAAATTACATGATGTTTTTAGGTGAAAATCTG
Organism: Charadrius vociferus; assembly: GCF_000708025.1. Lineage (NCBI taxonomy): Eukaryota > Metazoa > Chordata > Aves > Charadriiformes > Charadriidae > Charadrius > Charadrius vociferus. Next base: position 128,394 of record NW_009650063.1, on the reverse strand, counting down.
AGACGCTCAGACCATACAATCCAAAAGTTAAATATAGGTTGGCAGACTGCCGACTCTGTTAAGCACACTTGAGGGGGATTTCTGTTATAATCCTGTATAACTGATACGTACCCTATTAGATCAATCTGCTATTAAAAAAAAAGAACAAAAATAATTACTTTATCCTATATAAAGCATAGGGATATATTTACTTAAAAAGAGGGTAGGAAGCTAGAGAATTGTTGCACAGAAATTTCTTCATTTTTAAAAGATTCCGATCGTATTACTTTCTATGCCAAAAATACAGCAAGAAATGCCAGAGTTTTCCCCCATTCTTATCAAAATTGTCCCCCCGTCTTACCACTTATTCTGAATTTTTCCTACTGCTTTTCTCCATCAATTCCCAATTTCCTCCCCCCGAATTTTTTCAATCCATTGAAGCAGTTCTTGGCAATAGAACCCAGCCCCATAGGTCAGCAGCGGCAGAGGGGACACATCCAACAGCTGCTACGACCTTGCACCTCACAAAGACTTCACCTGCAAGGGCTCTGCCGCTTTCATCCTGGCTCCCACTCTTCTTACTCTTTCTCCGTCTAGCACAGCACTTCTTCTCCGGCTGGGAAGGCCAGTAAGAAATCCCTTTCCAGACCCAGTGCAGCTGCCACTGTGCTCTCCGGAGCAGCCAGAAGAGGCTGCCCTGACAGCAGAGTGGAAAGAATGCTTCAGCATAGTGAAAACAAAACTCTTCAGTTCGACATCCTGGGACCACTCAAGCAGGGACTAGTGGCAGACGATCAAAACCGGGGCTAGCCACAATGAAAGGGCTGCCACGCTGTTCGTTTGCACGTCACTCAAGGGCACAATGATTATATACTGCACTTCCACGAAAATGCTAGTCGGCTCCAGTATTATCAGAATAAAACTGCTCATTTCTGCACTACCCTGATGACAGGAGAACCATTGCCCCCAAAATGCAGAAGCGTGACCTTTTTTACATATGCACACACATATGTATATACGTACACTTGCATGCACACATATATACAATATGTATAAACTTTATTTTAGAAATAACAAAAGAAATGCAATTACTGTATATCTCCAAAAGATAGCAAGAGCTACAACAGAAGCAAGAAAGAGACACAAAGTTTTGGCTACTTCTAATTAAAACTAGAAACATGAGGTTGCCCAATTATGCTCCCATCAGCATTCTCCCTTTCCGTCAACACACAATATTATATTCATGAGCTCGCTGATTACGCACACTGTATTCCACATTATATAAGACTAGAAGAATGTGAAAAACCCATTACCAACAATCAGTTCATTGTATGAGTTCATACACAGATTCCCCAGAATTTCCTACCGTTCTAATTGCTGTAGGGATTCCAGATTCATCTACCGGGCCAATCCCTGCATAATGTGGAGCTTTAATGACTGTAATTTTTTTTTCTTCTTCTGAGGACCTACAGATTGGTATTGTACTGGCGGTGCTGCTGCTGCCAACACTCTGAACATGCTGGGAGTACGTCTCTGTGGACTCTGTAAAGATAACATGACAGAATATTGTATAACGATACAATAACCATCCTTGGCAGTTATAACACGCTTCCCCGTTTTCACTAAGCTGTACAAAGACTGACAACAATCTTAACCACATACATATACAGCACTTAAAAAAAAATAATCATCTTAGCTGGGGCTTTGCCCTACTTAATGTTAAATTAACAGAATTATAAACTTATTTAAGGACCAGACAGGCGATTCAACTCAGATCATCTTAGATTAGAGTGGGTTTTTTTCACAGCATCTTGCTCACAAAAAAAACAGAAAAAAAACCCCAAAAACCCAAACCCAACAAAATCTATTGAGAAATAGTGGCAGAGGTCTTTTTCCTATAAATCAAACTCTTGCACCTTTCCTATCCATTCCTTGAAACTAGCGATACAATTTCAAAACTTCCCTCCCAACAAACTACAGAGAATTGCTGTTCTGTAAGCACAGCAACAAGATTCCCAACAGCCCTCCATAAAGACTTAGGTGATACGTGTTTGGAAACATTAAGTTTTGATGCATGAATATTTTTAAAAAACAGATTCTGACATACAAGTTTCGTCCCTTAAAGGTATGTTGGTATGTTTAAGCGCCTCTACATATAATCCACAAAAACGGACCTCATTAACTTGGCATCTGCAAAGCAATCTGATGATCCACCTAAGATATTTAGGTGAACTGTGCAGGCTGCTACTGGTTTGTGCTGACTTGCAGTACTTCTACCCCTCTCCCCCAATTCTTCCTTTATAATTAATGAAATTAAAATGGCACTATTACCATTTCCCTCTAAAATATAGAGTCATTATAATATTTATATAATATATAATATATATGTTATATATAATATATATATAATATATAATATATAGTTATTATTATTTATTTATAGAGTTTAACAAAAAACACCTCGCTGCTGAGATGTGTCATGTGCAACTTTGTAATGCTGCAGATGATGTACTTCCCTCCTCTATGCAGGAAAAAGAGCCCTACCCCTTCAGGCAGCACGTTTCGGTGAATTAGTGGGCTGCTATGACAAAGCATCTTTTTTTTGCAAGAGCAGGTACAGCGCTGTTGAGAGATTTCCACCGCAGGATAAATGAATGTAGGGAGCAAAAATAAATATTCTAACACTACCGGTGAAGATTACAATTGCCTTTGGTGTGACGTTAACATCCGTTGATTCTTCTGAAGAAAAATATTTGAATTGTAATATAAATCAACAAAAGGAGCTCTGGCGACTGACAGCTCCAATTTTAATTGGAATACTTCTGCTCACTCCTACTGCAGAGAGCTGGATTTGGTGTGGCTGTTTCAGCTGTTTACTCAAGTTTGAAATCCTGTAAATAATCCAGCGCTACACATATATGGTGAGGGGCAACTCTGCGTGGCAAATGTCTGAATATTTGGGCCTTCTTCCCAAAATGCATGATAAATTTAGAAAACACTTTGGATTTTATCCTTCATTCTTCAAACTGAGGCCATCAGTGGGATTTTTACATGAGCAAGGAGAATTAAATCAGGCTGTTATTGTGGAACACAGAGCTTCAGCATCGTACAAGAGCAAAAGTCATGGGAAAGCACTTCACTTACTTCAGGTATATCCAAACCAGAATTTTGATCAGCCAACTGGAAGCAATCAAAGAATCTACAATTCTGGGATGTGGAGAAACCCATCTATACAGTGTATGTACTTATCGCTATGATAGGGATAGCAGCATTTGTCTGAGCCGTAAGTCTCAGAGCGAGAAGTGTCACCTAATTTCCCTGCATGCACAACAAAAAAGTAAACTCCAGGATCCCATTCAAATTATTATTACGCATAATCTTATCTGAATATGCAAAACACCAGTACAAAAAGCAGCAAGCAAATGACTGTTCTGGCAAAACTGGATTATACTAGCAAAGCACCTTTCTAAGGCTGAGCGTGGATTTTTTAAAAAATATTAACTACGCCCAACAAAAAATACATAAACAAATTATAGATTGACACGGCTTCAAGTGTTTAAAAGCCCAGAGCTCCTCCCTTTGTTGGCAGTATTTCTACTGAAGATTATGGCAGTTGTGGTGACAACCAATGTACAACGTTGGCCCTTGGTCTCTTAAAGAAGGCAATATCTGAAGGAGCTGCGCAGGTCGAGCTATTTTGATATATGCTCTTTCCTCAGTAAAGCTAATAGAAAGGTGGCGAGAGCTCACCCTCACACACATAAGTAATAAAACTCAATGTTAACTCCAGTTCAGGGTCACTACTGTATCTAACAATAAATGCCATTATTTTTTTTTTTGCATTTACTTCCCAAGGTAGATGAATAGACAATACCTTCATTATGGGCGTGAAGCACTCTGCAATTGTTTGCAGTCTTTGCCACATGAATTGGAATACGTTGCGTAATGTATAAAGCAAACATTCTGTGTGAGGCTTACCCATCATCCTGCCATGCTGCATGATAACAATGTTGGAATTGAGCGAAGCTGGTGGAGGGTAAGCTGAAGAAGGGGAAAAAGGCCTTTGGAAGTGACTCACTGGGCTGGCAGCAGTGCCAGAGTTCCCATTCACTGTGATCTGAGCCTGAGAGAAACAAAACAATATCCCATTAAACTACAGACAAAGCCCTCCGACCGCCATCCCAAACAGAGTGATGCAAGACTGTCATCCACACAACAATTACCAGTTGTCAGGTACCCGGCCATAATGGCATCTGCGTTCACTGAAATACAAAACTGATCACAAGGGGAGCAGAATGCGTTCCGCATAGACCTTATACCTCCCCCCTTCTCTCCTTCTGTGTGCTGAAGTCATGGGAAGGTGACAGAAAGACCACGGTCAAGGCAACGAAGATGGCACAAACGAGGTCTGGCAGCAATATAAAATGAAGATGGCAGTAAAAGTTCCTCTTGTGTGAAAAAGGCTGCCTGCCACAGATGGCTCACTCTAAGAGACATATTCCCGTAATGCACGTGCTCAAGCCCTATTGATGTTTAAGGGAACTTCTGTGCAGACCGAAGGGAAAAGTGGCGTTAAGAATAGCTAAAGAGAGTGAGCCAAAGCTGCTTTAAAAAATGGAAGCCATCTGGAGTGCCTATGGGATGCTGATATGTAATCTATCACAATAAAAATAAATAGCACCGATAAAAAAAACCCCACAACACAAAATCCAATAAATAAAACGGGAAAGCTGAGTAAACAGGCAGTATCGCAGCATCGCAAGCCATTTAGGCTTTAGTCACAAGAGGTACTTGTGAACCAATCTGCTTTCCTGCCCTCAGGTTTAGAATCTGGGCTGTAGCACTTTTACGGGGAGCGTTGCAAGGATCAAAACAGAGCTATTGAGAAAGCATTGAATGAAATGAGAGCATAGCGAATATTTCAGCAGAAAAGGGAGGGAAGCTCTCCATAACATCTCTTTTAATGCAGAACTCTGCTTCAGATCTGAACAAAATCAGAAGTGCTACAAACGCAGAACTAAAGCATGCTGTAAATGTTAAACGAGACTATCTGAAGCAACAAAGCAAAAGTAATAAATGTATTAAAAGGCATATGTTTTTTACATTTAAAAATGAAATGGTTCATGACCTCTTGTATACATTTGTATTGTGGAGAATACTGATTTGATTTGAAATTTTTAATGTCTCGCCCTCCAATAGCTAAGAGAGCAAAACAAATCCTGGCTCCTGTGCAGACATCACGTGAACTCCTACGTGCATTCAGGGCATTCTCATTTTAAGGATGTCTGTTTTCAGAACAGAGCTGAAAAGCTTTTGTTGTGGTGATGCCTCCATTAAAATGTTTGTGTTTAAATGTTTCCTCTCTTAATAAAGAACCAAAATATAAACTAAGTTGGCAGTTCTCACACCATCCTCCCCTCCTGAAGAACCTGGAGCTGTAAGGATACAAAAGCTATATGAGCTCTAAGACAGCATTTCGAGAGGTATGAAGCCATGTTTTCAGACGAGGTTCCTCGATGAGGCCAGCCAGCTCTACCCTGCTTCAGGAGTTCATCCATTCTCTTTTCCGGCATATTGTCTTTTGGGGAAAGCTTGTTTCTAGGGACGGCAGGCTGCAACTACGTTCAGAACCTTACATCTTCTCACTCATTTACTATGGCTTTTGTTTCTCTGAAGAGAGGAGCAGAACTAGCGTGAGTTCTTTGTAGACTGAAAATCTACTCCTATGAATTTCTGTAATAAAAAATCAAGATATTGCTGTGATGGGCTTTACCAAAGAGCTGGTTTAGACAGTAAGGCTCTTACACCGAGTAGGTACACAAGATTATGAAAACGGGATCCATGCAAGTAGGTGATGGACATCAGTCATAAACGTATATGTGGCATGTCCACGTATGATATTTTTGGCTTTGCTTCTAAAGGTTTTAGAGGGGATATCAGCTCTGCTATAATGTCTTAGTTCCTAATGGCTTTCTCTTTGTGGAAAGTTTCCGTGAAGGTGGCTATTGCATTCATTTATCTGACGCATCTTGCACTGGTGAGAGGGTTAGCTATAAGAAATAGTTTTGCAAAGTTTCAAGTTCCAAGGGCCTGTCCTGCCCTTGGAATCATTCGGGAGCCATTGACATTTCAATCTGACAATGTGATGCTCTGGTTGCAGGTGACGGAGTTTGTTCCCAGATTTTACAAGGAAGTAAAATCTTTAAGATGCCTATTCATGAATTAGACCTTTCACTTTCCCAGGTAATCTCCTTTGGGGGAAAATAAGATGATACAAAAAAAAAATATTTCACCAAATGCACCTATTTCGCAGGTAACTGGGAAGAGAATTCTCATCTCTTTCACGCTGTTCATTTCCCTAGGCCCCTCCATTTATTTTTTTTCTCCAATATACTTTACCTGTGCTCCACGGCTAGCACGGCCACCTACTCCTGCTGCTAAATAGTCAAACTCTTGTAAGGATTCCTCCTAGCTACCAAGTTTAAACTTCCTTTAATTCGCCTGAGCATCAGAAAGAACAGCTCTTTGGACTTCTGAATCAGAGCAGAGCACCTACTTGGGACTGGAGCTGCTTTCTAACTTGCTAGGCAGGCAGCAAGGGGAAAGAGGTCCCATCACGGAGGTCTGAGCAGTTTTGTGCAACAAGGCTGCCCAGCACACCCCTGGCCTCAAGACATTGGATTAGGCTGAAATACTCAGGATCAAATCTTGAAGCTCTTGAAGCAAAACTTGGGAAAAAGCAAAAATCTAATGTGTACTTCCATTTCCAAGTTTCCACTAGATTCCACAATTTTAAACTACATAAACAAAAAGAACCCATGAAAATTACTTTATAAGGCAAATGTTCATAATTGGAATAGAATCAGAAAAAATAGCTTCCAAAACCAGCTGTTCTCTGATTTTGACTCCAATTCTAAGCATAAGCCCAAATAAGAATTACAATTCTCATACTTCAGGTTTTCAAAGAAGCTGTAATCTGGGACTAAAAGTATGGCCGATTAACCACAGTTTTATGTTTAGCTCTGCTTTTTGCCTAGAACATTTTAATGTTGTTGATTCAGCTCTTCCTGATGCTGTTTCTTCTTCTCAGGAGATCTGCTGTAAAACTTTTTTGCCTAAGCTCTCATTAAGGACCTCAAGAATAAACAAACATCCCCAACGTGCACATACTGTCTTTGGAAGCATGGGGGAAGTCTTATGCGGGCACAGTGCTGCATGGCACAATCCTGTATTACTTTTGTTGTTCTCTCAGCAGTTTTCATCTACATTACTTTTGTTGTTCTCTCAGCAGTTTTCATCTACAAAACCAAGATGAGTCTCCTTCGAGAATGATGGTTACAGGAGCAGAGCCACCAGCAGCCCACGTGTGTGTGCCACCAGTTTCCCCATCACTTTCTCATGTCAGGGACACATTTGTAGTCATCTGGCCCTCCTCTACAGAAGATGGGAGACGAAGAATTTTCTACACTGCAGAGATGGGTCTTGCCAGCGGTTTAATTTCTGTGGGGCTCTCAGGACTGTTTGGGGATTTTTGTCCTTTGGTGGGGGACTCATCCTTTCTCTTTGTCCATCAGCGGTGAACAACTGTTATGCTCACCCCTTCCATGTCTAAGAGAGAGAGCGGTGGTCAGACCTGACCATAACACGTCCCTCCGCAGGGAGACCACCCAAAAAAGGAAAGAAGGAAGGACTGTTCACTTTAGCTTACAAAAATGGTGCTCTAAAAGAAATACAGTTAGCTGATTATTTTAGAAGTAGGTTAGAAGAAAATATAAATGTTCCATGCTTCCCATAGCTAGTAAAAGGTCATGTAGTGATTGTGCCTTATTTACACGTACCAGCCTACATTGATTATGGTATATTTGGCCACAACTACTGGGCTGTATGCAGATTCACAGTACTGACTCTTGAAAAAAAAAGACAACAGGTTTCAGAGGTGTGTTACAAGAGTTAGGAATGACAGCTTTTACATGCCTGTTATTAATATTATTTGCCTTAACAGCATCCAGAGCACTGACAACAGATCATTGACTTTCCAGGTGACTACGTGCAAGTTTGAGCTCAAAATACTTTTTAGAAAATATACATAAAACTTTAAAAATATATGCACTGTTTGTTCTTCCCAGGCTTGAAAACTATAGCATGCTGAAGTATTTGTACACAGTTTGAACACTGTTGTGACCCAGTAAAACTTCAGTCTCAGAACATCTCTCTGCTTTGTAATTCAGCAATGAGTTGCTCAATTTAAATGAAGGCTTTGTTCTGACTCATTTTAATCATGCAGATAATCTCAAAAGAAACCAGAAGTGATCGGGATTTGACCCAAATTCCGTACCTTCTTTCTACCCATATATGAGGGTACTAAGGTACAGAAAAGTGAACGTATGTATAAAATATGTGATAGCATGCTGGTTTTTTCCTTGACTTAACCAAGAGAAAAGTAACAGGACACTTGGGTACTATGAGATTATTTGAGAAGTTTACTCCTGTAAGAAATTGTGCTTAGGAGAGGAAAAGGTTAGTTAGAGGAGAAAAAAACAGTTTCGTGCAGTCAGTGGTCACAGCTGGGGAAAAAACTGCGTTAAATATCGCCAACATTTACTATGAATTTTCAAGTTACATTACTGAAATCTGTACCTCGGTATAAACCAAAAATGATAGCCCAGAGGCTGCAAACTCTAAAAACCTGTACGTTGCTAACAATATTTTAAACAAATCTCTTCAAACACTGCAGACCGCTTTTTAATGCATTTGGAACAGATATACATTGAATTTATTTTCATTTATTTTAAGCAAAGTTTTTGATAGACCTTAGCTGACCATACGACTGTGCAACAACTTCGAAACATTTCCCTATTACCAAATCTGCTACACCAGTGGTTTTTTTTAAACATCTGTTGCAAAACATACTCTCAGACTGCGAACACAGAACACTACTAACGGAATACTTGTCTGTGCAAGGGGGTAACAGACAAGTCTGAATTCTCTTCCCCTTTGACAACCTGTTTGAACAAAACGGAGGAGGAAAAAAATAAGCATAATTACATGAGAAGTGGCAGCAGTGTTGGTTAAGGTGGTGCCATCTGACACAGCAGACATCTGGCTCAAGGTTGGGGAAGGTGTTTCAGAGCAGTCAGTGGTATCATAGCTACAAGTCTGCAGCTCATCTAGAATGGCCGTGGAGGACTCACTCACTGTGCGGGAAGAGCACTCGCTCATGGCAGAATCTGTGCTTACAGAGGCCGTTTCGTTCCTGTGGATAATGCTTTCAGAAGCTAGGTATGGGCATTGGTAAGAAAATTGTGAAAGGGCTGGGGTTTTATAAAAGCGTGAAGGCAAAAAATCATCAAGCGTTGGCAAAGAATATGGTACTAGATGGGTGGCACTGTCTGGTGAGAAAGAGGTTCTGTTAACTGGTACCACAGGAGGAGGAAGAGGCAGTGGAGAAGCTTCTGTTGCTGTTTGTCTGTGTGTCTGTGAAGCATTTACCTCCATCACAGGGGCAGTTACTTTCTGGTTTCCAAGCTGAGATTTGAGGAAAAAAAAAAAATAAGAAAAGAAACAGATTATCAAATGAATAAAAAACTTTTCCCTTTGCCTCTTGCTGTGTGTAGGAGAATTAGAAAAGCGTAAGTTTTTCAGCAGCCCAAGGAAGTTCACATTCACATGGATTAGGAAATAAATCAACCACGCACTATATTAAAGTAGGAAAACATGAAAGAAATGAATGCATCAAATACCAGTGGAAGCAATGCCAGGAACCATAGTGTGCTGGGGATGAATATTCATAATGTACTGCATATATTAATGATCTCAGTTGTGCATCAAGAAGGTTCACACTATTCGATACTTTCTGTAAATACGAGGCCAGAGAACGTCATGTTCGTTGTGTTTGTAAAAGGAAAAAAGGATCTGCAAGTCTGATCTCTGTAAAGGTTGCTCTCTCTTTTTGTCAAAGGACAGGTATCATTTTGAACTTAACTGTAATGTATATTGCATATTTTGAAATCAACTGTAACAAATAATGTATATCCTGCCAGATGGGCAGGACTGCAAGCTCAACGGAAACACTAATATTGAATGTTCATGCAATCTGCAAGCAACGGGTTGTGGACATTTTTGCCTCTTGTGAGGAAATACATCTTCTCCACTGCCTCTCTGATAAAAATGGATGATCTTAGAATTTTCAAGCACCCTGGAAGCACCCTGCCAGCCTACTGGGTAAGGTGTACGCATAGGAGCCTTTTCAACATTAGAGGACACAAGGATTGTTAGGGTAACTGGTGTAAATCGGAGGAACAACAACAATTGGGAGCACAAGAACAGGACAGGGATGACTTGTACTGAAACAAAACACGCTCGTTGTTTGGCTTCAGCATAATTCCTTAAAAGTATAAAGGAACGTCCTCATGAGAGTGCTGCTGAAAACTGCCACACAACGTATGAGCTTTATGTTCTGTTATTTCAAGTCAGACACAGGACACCGGGTTTAAATTAGTCCTGAAACTGGCTTTTTGCATCTGCAGCTTCCTTTTGAATTAAAGATATATGAAAACCATGTTGGCATCCAATCTTTGTTAAACAGCTGCACAAATCCTCCCATACTGCCTATTAGCCACAAGCTTTCAATCAATTCCTGAAGTACGACAAAATACTGCCTACTTCAGCACTAATGGTTTCACTTTTGATAGGCCTGAGGAACTCTGGAATAGCTGCAGGGGAAGAGATACGTAAATAGAGGACAGTAAGATACCATATGCAGTAATTACTACTTAAAAAAGCAACATTTGCTCATAGATATCACATAGTTACCAATAATATTATGGTTATTTCCTATGCTCGGAAATAACATGTCTTTAACTGTAATCATTAAAAAAATGTTTCAAGCCATCAGATTAAAATGCCATTTTGGCATTTTAATCCAAAATCTGAAAATATCTTCTAAAGCCCTTATGGAAGACTTGGAACACAACCCAGATTGTGGTACTTATGAGAGGTCACTGGGGGTCCAGTTCCATAATTCTTGCTGAGATCAACTAGAATTTACACAAATAACCTTACTGAGGTCAATGGGACTATCCCTATGAATAAGCATTTCAGAAAAGAATCTTAAGCACGTGAACAGATATCCACCACTTGGTCCAAATGATTACAAAGAACTCTTTGGCATTACTGGACCTCTGGGGTACATAAAAAGTCAGAAGATGCTGTTAAAATCTGCAGTTAAGACAGTGAAGAAACTTAATCAAACACCTTAAAATCCAAATCTTATTCACAGCGATGTTTCAAATCTACAATTGGAGAAAAACAAACCTTTCCATAGAGTAAATCTGAACGGATTACTTCGTAATCAGAAAATCAATAATTGAGTGTATGACTGTAAAAGGAGATATGATTTTTAGAGCTAAATAAATTGCCAATGAAAACTTCAAAAGAGCAATGGAATACTATTAAAATAACTTCACGAAAAGCAATCATATGCAGATGTGAAACAGCCGGTTATACAGCATAGTATATCAGGGGCTTAAGATATGTGGATTTACATACACATATAAGAAACAGTAATTTCACCTCACAGATACATAAATTCATGATGAATTTCACCATTCTTGTCATAATTCAAGATCTCCAGCAAAAGACACAAAGCAGGAGATCATAATGCAATTTTGAGGCAGAGTTAATAACGAAGTTCTGAAGTTCTTGAGACCAGATAACCTCTGAGCATCCCCAGAAGAAAAGTTACACGCGACTGAGCCAAAATATGCAAATTGATCTCTAAATTGTTAAAATAACAGGAAACGTTACTCAAGTTGAAGACTTGAGAAACTTAGTAAGACTTCTGGCTTTGAACTGAGAAGATTGCCTGCATGCTTAAGAAAAGAAGGGATGGACAACACAAGAACAGATATTCAGGGTGCATCCAGAGAGCTTTAATTGAGTCCTTAAAGAATTAAATTCTTTGTGTTTGGCAAATAATAGCTGATTTCACCAAGCCAAATTCTTAAAAAGGATATCAAGTTATAATTCTTACAACATGGGTAGAAGGAATGCAGCAATTCTAGGTACTGATTCCCAACATGAAGTTTCTCAGCTTTGTAGAGTAAAACTTGAATATTCTGCCTGGTTCTAGAATTCTGTCACAGGTACAACCATCACTCTGAGAAAGAGTGGCTGAAATAGTGATTTAAAATAGCATTATTTTTGAAAACTGATTACATAATTTAAAAAACACGGAGTGCGGGTAAACTCTAAATAGAATTGTTTGGCTACTACCAATCCATATTTTTCATCACTATGAAGAATGTAAGAAGGACAAGGCTGAATGCATTTGTGCTTCAGATTAGGTTTGTTATGGTTATAGCGCAACAAACGCTAGCAGAAGTCAGGTGGATTAAATGCCAAACAAGTAATTAATCGATTAGAATGATGAAAAACTAGTTAGACTACATAACTATCTTGGGTTGTGGAGCAACGCTTGAGAGAGAGAGATAAATGTCATCACAGGCTTGAAGTGAACTGAAGGTCTCAAGCGCAGCTCTCTGCTGGTCCTTAGAAATGTTCACCTTCCATGAAATAGTAAAAAGTGAGGCCTGAAGAATACAGTTGCTACCCAATTCACATGAAGTAGACATGCGACCCTAGTATGGGTTTCAAACCCCGTCATCTATCATTTTAACGCAAGATCTGTGGGCAGTGGTGTGAGATTGCTAATGACACCAAAGTGCTGGCCTTGCTTCAACAGTCAAGACACAGATAAGGAGACTCAGAGATAAGTAAATCAACTCATTTTGTTAATACATAGCAAAGTTTAGTAGTCAACAATCAAATTGCACCCATACGCTTGCACAAATGGGTAAAAATACCTCTATTTTTCATTGTTCAAAGATAATGCCAAAATCTCCAAACTGATGCTGCAAGTGATATTCCTATGCCCATTTTTACTACATACCTCTCTTATTCTAAACTCGCTATAAGGAGGTGGAACTCAGCCCTTGTGCAAAACCACACTAGTGATACAGAACTTAAAATGGAAATTATGCGCTTATTTTCTTTGCTTGCCGTCTGTCCCCGGCACATTGAAACCTGTCTTCTCATCAACCCCCAAATCACTCAACGTATTGTCGATACCTAACAGTAAAGTATTAGATAAACTGATTCAGAAACAATTTTTTGAATTCCAGGCTTATTTTCCTTGATTCACTTGTCTACAGCTATAAGGATGGCAAAAGAAACAGTTTCATGAACATCTGGCATAGTAGTTTTTATTCCTCCAGGACCACACCAAGTGTTCACTCATCACGTAATTCAAACAAACAGGACAAATGTTTTGTGTCCTCAGTTTTAGTGAGCTGTACCTAGAACAAGAGGACACTTACCAACCCAGGAACAAAATGAACATCAAAATACCAGGTGTTTATTTCAGAAGATGCAGCTCAGAATTCTTCATTAGTTTAGAACTTTTTCTTATATGAAATTTGGATGACAGAATTTACCTCCATCAGTCTCATATAAAAAAATGCTAATTTCTCTGCTGAAATAGTTCAGGTTATTTCTCCTGTATATGCGGGATGGTAGAGCAGCAGCATCCCTCCACACTGTAATAATGTAAAAAACCTAATATTGAGCAACTTGAATGCTTCTCTTGTCATATATACTTTTAAGGGGTTTAACCTTTCTCTGAGTAGGAGTGTTTACAAAATGTCACTTGGTGAGTCATACCACACTTCTGCTTGCGCCTCAAGTTTCAGCAGATAAGCTCTGAAATGAAGCGCAAATAGGAGCCCAAACATAACAACATACATTAAAAAATACTGTGAAACTGTTGTGCATGAACTTGGACCACACAAGCTCTCTCTTGGCTGTATTTTTCTATACTTTGTGACATAATAGAGTTGTACATGTTCCCTATACACATAGATACCCACCCATACACAGTATTTCTCATCCATCATGTCTTAAGAAGCAATGATTAGCCAATCTTACCTCATTCTCCTCCACATACAGAAGCCCAGATGCAGAGGGAGAGTTGTTTCTAAATGTATTGGTTTTTGAGAGTTTCTGTGGCAGCTTTGAACGTTGCTGGTGGGCCTAACCTATACCCTGAGACCATCCCTAGAGGATATAGCTTAACATAACCACCTACAATCTGCATAAACAAAAGTATTTTAACTGGTGTACAAAGCCCTGTAGAGCTTGCGAATCTAAAACAATTTTCAAAATGACAGTACTGTCATGCCTAGTGTAGTGAAAGTTACTTTGTCTATGTGAGAGAAATTGTAAACTTTGCAAATACCATGAGATAGTGTGCTAAAGGGGATCATAATTTTTATCATTAGTTGAAACAGTTCCGAGATATCAACCAGAGATCTGAGTCAGGAAAGAAATCTTTTTAAAGACATACAGCTGTAGCGTTTATTTTTAACTGTAGCCTATGGCATCTTGGCTTTGGGACCTCACCTGATGAAGAATTTTACACCACCTCACATGCTGCTTTGTACTCTGTTTTTAGGTACGTATTTTAACCCAGAGCTAGCAAAACCCACCAGCTCCACAACTCGGCTGTGATGCCAGATACACCTCTTCATACTAATGCTCAGAATTTATTTCAAAGTTGAACACCAGGGAGGATGTCAGCTGAATTTTGCAGGCGAGAGATCAATAAATGGATGCAGTTTGAAAAGTTGGCTACATTCCTTAATGATCCCCACGATCAACTGAAATTTTTATCATTTTATTCAAAGAAACCCAGTTGCCAAATTCCTGATCATTCTTCCCACACACTGAAACCAAGGAGAAGGCAGAAAAATAAGTGTAGAATTGCCAAACAAATCACAGCTACTTTTCTGACTTTTGCCAGCTTATAGTGAAACTATAAGCTTCACTATAGTGAAGATAAAACAGATTCTAAAATAAAAAGAAATTGCAAAGTGTGTTTTGACTTTTAAAATTCTAAAAAAAAAAGGTAGCTAGAAGAGAAATTATTTTTAGTCATTCTTATTAGAGTTAATATTTTGGATCATAAAAAAAGTTTTTTCACCTAATTCTTGTTAGCCATCATAAAACTGCTTTCTGTTTGACAGACACTTTGATTTTTCTGAGCATATATAATGCATCATACTGCTAACAGGTTGAACAACTATTTTTAAGTGAAAACATAGATGCATAGGTTGCGTTGGCCACACCTACACCTGGTTCTACTGTCTGACCATATCCCTTGATACTGGTTCTTCCTAAAGGTAACTTGTTTTACTAAAAAAATTCTAATTTTTTTGTAGCCTAATAGAAGGGTTTAAGATGATAGCTTAGTTTCTAATCTTGAGAACGACAAATGCAATTAATTCTTCTGTGCTCCCATTTCTTGATGGACTGCATTCACAAGGAGCACTGCAAATTTTTGCCATATAATTTCACAAAGCTTTGTTCTGATCCAAATTTTTACTTGGGAGTTGAAGGGGAGAACTGACACATTACAACTTGTAAAACTATCCTGCAGCTGATGCAGATACTTGTTGCTTCCAGAGTAAAGACCTGGTTGAACGTGATGCTCTGAAAGAACCACAGTCTGAGCGGGCAGATGTGTTACTACTATTGGCAATAGGGCTGTCAATGGACTTCAAGTTTGCAAGGTTGTGCCATATTTACTTCAGAGTAGCCCCACCGATTGCAGCAGATGAACACAAATACGCCTCGATGGGATCCTCGCTCAGACAAAGCTTTGAGGCAGATATGCCTAGACCTGCAGCAATCCCTACCTCTAGCTGATGGGCTTTCAAACTCAGATAAGCTGGTATATTGGTAGATATACTAGAATAATTAACTTTTAAAACAGAAAAAACTTAAACTCTCCTTTTGCCTTGTCTGTATTTGCTGCTGCTTTATTGCTCCCAGGCTTAGTTTATGTCACTCAGCAACTTTCTGAATGGCGACCAACTCTGCTCAGACTCCTCTGGTCCTAAACTGTGTGCCTGATACTCCCATTTCTCCTAGATGAGATCAGCACAGTTAACAAAGAAATTTTATCGCAGTAGGCATAGTGTACATGTTTCCCTGTCATAGACAGGGGAAACAGAGGGACTTAAAAGTTCTGTGCCTTGTGATGCTTCATGTAGAGGTGGTTGACAAAAGATTTTATCAACCCATTTTCTTTAAAAAGCGCTGTTGCACAGGACACATAGAAGACAGCAGCAACTAGTCTTGCAGAAAGTACTGACTGAGAAAATATATTTTTCGGTGGGCCTAGCAAACTGGCAGAGCTGCACTTGTAGAAACTTCCCAACCCAATCCTTTTCTATACATACTTGATCCTTCTACCACCTATGGCAGCATAATGCTTTAATCATAGAATCGTTATGGCTGGAAAAGACCTTTAAGATCGTCAAGTCCAACCGTTATCTAACTCTACCAGGCCTAATATAACCCCCTCTAGGAAAAGCCACTTAAGCAGATGCATCCCCTACAATTCACTAATTTCCTATCGTTCATTTGCACCCCATAAAGTGCACACAGAAGAACAAAGTAGTCTACCTTCCTGCTCAGCTGGGTTAATTTTTTTTTTATAATTTTTTTTTTTTTTGCAATAGTTCAGGTTTTGTTCAGTTCTGTTTTGATCCATGTGACAGGTAGTTTTACCCAGAAAACACAAGGTCTAACTTTGATAATGTAAGTATAACTAAACAGAAAGTTATTAAGTGATTCATGAATGATCTAAAATAAAAGATGGAAAAATTAAATATACCACATGGCATTCTGCAGCCTGTGAAGAAGGAAGAACTGTAGACTTTTGTCCCAAATCCTTTGAAGCCATCTTTGAAGTGTCTGGAGAAACACTAGGTGGATGTTCTTGGATTTCAGGCTCTGCTTTACTGTCAGGGATGGGAGCTATCTGAATGGAAAGAGATGCTGTGTGTTTCTCAGGCACGGGGTTACAGGCAGGTGAGACAGGCCTTTGTGGAAATACTGGCACTTCAACAGGCTTGAGCTGTTGCTGGGTATTACAACGAATGCTACTCGCTGGGTCGCGTGTCCGGGTTAATTTCAGGGTAGATACCCTACGTTTTTGAGACTGTTGCCTTTGGCCTTGATGGAGAGTAGTACTAATACCAGCTACTGTGCTTGTGCCTGCACTGGAGACGGAGGTCAGCGGTTTAGTGATTTTTTGTGCATAGGACACACTCGTGTTAGATATTTGAGAAGACATTGTCTTCTGGACAGACTCCTCGTTAGTGTAATAGGCAGTATCTGTGGGAAGGTGTTTAGCTGGACCAGTTGT
Organism: Charadrius vociferus; assembly: GCF_000708025.1. NCBI lineage: Eukaryota > Metazoa > Chordata > Aves > Charadriiformes > Charadriidae > Charadrius > Charadrius vociferus. The sequence goes on along the minus strand of NW_009650063.1, from coordinate 111,146 downwards.
TACTGCCTGGAGATTAATTTCGTTCTTGTGATTAGTAACTCTTGCTTTCCGAAAACTTTCTTTTCTAGGGGGTGGCAGAGGTGCCTTATTTGCCAAAAGCGTCCACACACAGCAAAATAACATTGAAGAAGAAACAGAAAGAAAGTAAATGTTAGCAGGAGATACAACTCAGTTTGACTTCTATCTTTAAATAAAGGAACTAGCAACTTAAGGGGCTTCATCCCAACATTGCTCAATTCAACAGACAATTGAATTGGTCAGGTTCCCACCACCTTTTACTGTGCAGGGCTGTACAGTTTGTGTTTAGGAAGCCAGATGTTCCATTTGCTCAGAGTAAACTGGGATCAGAAGGAAGCCCACAATAGTCCATTTTCTTTTAAAAAAAGCAATTATTACACTGAGTAAGAATTATTCCTGTGAAATTTTTCACATATGTAAGTCATTTCCAAATGTACTCCACAATCTTACATAACAAGCCATTATTCACAGGTAACACACATACATGAAACACATAGAGCCTATTAAACCTTTGAATTGAAATAGTAACAGAGACAGTATTGACGTTGTTATGTTGGTCTTTTTTTGGACAGATAAATACGTTTCCAAGTTAAACGTTGAGTTTTTTTAATGTACTCTAATTATACTGTCCTGCAAAACAGGCAGAAACATTTTCTACCTTATAATTAATAAACCTTTATCCTCAGATATTATTTTGATGACCGGTGCATTTCTCCGAGTGTAAAATATTAATAAATAGTCTTTGAAGTCTGGGAACATGCCTAGAAAGCTTTTATTTGTGTATGACCTACTTTCATTTAAGCTGGCTGTCTTTTTCATTGAAAGCAATTTCTGGTAATTAACCTGGAGGTATGCATCCTGTGTGGAGAATACCTTAGCTATGCAGTAAACCAGTTTGTAATGACCCATATGAACAGGTGATTCAACTATCTGGAAGACATCAGGAAAACGTTCCACAGAGGTATCCCATCTATATATGCTGTCCCCCAAGAATAACCCCCACGCAAATGCCACAGCATGAAACTTGGTCTGTTCAGTTTTACCTGAGTTGGTGATTTTTTATCCTGTAGATTTGGCCGCACGCTCCTAAAACCTTTTGCTGTAAGAGATGAACTGCTAGCATCTCCATTCAGTGCCTCTCTACTTCCATCATTGTAAGATCTCCAAGCTTTTGTAAGGAAAAAAGAATCAAAGGAGGTTTTTTGTGATTAGTAGATCTGCATATTGCTATCATCACAGCAACCCGGCCATTAAACAAACTGTGGAAAAGTTTAGCTACTACACAACTGACATTGCCGCTGTTATCCCCGTGGAAGTTTTAAGAACAGTGCTAAAGCTGCCGCTTTACACAATATTGATCTTTAAAATTTAGAAAACTCAAGCGTTGACAATACTGCTGGTAGCAGTTTGACACCTCCCCACAGCTTTCATAGAGACTATGGGTTTTAACCCTGAGAGTCCTTTTGAGACGTTGGTGCTTCAGCCCCTATATAAAGCAGGCTGAAGTACTTTCACAGATTTAGTTCTTGAACTTCACAGCTGCATCGGACTTTGAAAAAAAATCCCAGGTCATGTGAAGTTAGTTGGTCATGGTAGTTTCACCAAATTTCACCACAATACCTGATTAATTGTTCCAATAACATATCTTATTTCCAAATCTGAATGACACCTCCATTTTCCAACCAACCAACTAACCATGTTTTGGCTCTGTCCTCAGAGCTGGAAAGCCCTCAAGGGATTGTCCAAACATAGAGGGGGATACTATCGTGCTTCAACAAGTTAAAGATTTGAAGACAAAATATTGTAAGAGGCTGGGAAAAGTAACACATTATGTGAGCAGGCTGCTAAGTGGGGTGGGCAGAACTTGCAATCCTGAGTAAGGGACTAAAAATGAAACTGCAAGTGCCACTGAAGCTAAAGGTGGCAAATTAGCAGTCTGTATTCTCCCACACAATTCATTTTCTGACAACATATACTGTGTTATAGGAAATACTGCTTTCAAATGAGACCTGAATTTGAGGTCTTAACCACTTGCAATTATTATTACAATTTCAGTGGTGCTTTCCTTAAAGAATGTGGATGTACAGAGTAATGAAATCAAATAAATGGAAGATCGTTATAATTCATCCACTTACATGGTATTACACTGATGCATGAATAACTGTTTTATTTACCTGAATCCGGAGACTGAGAATCAGACCCTGAAAAAGAAACATCCAATATTAATCCCTGTTAGAAAAAAACCACATGATGACGCTACTTGAAAAATATGTAGGAATCTTTTTGTTCGGCTACCTAATTCCTTCCTGTTACCTAAGCACACCTCAGAATATTAGACCATAAGTAACTGTGCAACACTTATTGCACAAGTTCTACAGAAGGTTATAGTGTGCTGAGTTACTGTTAATTAATCACTGCTATTTCAGACAGCCAATAATAAACAAACATTTGCTGTGGTTGTTTTTTTTTCCCAGTGAATACTGTGATATATTACCATCTAAAATCTAGATATCAAAAGAAGTAACATTCCTTTAAGATGAGCTAGAAAGGTTTAATTCAACCTCAAGAAAGATGCCTAGAGATTCTGTCAGGATTTTCTCTCCCCCTTCACACCAGAATGTGTGATGCTTTCTTCATCACTTCAAAGCAAAACACAGAAACTGACACATACAGACTGCCAGCACAGAACAGATTTGAAATTCTGGTGATGTTCTGGCTTACTTGTAGATATATTTGTGATTTTTCTCCTAAAGAAACTAACATTACATCTCTAAAGAAATTTAAAATATTTTTAATGTACAATAATTATAGTACTAAGAGCGCTCCTTATCACCAACTTTAAGTGCAACAAAGCAAGACATTAAGAGGCTTGTATTGCATGCTTAAATGATAAAAAATTGTTAGAAGGGTTGCTAAGAAATAAGAACCCAATGTTTTCTTAAATTTACACACACGCAATAATCCCAACAGCCCTGCTGCTATCCTTACAAAGAATTACAACCGAATTTTTAATTTGCTTCATAAATTTTAACAATTCTTATTCCTGGAGATTAGTCTTATATTTGAAAAGATCTACAAAACAAAGACTTCATCTCGCAATTATTTTCTGGCTCATTCTTTATTCAGCTTCCTGTATTATGCCTGTTTGGTGTGAACACTGCATGTTCAGACTGGTGTAAATTAGTCTATGCCACTCAAGAGTCTTTACTGATTTATACTTACAGCTAATTAATTCACCAGTGAACCTGGGCAGCCGATACCCATTATGATTTAATTTTGCAAAACCAGACACGAGTATTGCTAAGAAGCAGTTCTGCCTGTCTACTGAATATTCTGCATGTTTTTATTGTTTTAAACATTTTTAGGAAAACATGCTTGATAAATGATTTTTTTAAAGCTAATCTGGCTTCTGACAATCATTTTGTAACAACGTTCAGATTCTTTGCCTTTGAGACACATTTTTAAAGCAAGTTGCACTAAACTAAGTGTTTAATAAACAAAAGCTAATTTTCATGCTATGTTATCTTGAAACAAAATGGGATATGAGACCAAAAATATGCATCAAAGGCAAAATGAATTTATAAATACCTGATTTTTCCTAAGTCTTCCTATTCTGTTTTTTTTTTTTTTTTTCATTTATGGCTACTAAGCATAGGCAGAGAAAAATTAAGGCTACTTTTTAAAGAGCATTGTAGAAGTAACAGACCTGTCAGTGGAATAGAAAAATACGGTTACCCTCGTCCTCCTTGCAGAGTAATATTGCAGGTTTTTTTACAGAGAAGCAATTCAGGAGGAGCAGCTCCCTGGTTAGCGGATATACCTGAGGCCAATAGGTTTGGAGAACTCTGAACTCTCTTCACAGCTGTTAATGTGACAGACATGGCAGCACGTTTGCGAGCACACCCACCGCTATCTGGAAGCACAAAACAATACAGACAGCAGCCCCAGACAAAGGGAGCAAGCACATGCAACGTATCCCCGGCTGAGATACGCCAAACGTACATGAAAATAAGCGTGCAGTTAGGGCACTGCTGCAGGAACGTGGTCAATTTGCAAGTTTTGCAGATTAGCAGAATACATAAAATTTCACAAGCTTGAAACAACAATAAACCTCACAGAAAATAAGTAAAGAAAGCAATATTTAATACTTAATCTGCTAGGGAAATATATACATTCTGTTACCTGAAAGACTGCTTAATTATAATTAGTAAAAACAAACAAGTAATCAAGATGAAGGATTAAGCATTCCAGAGTAATATTAATCAATAATCCGCACTGTAAAATCATTTCATTGTCTGCATTAGAAAGACACCATTCATAAACAAAGCTTATGTTTGATCAGCTGACAAAGTGCTTTTGTTCAGTCTTTTGGATCCTTTAAGCTCAAGAAACAAAACTACTGAGGATGGCATAATTTTTTTTTTTGTTATTTAGGTGGAACATCCTTGTTCTCCCTCCCCCCTCTTCTTTTTTATCTAATGGAACCCAATAACATCCCGAGGGAATGACTAGAAATCTAAAATCAGTCCAAAAAACCAGGAATGGAAAAAAACCCCTTCTTCTAGAGCTTGCATGACTCCTTTCTTTTCTTACTCTCAGCTTCTGTCTCACTTGGAGCTGTCATTCTGCTTTATAAATACTTTGTTATTATTAGAAGGTAGCTTTCCCACAATTAGCTTTTTAGCAACTCTATCACAGTGGTAGAAGCAAGTTAATAAATATTTTTCCTGATGATATTTAACCAGACTATTTTTCTGCTCTTCAATATAATAATTATTCCAATTTTCATATTTGATATTACTGAAATTTCATACAGAGCTCCGCTGAAGTCAAGAAGAACCACAACTACGACAGAGGCCCTAAGGGTTTCTATATCTGTGTCCTATGACAGGGAGGTTTACAAAGTTATACTTATGGAAGACCTGCAACCTATTAGTAGAAAGCATTTCCTATGGTGGCAGTAATCTGAGCCACAGAGACATCTTTAAACCACGTCTGCAAGAGAAGTGAGCTCCTGGTATTTCTTTGCTCATTTCGATATTCCCCCGAAATAGCAGAGCCCTCTGGCCGCAGGTCTTGCAGGATACGCATTAAAGAGTTGTTAACGTTGGCAAACATCAGAGCCACTGCCCCAGGTGTAAGCGGTTCCGAAGACTTATTGCCAATTCCAAGTCTTGAGGCAAAAGGCCAAATGCCTTCAGTCAGCAATAGTTGAAAGCAATATATTACCCGCATTAATTATTGGTGGTGTACACATGAAACAAAGACAACAGCTATCAAATCTGCACATTTGTTTCAGTTTGCTTACATAAATATAGAATGGCAATGGTAATTAAAATCACATTTTCCATTCTTGTATTCCCTCCCCTCCCCAACACACAGCAGAAGTAATTCTAAGGAGATTTGATGATGTGTTGATAGCGAGGTTCTGTTCTTATCTGAATATTGGCAGACTTTGACAGCATGCTTTATTTGATTAATACAAGCTAACAGGCAAACAATATTGTTATACTATCGCATCTTTTATTCAAACAAAGCAATGCTTTATTTGTATTTTTTTCAAGAGCTACCTTCCTGAATGTCAGGATAGAGAAACTGAAATGGGAGGAAAGGAAGAGAATGAGAAAACTGACTACAAATATTCCATCATTGTAATTTCAAGAAATTCTGCTCCAAATTAATTTTTAGTGTAACTGAACTGATTCAGATTTTCATACTCAGCGGACCCATTATCTCACAAAGTACTTGACATGGCTTCATACAAGATAGCTAAAACAGATGTTGTAATGGCTATATAGATATATGCATACAACATTTACCCTTATGTATAGAAGCCCATACGCCAGTCTGTACCTGCAATAACATTCTCAGTATCTGTACAAAAGGATAAGAGTCAATTAGCATTCAGTTAAGACATAACCTCACAAATACACCATATTGGGTTGTGCAAAATTTCTAATAAAATATGAATGTGTGTGGGCGAGCACATATTTATGCATGATGGACTCCATCTCCCCATCTTTGTTCAAGCCAGGCTCCCATTAAGTCAAGGGCATTTGGTCTGAATGAAGATCAGAAGAATCCACACGCTGCCTCAAAAAGAGACAGTTTTCAGACTGCTTCCCTTATCTGCACGGCCTTACACAGTGGAACTTCAAGAGGTTTATTTATTCCAGCCTGCATTCCTTTTTCATAGCTCCATCAAATTCCCAGCAAATACTGACTATATTCACCCAGATTCTTGAAGTCCAAATAATACCAAAAAGCTCCAAGTCTAGAGAACAGAGAATTCAAAAACAGTAAGGGAGGCTGAATTAATGATCATCTGCTCATTTCACTTGCAAGCTATAAGCAATTAATATTGCATGGCTGTTACTCAAGGAACAAATGCAGATATGTGAAACAATCCATACAAAATGCATGCATATATAAAAAAATGAAACGTGTGCAAATATGTATACACACACACACATTTCTCTACGCTTTTAACATGACAAATTCTTCAGGAGTGAGAGTCCTGTCTTCCTAGGTATTGTTTTAACATTGAAGCAAAGGATCTGAATCAGCTAAGGTCTGCAGAAGATGAAGTTGGGCAATAATTCACAATCAAAACAGCTGCCTCAAATGCAAGTCCAGCTCAAATCAGGACTTAGCATGGTTGGTGCCCAGATATTCTTTTGCAAGCCCTACATACTCCTATCAAATCAGGAAAAGACAACTAAGCATCCTTAACAGGTACTGCAGAAAATGAAGGAGAAAGAGGAGGAAAGGATTATCTGGTGAGACATATTTCTGACCGTATCTCGCAGAGCAAAGGCCTTATAGGGACGAACCCCTGAATGCTAAGATCAATGTTGCAGACTTACCTCTGAAGAGGGAAAAAGAAAGACACCCACTGACTGGAAAAGACAGGCGAGGTGGTGGCTTGCCCTCCAGCTAGGAGGATGTGCGTATGTGTCTAAGTATCCTAACGCTCTCCATGGCAGTGCTCTGGATGCTCTCTTCCTCTTGTTAGCTCGCCATTCAGCTCCTCTCCCTTTGCCATCACCCCTCCTACAATTTTTCAATTCAGCCTTTTTTCCATTCCTCATCTTTCCTCGCTTCTCTCTCTCTCCCTAATTCTGTTTCTCTCCACAAATATGTACTTTAACCCTTTACCCCTAAGTCCACCACCCCAACAACCACTCCCACTATAACAGACAGCATCACCCTGAGCGAGCCGCATCTCTATTTGACAAATAGTCTGTTGGTCAGGTCCTGCCCCAAAGCAGAATGGAGCCAATTCAAAACACCACCACTTTCATTTAGGAACATGTGGTGTTTTGTTTTTCGGTTTTTTTTTTGTTTGTTTGTTTTTCAAAGACTTTCAGAGAGTCAGTAGAAGCAGTGGCACAAACCAAGCTGGCAAAGAAGAAAGGATGGTGACCTCTTGTGAAGAGGTGAGAGAGAGCAGCCGGGGGCAGGAAATTTTTAATTAGTTCTTACAGCTCAAAAAAAAAGAAAAACGGCACCCAAATATAATGTTTGCTGATCATTACTCTATCCACTGTACTTGTGAACGGTATCATTCTCCCCTTTGTCTGCTCAGTGAATTCAAGTTTAGAAGTCTTTAGACCAGGGATTCTTACTCCCTATTTGCCTTCTGAGGCAAATACATGGTGTTGGAGCCACCAGTCCAAGCCAGATGAAGCTGCTGCCTTTCCACGTCCCCAGGTCCAACCAGCAGTGACTCTGGAGATGTTGCCCCAGCAGACACATGCACAAGAGCACGTGTGTACACCCCATACATACATGGCTGGCCATGCAGATGACAGACGCTTAGAGCACTCAAACTAACACAGATGGCACAATGGCTTTATCAGCCTCTGGCGGAGCAGGATGAAGGTCCACTAGTGAGAATATATGTACACATATATGCCCAGCAACTGGGCTCAGATACTGAGCCTGCCATTCATTCCATGCCTGGTCCCCAGGGCTGAGGCTCTTCTGGGATGGTCCAGAGAGGAACCTGGACAAGGGAGGCTCTTGTGCCTCCCTATGTTTCTTCAGAGTCCTTATTTTGGGTTCTTGCCTGCCCTTGTGCTCCTTGAGGCTTGTGGAGATGGGCTTGTGGAGATGGGCTCCTGTGATGGGCCTGGGAGTAGCCTGGCAAGACAGGCTGTTACTTGGGCTTCCCCTCCTGCCACTGGTTCTCCCAGCTCGTTGGTGGGCTTGCAGAGGGGCTTCTATCACGTAACCCAACATTGACTACACAGGTGAACCTACTATTATTTGGTTCTTTGATGTTGCTAAATTACAACAAATAATGATTAAAGAAGTAAATTTTTTGCAGAGTACCCGAAGTATTCAAGCCCACCTAATTTGCTTTAGTGATCTAAAAGTGGCTTCACAGTCTATTCAGGAACTCTGCAGCGACCCAAGAATTTCTATTCTTGTCTCCCAGATAAACTGTGATTAGTGCATGTGATGACTACCATTAATAATTTTAACAAACACAAAATATTTGCAGTCTTCCAGAACTGCATACTTTTTCACTCTTGGCTGCTCTTCATGTGCTTCATCTCCTGCAAACAGCTAACTTGTTTAATAATTTTAAAATTAGATGCATTTACCAAGAATTATCTGTGTGAAACTCAGCCAAAATATTTATGGATGGACACTAAGAATCTGGTTTAGCCTATTAACTTGTATCCATTCATTATTCCTCAATACAATTACCTCTCCCCCAAGATGAGCTATGCATGCACAGATATAGTATGAGCAATAAGCACATTTACCCTGTGTTTTAATCTGATGTGAGCTTCATGGGTAGCTCAGGTTTTCTGTGACTTAGTTTCTCAAAACATCTCACCAAGTTAATGATGCTCTTCAAATCTGTGAAGTACTTGAAGACTTGTTGATGAAAACCCCTATATATAGTTTAAAACATTACTCTATTGAGGATTGCTTAGTCTGGCTTTAAAAAGGCACACATTCTGTTAGAATACTATTTTTAAATTATGATAGCATTTGAACACCAAAAGGAACTATGAGCCAAAGTACCGTTGGTCCTTCTGAAAACCTCCCCTAGATCTTACATCTATTTCTTTGCTTTTGCAAACATGTTTCATCGCCTTATGCTGTTGAACATTCCTTCCTAACATGTGGTACAGAATTAACATCAAATGCTAAAAAATCCCTCCCATATATGGTAGAGTATTGAAAACCAAAGCTCTTCAAAACATTTTCTCTGTAGACAAAAATATCTTCCGCAGGGTTCGCTGAGACAGGCTGCCAAGTCTGCAGCCACAGGGAACGCTGGATTAGAGGAGCCCACTCTAAGCAGTAGATTTACTTTTCCTTTTTAAAGCTGCATACAGGCTAGCTTTGCCACTTCAGCAGTTACTGGCATCAAACTAGAGTGAGTGCTCATTTATCTGTAGAAGTAATTAATGAAATGCATATTTTTAGAACAAACTAGTGGCAAATCACTAGTATCTGATAACTTCCAGTTGTGTCATGCACAAATTCCTGTTATAAAGCAATGACATATATATAAAAAAAATAAAACAAAAGAATAGCACCACTCATTTTATGTTCAAAGACAACATAGTGTAAAAAAAAACCTCAAAGAAACAAGAAAAGAGGAAACAGCTAGACCAGAACACCATGCAGAACAGCTTCCAACTCACTCATGCTCTTCCTTGGTGAAAGTGATGCTTTATCAACACATAGGTGCAAGATGTTCACTTTTACACCCTACTCATTGGATTTTATTCTTTTTTTTACAGTCAGGAAACACTCTACAACAATAGAAATGATAGGAAATACCACATTTTTTGTCAATACCTCCTTTTAGTGCAGCTGGTAACACGCACATTAATATCAAGTGTAGACAAGATGAAAAATATTTTCACTGTGTAAGTGCAGAGTAGATTAAAGCTCAGCTGACTATCATGATATCTTTAGGTAACTGGAAAGGATTTCAGGTGCGTTCAGGTTTTTTAAATCGGTTTTCAAGGCTCCTGTGTGATCAGAAGACTCCCAATCCCCAACAGAAGCCATGGATCACTTAAATCTTACGTCCATTTCTCTTGAGAATTTCTAGCTTACATGAAAAATCAGTACAACACAGAACAAAGTGATACTTCAGAGCTGCAGTAGTACAAACTGGCAGTTTACTGCTCTGAAACTATCCAAATTTTTCAAAGTAGAAGCTATAAAATGACATCTATCATATGATTTTAACTCATACGACTGCAAAGCACAGTGTAATCAGTCAAACGTATGATGATCAGCTGAGTTACTTCTGAAATTACAGTTCCATTAAGCAACTAGTATGTCAGTGCTACCTTAATTATACAGACTGACGTGCCTAGGAAAGACGTCCTCCCTAAAAATGCAAGAGGATAGGGCATTTCCATAAATGAAAAACACACCACCCTGGTTAGCATCTGTAAAAATTAAGAACAACCAAAACTTTAGGGAAAAAAACCCACAAACGCAACTGAGAATTTTAAATTCTACATTTTTAAAAATGTAGTGGTTTCAAGTGAGACAATATATTTCAACTTTGTATTAAAAGATCTGTCCAAGAACCTGGTCCTACTGAGTTCCAGTTATTGAGGTAACCGGAAGCCAGGAAGGCTGATTAATCCGGTGCTCTAGGTCATGGCAGCCTATAGCATGGAAAAGCTAATCCCTTCGATTTAGAGCATGCTGCTGAAACCCCCGAACTAACTTCAAAGGTAGTTCAGGTCCTCAGGTCCCACGTAACCCATTTTCCTTATTTCAAGTTGTCATAGTGCAGCCCTACGGTCAATGATAAAACCAACTGGTTTGGAGGCCAGGATTTCACCAGTCTGCTTTTGGGAAGTTTATTCCCACCTTCCAGCAAGACCAGCAGCACTATCTATTGACTTTGACGATTCAGAAGCAAACATTAACACGTTGTCACAGATCATGAGGATAAGTTCCTACAGAGTACTTCATTTGGTCAATACATCTATCACAGCAACTTGAGAGAAAATACAAATCCGTCCAAATACAAAATAGTTATCCTCATCTGATTATGCAAGTGCAGCTAATAATACAAGGTAGTATTTTTATGGCCCTTAATTTAATGAAAGTAGGGAATGAAAACAAAGCATTTTCAAAGCACGTGCATTTTCATAGGAAAATGTGATGCTTTAAAACCACTTTTTTTTAGCTGTTATGTCCTCGTATTACATATTTTTACATAAAACATACACATACAAACCCGATACTTACAACTTAAGCACAGAAAGCTAAACATGCATGTATACTTCACATATCCATATATATCCATACATAGAGAAGCATGTATGTCAATTTTATATATGGACTACAAATGCACATAAGCAGACATACTAGTAAAATACCTTGCTTAATTTGAGTTCAGCACCAACTAAAGTACAGTTTGTTCATGAAAATTTAAGCAAATTTGGGACCTTCTCTGCTTACTAAACAACACGTAAGAGGAAAGAAAAATCTCACAGAAGCAGCATACCTGTGTTCATTTTGACACTGGAGGATTTGCTATAAAAGTCTTCAGATTTCCTGCAGAAAATAAAATGATCTATTAATTTGCACAAGACAAGAATGTGTGGTACAAAATGGCAGCAGGACTTCTCAGAGGGGTGGAGAATCCCTGTGATACAAATGACAGTCCTATTTTAACACAGCTTTAATTAAATTGGTACTGCTTGTCCTTCCAAAGTTAAAGATGAGATGTCACTTCCATTATAAGCTACTCTGTTTTCAAGGGTTTCATATCTCTGTTGTAAACATTTGCTCTTGGATAAAACACTACTGATTGACTTTTGGTCTCGAAACTATAAACTAAAAATTACTGCCATACAGGAATGGGGAAATATGTTTAAAGGCTGATTATAAGCTTTATTCACTCCTTTGGGCAAACAGAAAGATATGAAGAGCAGGTCTCAGAATATTTTTTAAGCAGCCAAAGTTACCAGGTCTTTTTCAACAGTTTGTAAACAGGAGATGTGGCTGTCTTCATCCAGTGGTTTAATGTGTCTCTACAAACATCACGGACACTCTTAATGTTGCTGAGTGTATTGCCATGCACAGAATCAGGACACATGTCCTGGCATCCACAGGAATCCATTTCAAAACTCCCAATGGAGTAAACAGATAGGGAATCACATCACTATACAACAACATGCTATTTAAATATAATAATTTGCACCGAAATAATGTCAAATGCACACAAAAGTTGAATCTCTTGTTAGATATCCCAGCTCTATACAGTACTTACAAACAAACAAATAGTAAAACCCCACAAAACCAAACTGCAGCTGTAGAAAAAGCATGATATCCTACATTAACAGGTGATTTTAACCTACTGATGGTATATCATAGGACAAACACGACGATATTTTCCATCTACTGCCAGTTTTGTCACAGCTTTATCTTATGATCAGGAGCGTTAATACCTCTTCTATTCGCGCTCTTTTAGAGATATGAAGATAAATGCAGAAAAGGTTGGCATGCTGCATACTGGCCAATCTCAGCTGAACCGTTACATATATGCTGCCCGCTATAATTTACTGTACTGAGTGGGCAGACACACTGGAAGTCAAAATACTGAGGGCTAAAAAAAGTCATTCTCCCTCTGAACTGTTCCCGCATCAAGTTCAGGATAAAACAACGGGAAAAATCAGCATTTTTAATGCAATACAGCTTCAAAAAAATAAATTAATAATATAAACTGCCCGACTATGTTGGAGTAAGATGGCAGGTATGCATGAGGGATCCTTTTTATAATGGGAGACTCAAGATATTGATTAATACAGTAAGCGAAATATTGAAACAGAATTCCAGCTCAACTCAACAGAAACCCTGAATTAACTGTACCTCTGAGGGAACACATATATTGCAGTATTCTCTTGTATTCCTAACAGGCCAGATTCTCCACTGCTTGAAAAACGTCCTCTTTTTCAGAAATTATCTGAACTCTGTTGCCATTATTCAGGCAGTTTTGCAACAAAAAAGATGCACGTTGAACTTTTTGAGAACTATGGAAACAGATATGTGGCAGTGAATAAAGTTTTATTACATTCTGTTTATGCTGGAGCTATCGGCAAACTGCCTCTGAGAATTTCTAAAAGAGCTTTTAAAAATTAAGGCAAATTCTATTTTATTCATTTTTTGATAAATTGTCTTGGACTGAAATTTTGGATTTCTGTAACAGCTACAGAATATTCTTAAAACCTCAAATTCCTGCGGTGTTTTCAGGCTGCTAGAGGAGACACCATTTTCAAGTCTTCTTTTAGCTTGGAACTGAATCACTGATGGTACCGCACGCAAGCTACAAAATGCAACATGATATTTATTTTCAGACCCAACAAGTACAGAACTCTTGGAACATCGCTGAGCCAAAATGATTTCTAGCAGGTGGCTTCGATATATTTACATAAAGCGTGCTTAACTCTTACTCGAGTTTTAACAGACAACGCTCAATTTTAGCACTACGGCTTTGTCCTCCTAAGAGTTTTTCTATCTGAACAGCTTCGGCTGCACGGCTGACACCCAGCAAGGGACTGCATACAAATCACTAACATTTCCACATTAATCTCATTTTGCTGAAGAACAAATTAGTCTTGCATCCCTGACAAACAGGCATGTAAATAAGGCAATATAAATCACACTCATGCAAACAGTAAGCCTTGCGTTTAATACTGAAATTACTTGGAATTCTCTGCTTCGACGGAGATGAAGTAGCATTCAAATACTTAATGATACTGGCAGTAGGATCCAAACAAATGCAATGAACGTAACAGCCATATGCCTGAAAGCATTTTATTCAGCGTTGTTTCACGCACTCTTTAAGATCCTTACTTCAAGAAGAGGGGAGCAAAGGGCTTTGTTTGCTTTGTCCTTCTGTTCCTACTTCAGTGCCTCCTGAAAACTGTTCTTTGTGAATGGGTTTGTAAGTAGCTCTAATATAGACCCCTGGCAGAGGTGAGATGAATGTTCCACTGGAAGCACCGGACACCCTTCACTGCCAAAAAGGTGCCCAATGATCAGCTAAGATACTCAGCTCATCCCAGCTAACGCTGCGATGGAAGGAATGCCCGCAATTATTGCGCAGATACAAAGCGCTACTGGAAGGCATGAGTTTGCAAAATCAGAGACTGCTTGAGTCACCTAGATCAGGCAGGTTTTCTACTAAGCTCGCACCTGATCTGACATGCTGAGGTAAAAGAACACCAGGTTTAACCACAGTACTGTGCCCAACTTTCGCAGAGAGAGATCCAGGATTAATCTTCAGGGCGTTCTTCTACAGTTGGCTTCATCTGGCAGAGGTAATGCAGTAGGAACTGAATGACTGCGTGAATGCACACAAATGGGTCTGTCAGGTTGAATACAGCTGCAGTTACCATTGCTAGAGTTCCACTAAATACGGAATATATATTCCTGTGTTACTTGAGAACTCCCGATATTTCTTGGTAATGCTACAAAGATTACCTCCGCTCAGCAACACTGTGCATGGAGAGAGGCTACTGAAAAGCCTTGTGAGAATCTCATCGACACCTGCTCTACTTTCTCCAAGAGACCCTGATAGCTAGTTGTGATCGCTTCTTCTGTTCCTGATAAATTCTGAAGTGTGGGGTGCTGCAGGGAGCCATGCTGTCACCCCTTCTGTTCCACATCGATATGGAGCTATAAAAAGGGTTAGTGAGAAGTCAAGAAAGGTTTCCCCGCCCTCAGTTTATTCATGAATACAAGATGTGTGTCTTTACTGTTAGAGGTTTAGTTCCATTATTGATCAGATGTTAGAGCAGCTACAGCCATAAGATAGAAGCTCTAACATCCAACCAAACATCCACCAAATAAACGTCAGTGCTCTGCGAATCAAAGCCTAAATGAGTAGTAACATGCTATTACCTGCTTGCACCTCATTCAAAGAATTAAGTTAATCACTGTTAATAACCATAATCCGTAACTACCTAAGGATAGAGACCGTTAGAAGTTAGAACATCCTTTCGATGTAAAATTCTGGAAAGAACTGAGAGGTAAAGGAGAGAAGATTATTTTTTTTTCTTTTCTTTTGGAAGTACATAGAGAAACTCCAAAAATTATCATTACAGCTTCATTAATAACTTAATGTATTGCAAATTCCTAAATGCCACATAGGCGTATCAGATCAAAGGCATCCAAGCTCACGGATAACTTTGGGAGTCTTTCTGCTTCCTGCTCTGTAGCCATGGAGTCTAAGGCCCCTTTGAAATCCCAAGGCTTCCTAAGCTGCATAGCTAACCTGGGAGCAAACTCCAGAATGCCAGTTGCCTGCTTGCTTACACAGGTTTTGAAAGGCTACCTTGTCTGATATGGTTTGAATCAGAACATAGAGACTCTCTTGCTGTTGCAAAACAAGCTGGCGGTTTCCACACAGATTGTGTCTGCCGATATTTTTGACCTATTCTACTTAATATAGTCAGAGTACGAAAGAGGCTCAAAGAGAAAGTATTTATTACAACCCTCCTCCACACCAGCAGCAGCCCCTACAGTTATATTACAGGCATTCACTGTGCTGAGTATTGTAGGGTAAATTGTGAGTTTGATTGAATTGTTTGTCCCCAAGATATTCAAGACAACTTTTATAAGGAGACAGAGATCAATCAGACAGTGTTAATGGACTAGTGAAGTTTTTCAACAGATTCTAAGTTACCCGTTATAGGCTCCTTGCCATTTCACAAAATACATTATAAAAAGTAGGTTTAAAATGAAATTTTCTGATACCATATTTATATTCATTTTAAAGCTAATTCTAGTATGTGCTCTTTACAGTTACCATCCTTTATAATGAATTCTACCCCAAGGACCTTCAATGAGAGGAGCAATTGGCTTGCAATACAGAGCGCAGATGGATCAACAGCAGGATAGATGTGTGTGTGATCTGGAAAATGATAGATTTTCATTTTCTTAGGTAGACAGCAGTGCCCAGATATCTGGAGAAGACGGGAGCTTTCCAGATTTGCGTGAGGAGTGTCAGACTTGCATTAATGTTTGCCAGTTTCACAGTTTGAGCTAGAGACAGTAATCTACTTGAAAAAATATCTGCAAAATTAAGGAGCCAAATCAGCCTGTGATTTTACTCCAAGGATTGTTTATTCAGTTAGTTCAAACATGGCAGGTGATCTACAAACATGTATTTATTACTAGGCAGGATTCTATATTTGCATGTGGTAGTAAATTCTTTTAACCCAAATCATTAAGAGTCTGGAGAGCATTCCCGATCTCTGCAACATACTTTATATGCCAACTCATACATTCAGTGAAGGAGGGGAAAAAAAGTATGACACATTAGTTCTGGAAAATAGCAAAGCTGACTATTTTATTTCTCTCAGTTTTTAAAAGAAAAATGATGTTTAGCTGTAGCAGGATGCCTATGGCAATGGGAAAGCAATGAGAGCTTGACAGACGGCAAAACGTTTAGATTGTGGCAACAGAGACTCACGTGAAGAAACAACTGCCAAAGCTTCCTTGGGAGCGGAGGTCTCTCCCGCTGAGCCCCTAAGCAGAAGGAAGGCGTATATGCAAATGTATTGTTCATATGAAAAAACATTTGATGGAGCATAGGTAGATGGTGCTTATAGTAAAAAATTAAGAAGGTTGCATGCTTCAATTTCATTAACATGCAACAACAAGACAACAAAATGGCAGGGAGCCTGTACTAAGATCCAACCCAGCAAGGCATACACTCAGCATATGCTTAAGCATATGCTTTATGTAGGCCCCAAAGACCTATTTCTATGCTTAATGTTAAGATAAGCATAAATACTGTTTGCCCCAGATCACATTGCCTCACCCAATAAGGACCTGAATACTCCAGTTCTAATTGAAGTGTTTTCAGATAGACAATCAAAGAAGAAAACACAGGCAGACAACAGCCATGATAGTTTCTGTCATTTTAACTTTTAAATTTTGCTGACAGGATTGTGACAACATCCTCATGTTAAGTGCAGTGTCATTGTACACGTGTTACTTATGCATATCATTTGCCAATGCACTGATAAGGTCAGTAAAAAATTGCAATGCCTGAATAATTTGCACATGGCCATAAAACTTCTACTGGAACGCAATAGATATGTCGCGTCGTAGTCAGCAGCAGTAAGTGCATGATCAGGGAAATCTGTCCGTACAAAAGCTCTGTTTAGTGGATCATCTGGGGAGACACAAAATGCTTGGAGACATGTCTGGGCTGCAAAGAGCGTGAGTTGGTTTGACTGACCAGGAGAGGTTGAGGAGATCTGTGTTTGCAGAGATTCTTCCAGAGGTAGGAGGGGGATAGGTAGGTACCCTGCTACAGCTGTCAAGAAATTTTGATAATGAGTGATAATTCCAGTAGAAAACAGGTGATTTCTGAGCAGTGTGGAAAGGCAGCAGAACAGACATGGAAGTTGGATTTCTGATTTTTGTTGTGTTTGCCAAGTTGTAATTAGGAATAAAAACTTGAAGATATTGCAACTGCCTACAATATTACTAACAAACTAAGTTAGGTGGATATCTAACTTACAACATATCAGACACATAAGCCTACTTCCTTTAGCAAATAACAAGACTAACATTGTTATTCAAGATCTTGTCTTGAAAATCACAAGCAGTTCTAGTTCCCATGAGCAAGAGTTCAAAGAACATCAGGGACAGGAGAATCCATCACAGGAGGCCATCGCTGATCGTTCTCTATAAACACATCAAGGGATTGGACATAACTGGAGGAAGTAAAGGAACAATGCTGGCACAAGAACTACTATTAACAATTTAATTTATCTTAGATGCAAGTTGAAAATCACAAGGTAGTTTGTATTCATGACAGTCATTAAGGTCTGGAGCACTTTTACCAGGAGTGCTGTGGTCAAACTTAAGACCCTGAACTTGACAAGCGTATGTGAAAAACATGGCTGTCTGAAGGAATAAATCTGATGACACAGGAACTTCTTTCCAGACCTTGGACTCTTCCTCATGTCATTCTCCTGAGAATACTATGAACGCAAGATTAAGAGAAACTGATATTACCTCCTCCTTTCCCTCTGTTTCTTCATAAAACAGAAAATTAACTAAAAATCTGAAGAGAGAGAAAAGCAAAGACTACATGCTTCTAAGCTGAAGGTTCCTTACAGCAATCTGTTATTGCATACAGCATTAGTAGAAAAAGTTCAAACACTTGCATTTAAATTGCTATCAACTTAAAAGTAAGTCTCTCCAGAGAAAAAACTTGAAGCTTAAAAATTCTCCTGTTGTAGCACGATTTTTACAAGATATGTATTCTTTTGACTAGCTATGGACTGAAAAACAAACTTAAGTCAAACTTCTGCACTTAGTTGTAAATAGGTACTTGCTGTCATCTCAAAATACCTCTCAGACGCTTCAATATCAGAACATTGTCCTAAAATGTAACTGCAAGTATAAGAAGATACCATGAAAGCTGTTCACACTGACAACATTCTGTACATTTTACTGGTTATTTTTACAGCTGCAAAAGGAAGGAGGAGGACAAACTGCTGCTTTTATATTCTGCAACCCCTTAAAGCTCTACCACTAGAGAAAAATTTATTAATAATTCCAGTCATGCTTGTGGTGTTTGTGATTTTTTTCCCATTATTTTTGTTGCTTAAATATAAAGAAAAAAAAAAAGAAAAGTACCATTAACTGCTCACTGCAATTCACATTTCTTACCCTTTTCTCCAGGCGTCTACTACTGTTTTTAATAACATAAAATTGTAAGTTTCTAGCTTTTAATGGCAATTATTTTTGTTCCCTGCTTTTGGCTTCCTCCTTTGCTGTTGTTTTACAGGAACGGTGTTTGCTCAAATCAACTCATTCTGTAGGCTGGAAATGATTTAATACACAACCGGTATACACAACCTGCCCAGTTTTCTCCCTAGTGGAACAGGGAGCTACGTAGCACTAGCAGTAACACCAGCTTTCTACATGACTCTTGGGAAATGTAGAAACTAGTGACAGAAAATAAGCCTAATTAGGAAGTGCCAATCATTTCACCATGATGAAGCACCTAGCTTTTAGTAAATACAATATTTAGCGTTGACACCCAGAATTCACCTTATTGTCAATCTTTTAGACATTCTTTAAAATTTTACCTCACATTTTTATTTCCCACAAGAGCTAAATGGAATAGGTATTATCCAATTATTTCTCTATCTTCCTCAAGACATGAACTACAAGTATTATTACAGCTATGTTCCTGAGAAATACATCATTTGAGGGTTAAATTTGGGTTCGTTAGCCTTCAGTAACTACCAAAGACATTAGGAACATAAGCCAGATTTAGTTTCACCAGTCATTTCCAGGACTTTGCAAATTACTGTTTACATAAATACTTCAAGTATTAT
>NW_009650063.1:22139-91721 GCF_000708025.1 Charadrius vociferus | reverse complement strand
ACTGGATATGTAAATGTACCAATTTGAGACTAAACATGAATAAATCTCCACCTAAATAGAATTCCTTCCAATAGTTTGGTTTTTTTGCTCATGCGTCAGTACCACTCCCAATAGAATCAGTGGGAATAGTGTTCATTCATGAAAGAAAATTCCTTTTCTGTTTTCTTCCATTGGTTTCCTCTTAAATGCAAAAATATGCTTCCCTGAACTACAGTTAGGTAACGTTACATCTAGCTAACGGAGTCACACCAATGTACGGGGTGACATAAGACTCCTTAATATATTCTTAGTAAGTATGCTGAAGCAGCAGGATTTGGTTTTGAACTTTTTGTAACGCGCTCATAAAGACAAAAATAATACCTATAACTTAAAATACTAACTGAGAAGATATTCACGGCAATGTTTTAATCCTTATCATTTTCTAAAGGAAAAGTTTGATGGCATCGCGCAGGGAACATTTTAGTACTTAAACAATCAGCTTTGCAAGCTTGCACCTGCATGTTTTGCTGATACTATATTTTGCCCTTTCCCAAGCGGCACAATCACCAATTCTCATTTCAAATAGCTTCACTCCCCTTCTCCATAAAATACACATCAAAATAACGCAACTTCTACTGTTTACAACACTAGTACGCGCACTCTACTGTCACCTGGTTTCATACCTAATGAAGTCCAACATTCCTCAATGCTATATACAACAAAAAACCTACAATTATTCCTAATATAAATAGCCAAAGAACTGCTAACCATTATAATTAGAAGCACAGTTAAGTTCACGTAATTAAGCACTGTTAATACTAGCTACCTGTACCTGCTAACTGAATTTCAAAAGCTCTAGAGGTTTGGTTAATTTTTAAAAATTGCATGCTTATCTTTCTCTCTTCCTCTCAATTCTTAATTGTGCACGAGCGCATTTAAGATTTCTGATACTGAGCTCGTCCTTTACTGATCCTACAGCAAGTCAGAAACAGTATAACATTAGAACTCACAAAGGTTATGCAGAGTAGTAGAGGAAAAGTTAGGAGAGAAGGCATACAAAAAGGCTCAGTCTTCACAGAAATGTAGGAGGTAAACAAATAATTTTTAAATTGGGGAAAAAAAACAACAGTATTTGAGCTGGAAAGAGAAAAAGCAAGCACATGAGAAACCTGAATGACACTGCCTGATATCTGAGGGGCTAATAAATGACTCAAAGGCAAATGCAAATCTACAAAGCAACTCGGAACACACTTAACATGAAGGAAAAAAATGTAACAGTTCTTTTCCATAAGCCTTTCATGCAATTGCACCTTGAAATTATATTAAATTGCGAATGCATTTTATTCAAATATATTGCAGATTTCCATTACTGACAGCCAGTTATCTGGCAATTTTAATTCCAAAGTAGACTGCTCTAGCATTCTTGGTTCTGATCATGAAGCAGGAGTCACTGAAATAACCTGGAAAGCTTGAGGATCTTGAAAAAAAATATAAAAATCAGGCTTTGAAAGGGAAATGGAATCTGCCTATCCAGCGGGAGAGAGACTATCAGGCCCTTGACTGATGGTTATCAAATACTGTTGCTGAAAACCACTCACGGGAAAAGGTCCCATCTTCTCAGAACTGTCCAATGAGCCACTAAGCCACAAGATCAGGAAAACAAAGGATATTTATGTTCCCATTTGCTGCAAGTTAATATCCGTTTGTGGAGGGGGTTTCATGAAATGGATGCACTATTAAACCTATTAAACTTAGGCCATTCTCATGGCTTCACATGCCAATCAAATCTACTCATATACCTAAAAGAATCAGCATTGGACTCGCTTATTTTTATGAATTTTAACCATTTCCCTGTCATTTTAACTTGTCAGTGACATTTCAAGGACAGAACTGAACTATTTTTCATGCTGTCTTACGTGCACCGAGGCTTCTTTAGGCCAGGTGCCATATGGTATAGCAGCTTATCCCCTGTAAGACGGCATTAACATGTGTTCTCTACACCTGGCTCTGCCATTGATTTTCGACTGATCATTTCACCTTTGTAGGTTCAGCTTTCTCTTACCCTCCTTTGTCACTTTTGGAGAGGGACAGTCTCTGCTCAGCTCCTTCCACAGACATACCAGGACGGGATCCCAGTCTCTGCTAAGATGTAGCCTTTCCTCAGTGACTGGAGGCTGCTTTGTTCATACCAATGAACATCCATTCCTTGTATTTCAGTTCTTGCCTTCATCTGTTACTTTTTCATTTTAGATTACAAACTCTTGGGAATGGAGACTAATTTAGATCTGTCTCTGTATGCCTTATAGAGTAATGGGATGCTGGTCCTCGATTACAGGTCCTTATGTACTGTGTCAGAATTTTCATTAACTATACCTGCCCACCGTTTGGATCACTGGATAAATAGCAGCTGCTAAGAAACATCAGCTGCTAAGAGAAGACATTAACAAGCTGATAATAAAATCACTGCAAAATTCTACAACCACAAAACTGTGCCAACATTTACTGAAATAAAACTCTGTTATAAACAATTTTTTAAACTAATATTTCCCAAGATTATTACGATTACAATTGTTTAGATAAGAATTCATCTAACCATTACCTATACAGTATATGGTTTCTGCTACAGAAATTTTTATCCACATAACCATACAACTGTTATCTATCCGAATTTATAAAGATCATATTTTCTGCCTGCAAGTAGCATTCATTTCTGTAAGAGACAAATTTACAATTACCAGATTTTACTTTAGCAATCAGACCGATTTCCTCTCTCTGTTTTCTTAAGGAATTACAGATAATATATTCTTACTGATGGGGTGGAATACTACATCATTTAGTTAGATACGTTAATCACTAATCACGCTATTTCATTACCCCTTGCTCAGTTCACACTTTTATATGCACTTATTGGAACATATTACTCCAATATCTGATTTTCCAGTTTGGGGATAAAGCATTACCATGTGACTCTCACTCTTGTTATTCTTCCTGCTCCTAAATGAGAAAGAAATCACTCAACACAGTGGTTCAGCATTCCAGACAGTGAAGGTCAGAGACAAGATCATCCTCTATCAACACAACACTGCTTCTTCTCAGTTCTGATTGTATAATAAAGTTAAGTTGAATAATAGCTAACTCTGTGAGCCGTATCATATATTCATAATATCAAGAACATTTAAATGAAATTATCATTCAGCTCAAGGAGGACATAACTGCACTGACCACACGCGTTCTGCAAAATTAAAAGACCTGTCTCTAAGGAATACTTCTATTTTATTATTTATTTTTAAGAACCAAGTATAACCCTCAGTATTTCTTAGTGAGAAAATACG
The DNA here is from genome assembly GCF_000708025.1 of Charadrius vociferus. Classification (NCBI taxonomy): domain Eukaryota; kingdom Metazoa; phylum Chordata; class Aves; order Charadriiformes; family Charadriidae; genus Charadrius; species Charadrius vociferus. Next base: position 88,410 of record NW_009650063.1, on the reverse strand, counting down.
CATAGGGAAAACACAGACAGAAAGTGCCTACACATGTACATACATACCCACATGCCTGTATCTTCCACCTGCAATCTCCACATACATGTAACTTTTAATAAACTATAATTAAAGAATTGTAATGGTGTCACATAAAACTTTTGATGGCTTTAAAAAAACCCCAAACCCACAATTAATTTGCCTGTGTACAGAAAGAATGACGTTCTTCCTGTAAGGAGCTATGCCATGTTTGCCCATTATCCAGCACGTGCCCTTGAACCTTATTTATAACTGTTAGCTTTCCGTGCTCTTCTCCAATAAAGCACAGCACCCACTGCCACAGGAGCCAGGGGCACGCACCAGGACGAGCAGTCAGTCTCCTACTTCATTCCCTAGTACTAGCGCAAACTGGGTCAGCAAATGGAAGAAGGATCTTGAAGCCTCTACAACTGACTGCATTCCTTACCCAAAACTACGCCCGCATCCCATGAGGAGATCCAGCTTGTGCTCTAGATGAGGCCACGGATTTGCAGAAAACAAGCAGATAAACAACTACTGATAAAACTGCATCCGCACAGAGGGAACAAACTGAAGCAGCAAACGGAGATTTCACTGGCATTTCACAGAATCATAGCATGGTTAGAGTTGGAAGGAACCTTAAAGTTCATCTAGTTCCAACCCCCCTGCCATGGGCAGGGACACCTCCCACCAGCCCAGGTTGCTCAAAGCCCCATCCAGCCGGGCCTTGAACACCTCCAGGGATGGGGCAGCCACAGCTTCTCTGGGCAACCTGGGACAGTGCCTCACCACCCTCAGGGTGAAAAATTTCTTCCTAATATCTCACCTAAATCTCCCCTCTTTCAGTTCAAAAACGTTACCCCTCATCCTATCGCTATAAAGAGTCCCTCCCCATCTTTCCTGTAGCCCTTTTAGGTACTGGAAGGGGCTCTAAGGTCTCCCTTCTCTTCTCCAGGCTGAACCCCCCCAACTCTCTCAGCCTGTCCTCACAGCAGAGGTGCTCCAGCCCTCGGAGCATCTTCGTGGCCCTGCTCTGGACTCGCTCTTACCCGCAGCCTCTACAACGCTAATGTATCTCTTTCTCATGTCACCTTCTAGATTTTCTTTCCTTCTGAAAGGAAGGAGAAATACTGGAGTCTTACTCTCTGGCACCACAGGGACACCTGCATCACTTTTCTAGAGTCACCAGACAAATCTCTGCCTGTTCAGCTAAGGGAACCACAGTAAGCTTTCTGTGTTCAGCCCCAGACGCCTTCCTAGCCAGCCTTACCTTTGTCTGTTTAACTCACTTAAATCCCAGTTTCCCTCCCACCACCCTCCAAATCAAACTCCTCCTTCCCCTGCCAGAGGCAATTTGTCACAGTCTACTGCTCTTATTCCCGCAGTCATCAAGTGGGGCAGCCTTTTCCTCTGCAAAGATCGGTCTATAGTGGGTCTGAAAGAATAGTAAACACCATCACCTTATTTTCGGCTTGCTCTAGCATTCATTGCAGTAGCAACTACATGAATAGTCCCACTCATTCCCTATACTACTCCCGGCACTCAGAAGCATTCAAGTACTCAATTCTAGTTTTCCGTTCACGTGCAATGGTAATGGATCGTCAGACAGTCTGCTTTTGCCAAATCTCTACCAAGTACCTGTGAACAGATTTTGCAGTGGCGCGCAATTTTTATAACAGGAGATAAAAGTCACATTCCTAACAAGGCTGTTTGAAAGTTTACACCTGTATTCCACCCACCGAGTCCTAACATTGCTAAACTATAGGTGACCAGAATTTTTAATGTGAACAAAATGATGACATTGTAGAATCATGACCTCTCGCTTTTGACAAGAAACTTGAAACAGGATCTTAAAACGGGAAATGTTGAATGACTTCATTAATAATAGGTGCTATGAGTCCACTCCAGCTAGTTTACAGAGTTCAATAATGCAGTTCTAAGCAAAACGCTTGAATATTTTGAAGTTTTAAGACAAGGTTTCTTTCATTAGTATGATGATATGTTGCCTGTTTTGCTTTCTAAACCACCTAGTGAAATTTTGCCAAGGGTACGTCCCCAGGAGTGCAGACACCAATAGGAATCCTTAATTGTCTGAGTGGGTTTAGTACTGGTCCCAAATGAAACGTTACTTGGAGGTTATCAGATTAGCTTAACTGTACCTGCAGCAGTTCTAACACCGCCACAAGTGCTGTTCAGGGCTCATTGTTCTGCGCCGTAAGCGTCACTCAACTAATTCACGGAGTGCTAGCACATGAGATGGTATCTGTTTCATGAAAATGTGCAGATCAGTTACATGCCTTGCTGTAATACCAGCTATTCAACCTCATCAAGTGCAGTGTGAATAACAAAAAGAGGATAGATGACATAATGGAGCATCACAGAGTATTTTCCTTCATGAACTACCCCTCAGTTTACTTAATATAATTGTGAAAATTATGTCCTCAGCTTAATCTGGTGTATGTAATATTTTAATGCTATTTTTACAGCATTAGGCTTTTTTATTCTTTTTTTTTTTCTAATTGGCAACAGTAAGTGCCATTCCCTTAGCAGATGTTCTCAGTTCCCACACACTTAATTATAGTTTTATAACTACAGTCACCTACCATACAGTGCACTGCAGTGTGTCATTTTAAAAGCCACTGTTATTTGCTCATTAAATTCCTCTACTACTTGGAGCACAAGCGATTTCAACTGTATGCCAACCCACACTCTCGTGACAAGGAGACAGGCTTCCACTTTAACACATGTATTTCACATGAATGCGTACAAGCTAACACGGTGGCACACTGACTTCATTTAGGAATGTTCATAAAAAGAAAATATCATTAAGGTAAATGACATTCCATGATTTTAATGAATACACTGGTTGTTAAGTGGCATAACAAGTTACAGTCATTTTTCCTCTGAAGAGCTATTTCAATTAGCTTGAAAAATGGAAACTTCACTACAAAAAAATCTCATTATTATCATCAGACTAGAGAGACTGAAACAGATGAGTAAGTTTGTTACCTTCATACCAACCATATGAAAATCAGAAATTTTAACCAGAATTCAGATCTTCCTTGTACTGATCAGTGATGGGAACAGTGTCTGCTTCAACGCTGTCACGGCAGCCTGTCACATCCTTTCAGCTTAGCCGTAAGGAAAATCATGAGATTTTTGTCAGGCATAATTGTCAGGGTGCTCTGGCAGTTCTCAGTTTGCACAGCAGCTTTCTGGGGTGCTTCCCAGTACTCCAAAATTACAAAGGCTCTGAAGCTGAAGCAGCAGCCCAGCCACCCTCACGATGGAGTACAGCATCTTTAGTTACTGTTTCCAGATTTTTCTGCAGACAGAATAGTAATGCCAAGATCTGCAGAGATAATTCATAATTTTTTTATTAGCTTGCAAATGGTGGTCCTAAATAGGATCTGGTAAATTTTTAAACTTTTTTTTTTAAAATTATGGGGTTTTAGGCATGAAAATATGGTAACTGGGAACCTCATCAGTAAGTTCTACTTCTGCTTTTTTATGATTTTTATATTTAATAGTCTGGTTTATAGCAACATTATTTAGGACTTTGTTATTTCACAATCATTCAATTCCCAAAATACATTTTTTAACTTTATTTGCATTTAAAAATGCACATAAACCAGTAAGACAGATGTATGACAGGTGGATAGAGAAGTAAGCTTCTCCTTTATTAATGGACCAAATCAATCACTCAACATTTAAAGGACCAACATTCAATCAGATCTGAGGAATTTAGAGTGACTTAAGTTATTGATACCTAAACTTTCTGAGGGAAAGGGAAGAGGATTTAAAACCACACTGTACTTACTTCTAAAAATACATCTTTTAGTAAGTAAAGAAATTATGCTGACTAGTCTTGAAGTTTCCTGAAGTCATGAAATGGCTATCTGTGAAAAGCAGTCAAATCAATAAAGTTAATGAACTGAAAACACAATTGCTTTTTCATTCCTTACACCAGTCGCTGGTGCTGCTTACTAAACACAGTATACAAGAATCCAGAAGCCTAAAAAAAGGAGTTTTTAAAATGTAAAAATCTATTTGAATATCTCCATAAAGCTGTCACCTTACAATTGGTCCCAGGTGATGTAAGTACTTCATGTGAAGATCAGTAGCATTTGAGGTACTAAGATGTTCTTTCCCACATTTAAATAAAACTGAATCAGAGCACTCTGAACCCAAAACCAAGCTAATTCTGAAAGTCCATGCAAAAGCAAAGCACAGTATGTCAGAATCAATTTGCTTTTGAAAGGAAATTTTTCCCCAAGACAGATTAACGTTCCGATTTCTTTTTCAAATAATTAAAAATGAACTGATCTACTTTTTGAGAAACTAGCAGTTTTAGAGAATAAATGATCCGTATTATCGCTGATGCATGTCTGGTTATTTCTTCCTATTCTACAGTCTTGCTGAAAATCTCTATTTCCCTTCTTTCAGTGTTATAATCCTGTTTGTGCTCAGTTTTCACCAATGCCTCTAACCCCACTCTGTCTCACTTTCCTGACACCTTATCCTCATTTCTGAAGACTGACCTCAGATAATTTTTCTCCTCTCCACTTGCTCTAAGTCCCATCAGTGGCAGGAGTTCAGCAGTTCCTAAATAAGGTCCTTTCATCTCGAAGCTGTGGCTGTGAACATCTCACTGCTTTCTGGTATTTTGGCTATAATTTCATCCCACTCTGCCCTACCCCTTGGAAGCCTCCCTCTCTTACTCAAAATCCCTTTCTTAAGCACCACCTCTGTTGCTAAAGAATGGATGCTTCTTGTTTGTCAGATTACTGCTCATGAAAACTATGTGTATCTCTCTCATAAACTCAATGAGGTCAGAATTACCATCCAAAACCAATGTTTTGTAGAAAAATGCTGTTTCATAGAAAAATTATTGTAAAAAAGAATAGTAATTCTGGAAAATGTTTTTGTGCATAAATTGCAAAATTGTTGAGAGGTCCTGTTTTGACTTTTTTTGTTTTGTTTGATTTTTAAGCTAGTCTAAGCTTTTATTTAGAAATAAGTTAGTTTACAGCAAATTGTCTCAGAAGAGCAACACAAACTGAGTGTTTTCTTAATCTGCTCTTTCCATTCACAGAAATTTGACATCGACATTCAGGTTTTGGTTTGCTGAGGAAGTCAGCAAGACTTCCTGAAATTTCAAAACAACTCCTGTAAAGCGAGGTAACAATTGCCCAGGGAACTTCGCTCGGCTTTGCAGTTTTGCCCTGTGATTCACCTCAATTTAAATACAGATACAGCAACAGTCCCTTGCCTTCAAGCATGTTTTAATGTGCGGCATTAGTTACCTTGAAGAAACCACAAGGCAAACACCAGATTTAGGTGATGATAAGCTTGGTATTTTTCTCCTACCCACTTCTGCTCTATACCTCTTATTTATAATAATTTCTACCTCCTTGAAACCAGCTGCTTCAAATTGGGTTTTATGCTCATACTTAATTTTTAAGGGTCATGTACACTGCTTCCACCTATGATATATAGTTTTGAATTTGTTTTTTTCTGCTATAGTACAGTAATCTAATTTAACTCATTAGTTGCTTGGGGAAGGGATGTTTCCTTTCTATGCATTTTCTAACTAATTTGTGTCTGTCACACTGTTTTTCAGTGTAATTATTTTATTATTTCTTACTTAAAGGGACAGGTGTGCCTACTACTTCACAGAATAATGCAAAACTGGCTGTCTCAACACAACCACTACAATGAAAGAAGTTCAAGAGTAAATCATTCTTGCTAGAAATTTTTATATGATATGGTAAGCCACAAAACAGTGAGCATTCTGAAAATCAAGACTGTCACTCTGAATTAAAGAGGAAAAAAAAAAGGGGAATTCATGTATTCTTAGTTTGCTTCGACAACTGTCATCATGTTTGATCCATTAGTCATATCGTAAAAGCAAACAACACTGCTTCATAAAATTCTTACTGTGGTGTGAAGCCTCAATATTTTAAAACATTTATTCCATCTTATTAGAGACATTAGAATATGCATCAGATATAGAGAATAATACTTCCATCTTTTGCAATTGTTCAAAAACTTATTATGGTGGTAAAGAAATACACTCTACAACCAAATATATATATTGTCAAACTTTTGTGTTATACACAAGCATTTTGTGTCCTAAATTGGACCACAGATGTGTAAAAATATGAAAAGTGGGTAAAAACTGAGCAGAGGATAATAATTTGTTCCAAATTTACATAAACGATAACTAAGTACACATTTGAAAATGAAACCATCAGCAGCTATTAAAAATGACTGTCCAGATGCAAAACCTGCTGTAAGAAACTCCTAAGTTACTGGTCATTGGAAGTTCAGGGGAAATAATGGGGAAAGGACCAATTCAACCCTGTCTTACGCCTACCTAAACCACTTGCTTCTAGACAAAGTCACAGACACAGTGTGTGATTAGATGGAATTGAGCCAAAGCACCAGCATTCTCATTCTGCATACACTGATGCATTCTGGCTGCCCCATGCCTGGAGGTGTTCAAGGCCAGGTTGGACGGGGCTTGGAGCAACCTGGGCTGGTGGGAGGTGTCCCTGTCTATGGCAGGGGGGGGGGAACTCAGTGATCTTCAAGGTCCCTTCCAACTTTAACCATTCTATGATTCTGTGATGCTTGTTTGGAGTTACATCCTACACCTTCCTCACAGTGAAAAGGCTGGAAAAGTTTGCATTTCCATTTCACCCTTCAGCATTCTAGGATGGAAGCAACCGTTGCACTGCAGTGATAGTAGATGATGAATTTGTTTTTATGCTTTTATTAGGGTGGGGGAAAGGGTGCCTTTGGAAGTCATACTAAGTTTTCAAGTCTTTCTCAGTGGTCTCTCCCTTTGTCTTTCCATTTTAAACTTCTCTTGATCCTAGGTGAAATACAGCTGCAGGACAGAGCCCCTTAATAGTCTAAAGAATTGACTCACATAGCTTCAGCAAAAGGATTGTGCATATTGAATACATGTGTATTGCCCTTGAAAAGATGCAGGAGAGAACCTGAGAAACTTAGGGTAGCAAGTAAATGAAGGCAACATAAGAAGTACATGGACCTGCTGGAGTGCATCCAGAGGAGGGCCACGAGGATGATCTGAGGGCTGGAACACCTCTCCTATGAGGAGAGGCTGAGAGAGCTGGGGCTGTTCAGCCTGGAGAAGAGAAGGCTCCGGGGAGATCTTATTGCGGCCTTCCAGTACCTAAAGGGGAAGGGCTTTTTACTAGGGCTTGTAGTGAAAGGACGAGGGGGAATGGCTATAAACTGGAAAGGGGCAGGTCTAGATTAAACATTAGGAAGAAATTTTTCACTTTGAGGGTGGTGAGGCACTGGAACAGGTTGCGCAGAGAGGTTGTTGAGGCCCCTTCCCTGGAGGTGTTCAAGGCCAGGGTGGACGTGGCCTTGGGCAACCTGGTCTAGTGGGAGGTGTCCCTGCCCATGGCAGGGGGGGTGGAACTCTGGAATCTTCAAGGTCCTTTCCAACTTAAACCATTCTATGATTCTGTGACTACCTAGAACCTATGATAATGGGAAGCAGGCACTCTCAAGAATGACCGCTCCATAAAATGCTCTCCAGTGATCAGGTCAGTGAATTTACTGTACATCCTCAGCTTTCAGAGAGTGAACCAGTCAGTCAATCAATTAAAAAAAAAACCAACAACAACAACAAAAACAAAAAAAGAAGACACAAAAATCAAGTTTTACATAAATTGTTTTAGTGAAAACAGTCTTCATGTAAACAACCCCTTCCCCTTCCTAACGCTAACATTTATTTAGCACCAGTTCAAGATGTTTGGATTTATTATTCATACTCCCAGTAAGAAAGCCTGCAATTCTCACAACAGAAGTCCCATTCAGGAACACTCCACTGCTAAACACGGTAGTAGATGTGGTTCCACCCTTTGTGGATGTCTAAGGAAAGCCATAATCTGGATCTGTGCTCTAGTGCAGGACTGCTCCGTACTGTCTTCAGCTGAGTGACATCAGCATAAACAAGTAGAGTGGAAGATAAGGCCTTATGAATATATCATCAGTGAATTATTAACTAAGGCCATGCCATCAAAAAACCACTGAATTTTTTATGAAGTGCACAAACTCTAAAACAGCAAATGCTTCTGGATATTAAGTGAAGCAGAACTGTAGGTTTCATGAATGACTATCTGCTCCCTTGTGCCCTTGGCACTCCTGTTTTATATTGAATATTCTACCGTCTCTCACGGCCTTAGTAGTGGTAGACAAATACAATTCCTCCTTCTGCTCCATCCAGCACCTTTACAGACTGGATGATTTGCTTCAGTTCGGTAGATTTTAGAAGCACTGATACCAGATGAAGCTATGAACAAGTTAATGAACAAGAAAGACACAAATACATACCTCAGTCACATCCTTCATCACAGTTAAGTGGCTGTAGAAGGCAGCTGTTATATACCCCATTTCTAGTGACTATCAGGCAAACCTCTTATAAATGCCTGCACTTGGACAAAACCTGCCCATGAACGCTTAAAAACCTCTTGATTTCCATAAGCATACAGAACTAAACGCTGCATGTTAGATTCCTCCAAGGAGAAGCCTTGCACTTAGTGTAGGCATGCAGCACCAAGTCCTCTACTTTTCTGCTAAAAAAGTAAGGAAACTGTGCTTGAACTTGACGGCCTCAAAGGTTTTGCAGAAGCATATCGTATCAGCCTCATTCAAATGGCTTAAATGCTTAAATGAATTGAGAGTAAAATGTGAGTCATCAGAGTTAAATTCCTATTCGGATAACATTAACAATATGGAAGAGTCCTACCCCAAACTAAAATGAACCATTTTCTTTCATACTCCTATAAATTTTTCTGTTTGTCCTCTTGTCACAGCTCTTGTCTCCGTCTTCTAGTCTTAGAAATACTGAAGAATGCAAATACTTCCTGCTATTTCTTCAGCTGTTATGAACCAGTGCAGTCCAACTGAGGTCAATGGTCCCCCCTTTACTCTAGTTTCAGATCCAACCCCTTAATCATTGCACATTTATTAAAAAAATGTTTCGGACAAAAAAGCCCTGTGTAAATAGACATTACATGCCACAGAACTTCTTTCATCACTTATGACACCGAACATAATCCAGGCTTTCTTGTTTGTTTGTTTGTTTGTTTTTTTAAATTTAAACCTTAAGAGACTACAGAAATACAAACTACTCCTACACGTTAATAAGTCACTGACGAGTACCCACTGAACTACATGGCTACACTTAATGTTCTTGGGTAAATCACTATTTGTAGTGGCCCATCAACATTAATGGTGAACAATATATATTGTTGTATTACCACATAGCAAACAGGAGCTGATAGAATAACTATTATGATACAAAGTTCTACACTTCTGCCTATAGAAAACAGATACAGGATGTACATGCAGTATTTTGAATGCTGCCGTACGAGGACTTGCAGAAGCACCACAAAGCAGACGCAAGCTGTTCACTGCTTCTAAAATAATTCACGGATTTTGCAATTTCAGCTAATTCACAATTTTGGTTTGTGATAAATACCCTTATAACAAGGGACCAGCATTTATCTTGAATTCTCATACACAGAGCACGCTCAGTGATTCAATACAAGTTCCATATTTATTTTTATGCAAAAGTCTCCAAAGTATCACTTTATGAAATTCAAGTGACCTCTGTCAACAATGCTGCAACTAACAGAAAGCAATTTTGTCACCTTTTTTCCCCTATGCATCGATTAAATTTGCGGTATAGTTTACAAGAGCAAAATACATTGTACACACCAATGATTATCAAATCCATGCAAAGTGCTTACGCTGGTTTAATCTTTTCCCATTACCGAAGTACTATTTCCATACTGCCAAGTGTATCTAACGGTTTCCCAACTTCACAACATGAACACAGCCTGATTCTGAGGCAAAGCATTTTTGTTTGTGCTATCTCAAAGCAACAAAACCTATCACTCCTTTTTCCACACTAAATATGTAATTCCACAATTAAGGGTTTATATTCTAAAAGACGAAACAATGTCGTTATAAACTGAAAGCAGTAAGCATGAGTAAGGCTCCCACATTGCTGCTCTCCATCAACTTCTGTGCTCTGAAAACCTAACCAGCGCAGCTTATTTTAGGAACCTCACCTGTACTTTTAATACACAAGTTCACGCTTTTTAACAGCTAACCATTATCAGCATATCTATAAATCTGAACCAGGTCTTGAGGACTTCACTGGCATAAACATTATTTTACTGAAGTAACCAAGATTGATCTTCTCGCCTGTCACATAAACATCACCACACGTGTGCAAGTAAACAGCACTTTTTTTTTTTAATCCCCAAGCCTTGTTCCAAGACATGGGCGGATGACGAACCCCCCCTCCACTGATCTCAATCTTGTATCCGCGAGAATTTGCGTACTGCATAGGAGCCGATAAGCTATTTAAGAAAGTTGCTATGTCAAAAAGCCTTACAACATCTACCAAGCTAGAGGACTTTAAGAAACCTGAGATGTAGAGAGTCACAGACAAACAGTCCTACCTTTGCCAAAACGATACTTTTGAAAATTTTCTTACAAAAACTTACGCGCCACAGGCCTTTGCGTTTGTAATTCATCCCCACAGTGGCGAGAAGGTTATCAAACCACTTGCTTCTCTCTCCAAGAATGCTAGGCGAATGTAAACCTAAATGATTGTGAACTGCCGCGCTCCCAATGCCTCTCAGCTAACTATGTTTAGCAACTATTTCATTTCACACGGTTTTGCGTGCATGACTCATACACGAAGAGGATGGGCACTAACACCGATAAGTCGCCCTGTTTCCAGCCACCACTATTTGGCTGCTGTAGAACGTTTTGCAAGCTGCCGTCCCCACACGGAGCAGATTTCCTTGAAGTACGACAGCAGGAAGCAAATCTGGGTGTAGCTGGACAGGCGCTCATTGTTTTGAGCTTCCACTAGATGCAGAGTTAGCGAGTCGTTCAGAGGTCAGAGCCGTCCCAGAGTCCTGCCAGCCCAGCGGTGCTACTCCATTGCGTGTTTGATTCAGCTCTGCAGCTCTGGTAGCTGTTTCCAGGCAGACAGACACGGGAAGTGTTTAATACCAGAGCGGGCAGGCAGTGGTTTTATAAAAGTCGTTTTCTTTGCGTTGCTTTTGATGAGACTTTTTAAAAGGCGTTTGAGAGGAGCCTGGAAAATTCTTCCCAGGGGAAAAAAAAAGTGGTAATTTTGAGACATGAACTAACTCACAGTAGCCGCAAGGGACAATGTGGAGCACACACTAATGAACTTTTCACTGTATTAATTTAGAGTGCTAAGGCTTCCTTTAAACAAATCATCTATAAAGGATCTCAGAGTGAGCTAACCATATGGTTTTAGGTACCGGACTGCACCTTAGGGTACCTGGGCCCATTTCTCAACATGAGAACAAAGAATCAATATGAACTCTGGCAAACTGGAATTTTGTTAAATATATAAAACAAAATGCTCTGCAAGGGATCAAGAAAAAATGCTTGCCAGAAAATTTGTATTGAACTTGCTGGAATTTTATGTACTTTTGGCACAAAAAGGCAGGTTACCAGTCTTAAGAGTTTGGCTCTTTATTCAAAAATAAACATTCCTTGAAACTAAGTGCAGCTGGGTTTTATGGGTCATTAGGCATTTTGGCAATAGTACCAAACAAATTCAAGTTCATGGAGGTCACCAGACTTGTGAAGTTGCTGTTACAGTGGAAGGACCCCTCAAATGCTGGAGGAATAGGCTGATATGAACCTCATGAAATTCAACACAGAGTCCTGCACCAGGGATGGAAAAACTCCATGCAGCGTGCACTGCCTGGGGAGCAGCTCTGCAAAACAGCATCTGGGAACCATGGTGGACATCAAGCTGAACGTAAGTTGGCTGCATACCTTTAGAGCAATGAGGGGTACCTGCATATCAGCTACATGAGCAAAAGCATCACATGGAGGCCAAGAGAAGCAGTCATTTCCCTCGTATCATGTCCTGGTGAGTCCACACCTGCAGTACTCCACCCCAGAAGTCAATGGATACTGAAAAACTGGAGTGAGTCCAGGGAAGCCTGCACTAACAGGCTCAGGGCATGAAGCATGCAACACATGCAGAAAGGCATGAGGGAGCTGTGCATGTTCAGCCTAGAAAAGAGAAAGCCTGGGAGATCTAACTGCTGTCTTCAATCACTTAAAGAAGAGGTAGAGGGAACACAAGAGCCAGATTTCTTCTCGAAAAGGCCAGTGAAAGGACAAGGTGCAACAGACATTGCAACACAGGGGATTATGAATCTTGTGCTTGGAAAAGTGACCTTCAATAGAGTAGTCAAGCACCGGAACGGGCCCAGCCATGCAGTCTCCATCCCCAGGGATAGTCAAAGCTCAGCCACACAAAGTCTTGTGCAACCAGATCTAACTTCAAGATTAGCCATGCTTTATGCAGGAGATTAGACTACATGATCTCCAAAGGTGCCGCATGAGCTAATTTATTCTGTGATTGATACGATTCTCTTCATGGTTCTAGTGAAATATGCTACTACTGTTGGGTGTTTCACCTTTTATTTTTTTAAGACATTGAGTCCAAACAGGATTTAACCTTATTAAACACACAGAAGGAAACCCATTAAAGTACAATGATGAAATATTTTTGCTATTTTTCTTACCTTAATTTTATATGCATGATTATAAGAATATCAGCAAGTACCCCTTCTCTAAGTGTATAGGTCAGTTTAATTATACTTCAGCTCTCTTCACAGAGAAAAACCTTTTGAAAAAAACCTTGACTCCCCTAGCCATTAAGTGAACTTCTGAGTAGTCTTTTGAAATCATGGGAATTGGGAAGTTCCAGAGCTTCAAGTTCCAATAGCATTACTCCACATATCAAGAGAAAATATGCAGCGTTAAAAACAAGGGTGGCTCTTTTGCTTTGTATTAAAAAAAAACCCAAACAAACAAACAAAAAAAAAAAACAAAAAAAAAAAAACACAAAAGAAAGAAAAAAGGTGGCAGGAGAGGAGGGAGCAGCATAAAATGACCTTGAGGATTTCACCAAGAAAATGGCAGTCAGAAGTACACAGGCTTTGAAGAAGAATGGGTTTAGCCATTCCCTTGAGTGCATCCCAAACAACTACATTCTGCATCACCAGTAGAGTGAGAGTGAACATTGCAGAGATAAGGGAGAATTGCATTTTCTGTAGCTCAGCTTTAGAATATAACTTCCAAGTTTCATCTACAATAAACTGTACTGGGATCTGTTTATAGTATGTTGACACAAAATTTGAATATGCATAAACTCATTTTTGGCACGAGCTTAAGTCTACTGTAGGTAAGATGGTGATTATTTTTGGTTTTTGTTAGAGCTGTTTTTGCATTAGCCAACAAAAGTTCCTACCAAGATGTTCATGAAAAATCATGACGCGGAAGAATCAAAATCTGTTATAGACTATTTTTTTGATAAATTATTACTGGCCTCTGCCACTGTCTACAATCCTACCTTGACTAATCGGCGCATTATAGGAATTTTAGTATTCTAGCCTTTCTGACAGAAGGCCATACAGGTGTATCCCGTCAGAGTAAATTCAGAAAGATTCCCACTCTCCCCTGTAAGGGTACATAAATACATTGGCCATGCTTACACAGTGTCAAATAGCTCATGATCAACAGCTATAGCTAATTTATTACCTGCCAAAGCTCCCACATCGTGTAAACAGCTCACAGTGCAGGCAGTAACACAGGCAAATGGCCAGGGATACAACAACTGTCCTAGCCAGCTTTTCACTGTACACTTTTACTGGGCATTTGTGACGAAAGGAGCTTCGTCGATTTTTGACACTGACTATTTTCTCAGTGTATTCATATCAGTAGCAAAAAACTGAAAAAAAACAAATCCACCCACAAATTGGTAGCTGAAAACAGATGCAAGGCTTGAGTCAAGGCAAAACATGACTAAAACACAGGCCTGAAGTTCTCTTCATTTCAGTAAACACATCTAAAGCACTTACTAATTATTAAGCTAATTTTGTCTAGCTTTTAAAAGAGACCATTAAGCCTGTTTTTAATGGGGGGGAAATCACATTTTTTGAACCTGTTAAAACAATTAAGGGAAGACTAATCACATCACAGGTTATCACACACATTTGAAAGCAGCAAAGACAGAAATAGGTAGTTTAACTATTTTTCCTTTTTCTCAGTAGAACTGTCAAATGCTTTAACTCACAGTTCCTCTACCCACCAGCTGGGATCAGTTTGCTCATTGATGTCTGACCTAATTTGTTTTTTTCATGGGACCTCTTTGCTGCCTTTACATTTGCATCCTTCTCTTGTGACTAAGGTTATCTCTTTCCTAAGAGAGAGAAAAATTAACATCCAAAGGCCATGCCAAATCTTCCTGACATCTCTATTTTTACAGCTATACCTAGCTATCTAAAAATTGGTGGGGAAGACAATTACTGCATTCCAAGATGTAAAAATGATAGATACATATATTAATTTGTGTCTTATGATTTAAGGGTTATGCAAGTACCTGCCTGGGATTTTCAAAAGCTCATAAACAGTGACATGAAGGATAGTCACCTTTTGAACATCCCATTGTGTGGCTATCTGCACCTTTAGCTAATTACGTATCTTGAAATAGTAGTCCCTGTGCATTTATTGCATTTCAGAAGAAACCTTTGTGAAACCTGAAATATATCACCAGATACCATCAGTAATTCTCCAAAGTTTTATTCTGTTCTCGGGCTGTCTTCTGAATTGGTCTCCCTAACAAGCAAGAACTCGTACTTGACAAATGTGCACCGATACCTGTGCAGCGCTGTGTGTGTGGCTGGAAGCATCAGCTGTTGGCGATTCCCTCTGCAAGGACCAGGACCTCCAAAGTCCAGAGATTGTTTTTCTGATTCCCCAGCTTTAAAAGGCAGCCCAAGAAGAACAGTACTATGACTGTACCTCGCCGTTCTTGTACTGGCCAGAGACAGGAGAACCACATGTCTTTGCTAGATCCAACTTGCAACAGGTATTTGGCTGAGAACCCATACAACACCACATCACACGTATTTAATTTTTCTCTTCCAGTCCTTAGTAAGCCTTGAGAAGCAAGTTTAGTTTCCATCCTACAGTTTCGTTGAGTGTACTTCGAGATCCATTGCTGTTCCTCAATCTGGGGGTGGCTTCCCCAGCAAACAATAAAAGCTATTATTTCAGTAAGCATGCTACACACGCGGCAGAAAGGCAATATATAAAAAGCCAAAGCATATTTCACACCATTCTTTCCAGCTTCTCTCTTCTTCCTGATATTATCATGTGTTGCCATTACCATCTCGCAATTGTAAGGCTTATAGCAGAACTTTTTCACCTGTGCTCACTATCTGTCTCTCATTCCTTTCATAACCAAGCTACAGCTAAGTCTTTACATATCTTCCTTCATTATGCTGACCAAGAATAATAGACTATTTAAACATTCTCCTAAGCAGCCTGTACCCCCTACGCTGAGCCTCTCTGACTTTCCTGAAATTCACTATTCTTCTTTCGATCCTATCTAAATTTCATGGTAGAAGTACCCGAATAATCACTCCTTTGGTTGCATTCCAATTCTGATGGAAAATGTGCAAACTCCTCTTTAACTTTAATTTATCTAGTTTTAGTAACTCACACTGATGTTACCAGTCACAGTGATGACAACATTTTAGTCTGTTTAACAGCCTCTTTCACAATAACTGATGTTTTGCCTGTGCTGTTTTGTTTTGTTTTTTCCCCAGCTAACATGCAACCCAGCTGTGTTTTCCGAGCAGCTCCCATTGAGGGGCATACCAGAGTGGACAGCGTTCTCACACAGCTGAGCCCAATAAGGTTCTGGGGGAGAACTGAGATGCCCAGAAATCTCATCTTAAGAAAAAATAATGTTTGGAACCTCCTGGTACTGGTGAAACACCCCTGGGACTGTAGTTATTAACTAACCAGATGTAGGTCTAACATAGTGCAATTGAAAATATGAAATAATGTCAGTATCTACTAAACATTCAAGTCTACCAGGATCATAGATCATAAAGCACGTCATAAAACTATAAGCAAAGCGCCTCTGTTTTGAATTTTTTTACAATTACACTGTCACTCCAGCATGATTAGTTCTACTACCCCGGAAAGAAAACCTTTTTTTCCTATTTTCAGCCTTTTTAGATCTAGATCTCAGCCCCTAATTAAAAACAAGAAAAATTTTAGGAAGGCTTTTTAGAAGGGCCTTGTGCTATGCAATTATCTTTTTAATGGAAAATTTTCAGCAGGGATCCCTTGTCCTTGGACTAGTCCTGCGAGTACTACAAATGCCTACTAATACCATGCATGTCTAATTAGATGACTGTGGGTCCTATTCAGAAACATCCCCAGCCTGCATATGTGCAAATCGCTTTTTGTACATAAACAATTGTTTCATGAGATTCATTAAACCCTTTCATTAAAATCTTTTCATCCTGCATGTACTAAGAGGAAACGTTCAGATCATACTCGAGAAAGGTGTATCAGAAAGCCGCAGTCCCACGCAATTCTAAAAGTATGCAAAAGAAAAAGCAGGGGAGCATGTTTTGAATTTTTACTTTCTCATGAACGAAGAAATTAAGTCAATGCAGAGGAAGGCCAGAAGGCATCAGAAACAAGATTAGGAGCCATGCTGAGATATGTATGCTTACTATTTTATAATTCGCTTTTCTTCCCAGAGTAAATACTGAATCACAGAAAAGGTATTAAACTCCAAGTACTGCAGAACGTTAGACAACTGTGTCAAATAATGGAATAATTTAGAACTATTGTAGCAATTTCCAGTCTTTTTTGTTTCACGGCATACAATTGCTTCACCAGACATTATCTATAAGCAAGCATCAGCTAGGCAATGAATGCTTTCTAACACGCCGGCCAGAGAGGTGAGCCGAAGGGAAAGGCAGCGAGACTGGGCTGCATCCCCAGCAGCGTGGCCAGCAGGGCGAGGGAGGGGGTTCTGCCCCTCTGCTCCGCGCTGGGGAGACCCCACCTGCAGTGCTGCCTCCAGCTTGGGGGCACTCAGCACAGGAAAGACATGGACCTGTTACAGTGGGTCCAGAGAAGACCACAAAAATGATCAGAGGGCTCCTATGAGGACAGGTTGAGAGGGTTGGCGTTGTTCAGCCTGGAGAAGAGGAGACTCCAGAGAAACCTTATAGCAGCTTTCCAGTATCTGAAGGGGGCCTATGGGAAAGATGGGGAAGGACTCTTTATCAGGATCTGTTGCAATAGGACAACAGGTAATAGCTTTAAACTAAAAGAGGGAAGATTTAGGCTAGATATAAGGAAGAAAATTTTTATGCTGAGGGTGGTGAAGCACTGGCACAGGTTTCCCAGAAAGGTGTTCGATGACCCATCCCTGGAAACATTCAAGGTCAGGTTGGATGGGGCTCTGAATAGCCTGATCTATGTCCCTGCTCACTGCAGGAGGGTTGGACTAGATGGCCTTTAAAGGTCCCTCCCGACCTAAACCATTCCATGAGTCTGTAAGACACTGCCCCTGCCCTGTTCCAGCCTACGTGGCTCAGGCAGCACAGTCCCAGGCAGATTATCTCCTCCCAAAGGCATGGCAGCCTCAGCTGATCTTAGCGCTCTGACTACAGTCATCTTCGCTGAAAATCCACCCTCCCCTAATAGGATATGTAGGCAAAGAGGGTACTCAAGAGCTGGATAATAGAAAAGCCTGAAGGAAGTTTCCTTTGCTGTCTTAAGACAGATGAGGCTGTTGCACATCTTATAAGCCATTTCTGAAATAAACTTTGATTCCCACAATAAACTTTGATTTCCACAGGTTCTCAAAAGACAACACTGTAGCTTCAAGGTTTTTTTACTAATACTGTGTTATGCTGCTCTGTTACATTATGACGGCACAACATTACAGTAACCCCACAGCACTGAGGCCGCATCTGCTCCGAAGCAATGGCAACAGAGTTCTGTCTCGGGCTTTGATCTCTTAACTCCGTAAGGCATCTTGTGGTCCCACTGCCAATTGTTCGGGCACAATATGTGGAATTTGCACACAGAATAAGGCAGCCAAGGGCGAGCTTTGCTCCCAAAGTGGTAAATAGAATCAGCAGCCTAAGAACTGCCTACTTAGCGATTGTAGCCCGATTAAAAAAGCTTAGCGTGAAATAAGAACAATTGTTCTACGTGACAACAGTTTGCTAACATGAGACAATCTTCAAGAAGCTGAGAAATTAAGAAAATCATGGTGAAGAAAAACTACTGCCTTCAGATAAATTTTTTTTCTATTGATTAATTTCTGTTGATGTATTCCCCTGTTACAGACATTGCTATGGTGCATGTAGTAGACACGGATGCTGCGCATGCTGTGGAGAAATTCAGTTTTCTGATTCAGGTATCTGAAGTTGTACTACTGGCTGATACCAGGCCTGTAGCAGGTTTTCACTCTTAGCTTTCTCATTAAAAATATTAGGGCTCTGATTCAAAGTCTTTATTATACGCTCATAAAACCCATGGTCTTATGTGAGATATAAGCACATGCTTTGGGATTATTCCCAAGCCAAAAGTCAGCACGCACTGTAGAAAACTGCTAGATTTAGGCCTAAGGAAAAAAGCTCCTGTTAAACAGATTTCCAGCACTGATTTTGCATATTAGAAAGCAGACATTTACTTCTTGCACACAGTTAACTGAGCACAGTTAGCTTATCTCAAAAGCAGCCTAAACAATTTCTTGGCTACTGTAGGAACTGGAAAAGCAGCTTTAACTCTGCAGTTTTGCAGTGGAGCAAGTTCAGGGATATTTTTATACTTTCTGCTTTGTCAAGCATTTTATACTCACTATTTCTTTTCTTTAATTCATTCCAAAAAAGTCCACTCCAAATATTTTTTCCATATCTAGCCACAAGATGTTGTTTCTTTTCTAAGAATAAACAATATTTCGGTTTACAAAAATGTCAGTCAAACTCCTTGACGTGAACATATCTTTATATAGTAAAAGCATCCAAAGCCGCCTTGTCTGGTATGCAGTTACAGAGAGGCAGCTCTGTTAGGTGGGAACCTATAAAGTCATATTCCCCTACATACCTGATTGGTCATACTTACTGAAATTCCTAGCGGAACCTGCAAGATTATTTTCCCTTGGCTTCTTTTCTTTTTTCCTGTTCGCGTTAAGTGAGAACTCATTTATACCTTTGACCCCTAATATACTGAATATGGTTGTTTATGCAAAAGAATCCTGTAGATACCATGTTAAATTTGCATTTCCAGCTGGAGTCAGAGGATTCAGCTGTCAGAATATTAAAAGTTGTATCACCACATGAGGTGGGGGGAAGGCGCTTGCAAATTAGCTGTCAAGTTGAAGAAAAAGAATAATAACTTATGAAGCTGTCAGTTACCATTTGATACTGCACTACCGACCATGCCTTATGGTAAAGATTAAATTATGTTAATATTGAAAAACTATTTGCATCTATTGCAAAATAGAAGCAATTAAAAAACTATAACAAGCCCAATGTACCTCTGAATTTAGAACGGTGCGACAGTCTTCCTCTCAGAGTAACAAAAATGTTATGCATTAAGAAGGTAGTAATTTATTTTAATGCTATTAAGTATTTGGCACATGGTACAGCCTAATAAATGCTTTCTAAAGCCAGCCATCATGCATGTTGTGGGCTATTTATGTATTTATAGCTATTCTCTGCTGACAAACAAACTCCTACTAGTAGTTTTAGAAATGAAGCATTGAACATAGACAAGAAAATAAAGGAAAATTATCCAAATACTATGTAGACTCTTTTATCAGTCTATTTTTGCCCAAAGAGTCTTGAACATAAAACCCTTTGCTACTGGTTTGCATGATTCTGCCTCATTTCTGTCTTTAAAAGTACATTAAAGGTTGTATTTATGATAATAGGCAAATAAGACAGCAGATGTAGATGAGGGTGCCTGGCTCATTTGAAGAGCTAACAAAAAAACCATTTTCTTCAGACCCTCCACCCCCCTTATTTCACACACAAAGTATACGCAATACCAAGAAACCTGCAACATCAATGACAAGATGACAAAACCTCAGGGCTGAACAGGGATGGCTCGCTAAGATTTATTATTCTCTGCCTTTGATAAATTCCAAATGCCAGATTTTGTTGATACATTCACTTTTATCCAACCTCTTACTTTGTCATTCCTATCTTACATACAGGAATTGCTCATCATACAATTAAATGCCATGCTCTATAGACACCTAACTGTATGCTGACTGTTATTTCAAATTAAAAAAAAATGTTAGCAGTATACATTTCATGAGACGAATGAGCATCCTGATGGCTGCAAGAACAGACACCCCACCCCCTTTACCCTCCACAACGGGTTAAGTAACAACACGTATAAAATATAGATGATGGAAAACTGAAGCCCTTGAGAGAACAAGATGATGGCATCATGTACAGCATATAGTATTTGTGGGCACAATGCACATAACACAGCTCATTCTGTATATTTAGTATTTTTGTATCGCATACAAGTATTTCATTAGCTACTCAAAGAAGAGACATCAAAACAGAAAGGATTGTTCATCTGAAAAAGGAAAACAAATACTTATCTATAAAGCTAAGAATTGGACAATTTCTTGTGCATCAGCTTTTAAAACTATGTGGGGGTGGCTTGAGCTTTTATATATCTTCTTTTGGTACTGCTTTCTATAACTGATCAATGTCATGAATATCAGATATGCTTGCGAGAGGAACCAAGGGGAATGAATACACAAAGCACTGAAAAACTCTTGCTGAATAAAATGAAATTCAGAACACAACAGCCAACAAGAGTAAGCAGACAAATATTTGACCAAACTTTTACTAATAGTAACAGAGATACAGTGCTGTCTGTTAATAAGACAGAGCACACGTAAATTCTCTTTAACAAGAGATGTATGTGTGAGTGCCAACACCTGCTATCCAATATCTTGCAGAATTCCCCGGGAAGCCAAGCACGCAAGTACAGAAACAACAGAACTGGGATACAGCCTTTAGACTGGGATTCCAAGCCACTTGAAGAACTCAGACATACTATAAATGTACTGCTGAGTTTAGCGTATCCAGCTTTCTAAGTGTATGCTTGCACCATGCAATTGCTGTGGGACAGAAACCTCATGGTGGCGTCACTCCAAATTCAGAGGTTTTTAAAGCATACTACAGCACAAAAGATAATTTAATCCTAAAAGTAGCATAGCTCCAAAATTTTACCCAAGCACACGTAACTAGCCCAGGTATGGTGCCACGTTTACATGTTGCCTGTTCTAGAACTAGCACAATTCCACACTGCTTCTTCAGGTATCTGAATCCTCATTGTACATGCTCTTCTTCCATAGGCCTTTAAGGAATTTCAGAAATTTCGAGCTCACTGTCCCATCTAGGTTCCGTATAGAATACAGCAGAGGCTGGATTTCTATACTGAATTAAGTTATGCCTGCAGTGACTTGGACCCTGGCTTTGTAACATTTTGGAAGCAGTTTGGCCTATGTCATACAGGGAAGGGTGTCCTTGTACCCAAACCAGTCAGAGCAGACTAAGAGGAAAAGCATGCAAATGCGTCACCGCTACACTGTAGCGCTCCTTTTTCTCTTTATTTACATTTTTTGTTAAGGCTAAAGATGCAGATGTTCAATGTCTGGCCAAATTCTTTACTAAGATTGGAGAATCAAAGGCAAAGCTATGAGTTTGGACAAGTGTTTTTAAAACAAACAAAATCTGCAGCTCACCCATCTTCTTGCACTGCTTGACTTTTTGAAGCCAGGGAAAATTATGCATCTCCCTGAATACAGCAGAAACACCAAAATGTGTGGGAATGTAAACATGGATGATTCCATGGATTCATAACGGTGAGATTTCATCTTAGGGTTTTGAATTTGGACTCCTTAAAAAGTATAAATGAAACTAGTTTGTGTTTAAAACTATATGCAATATTCAGTGGAGTTAACTATATTGAGGTTCAACAAGGCCAAGTGCCAGGTCCTGCACTGGGGTCACAACAACCCCATGCAGTGCTACAGGCTTGGGGAAGAGTGGCTGGAAAGCTGCCTGGCAGAAAAGGGCCTGGGGGTGTTGGTCGACAGCCAGCTGGAGATGAGCCAGCAGTGTGCCCAGGTGGCCAAGAAGGCCAACAGCATCCTGGCCTGTATCAGGAATAGCGTGGCCAGCAGGATGAGGGCAGTGATCGTCCACCTGTGCTCGGCACTGGTGAGGCCCCACCTCAAGTGCTGTGTTCAGTTTTGGACCCCTCACGACAAGAAAGACATTGAGGTGCCGGAGTGTGTCCAGAGAAGGGCAGCAAAGCTGGTGAAGGGTCTGGAGCACGAGTCTTATGAGGAGCAGCTGAGGGAACTGGGGTTGTTCAGCCTGGAGAAGAGGAGGCTGATGGGGGCACCTTATCACCCTCTACAACTCCCTGAAAGGAGGTTGTAGCCAGGTGGGCGTCAGTCTCTTCTCCCAAGTAACAAGCGATATGATAAGAGAAAATAGCCTCAAGTTGTGCCACGGGAGGTTCAGATTGGATATTAGGAAAATATTTCTTCATTGAAAGGGTTGTCAAGCATTGGAACAGGCTGCCCAGGGAAGTGGTGGAGTCACCATCCCGGGAGGCATTTAAAAGACACATAGATGTGGTGCTGAGGGACATGATTTAGTGGTGGATTTGGCAGTGTTAGGTTAACAGTTGGACTCTATGATCTTAAAGGTCTTTTCCAACCAAAACGATTCTATATGACTACAGCATCTACATGCACCCTGCAACTCTAAGTACATAAAACATTTATACACATTGTCCAAGGGAGACGTGCATACAAGCATTGTAATAAATCTATACGCAGCATACTACGTCAGACTTGCCTGAAAGACCAGGACCATGGTCATGATTTACCTATTACAATGTACGTGGTATTTTTATTCAGAAGACAAAGCCATGTGTATCATAACATTGGAGAAAAGAAAATAAACCTCTCCAATTGTCTTAGGGAAATATCTGGAGACAATTATGATGTTTCAATACTTTGACAGCACAGAATAAGTTAACATGTCACATATCTTCCAGACCAGGGACAACACACAATCACTAACACTTGATGGCTCCCACTCAGGTGAGAGCAATTAAATCTCATGGGATGGTTAAGCTTAGGATTAACCTCTCTTCTACCTCTAAACTGCACAGAGACAAAAGTGGTGAAAAATGTCAAAGCAGCAGGTCACCTAGTGAACCGGTGAGAAGAGTAACTGAGAATTGCTTTCAGTTGGGGTTTTTTTTTAGGAAAAAAGGTCTCAGAAAGAGGAGGAGGAGTAAAAAGTTTGCTGAAGAGTGAAAGAAATCACAAATTGGAAAAGCCAGATTGTTACAAAAGGGGGAAACCAGACAACAAACCTTATTTGAGATAGAAAGAAGACTGAGCAAAGAGCTGATGAAGAGGTCTGCAGACATTTTGGCCAGATTTCTTGGGCTAGCTCTGCACCCTACTGAGACCAGGAAACATTTAAGAGCATATTTATCCTCACATAATGGGATCTAAGTAGTATAATAAGAGCTCTACTGCTGTAGCACTCTCCGGGAAAGTAACAGAAGTCTACACGTGCTCAACACCTATCCCTGAGAGCTCCTCAAATGCATCCAGTTGGGCAAAAAAGATAAAGCCAATGTCTACCAAGAAAAAGCACAGACCTAAACCTTCCAGCCAGAAGGCAGTGAGGAGTAACATCACTTAAAACAGCACCAAAAACCACAGATGTGACCTGTTATTTTAACTAACTCCTAGATCTCAACTAATAACATAGCTAAGGTCAAAATACCCATTCAATTCTGAAATGGAGACAAGAAACACATGGAGAAAGATTTCACTTCTGGATTTTTTATTTTTTTTTGACTTATCTACTAGTTTGAAAAGGAGATTAAGAATCAAAATCATTGACATAAACTGAAGGGAAGCATGTAAACAGAGGCAAGTTTTTAAAAAAGTCTATTGTCGTTAACTTCTTGACCTATATAAGTTTTGACTGCTAAGAATTTAAAGTTAATTCAGCTATAAACAGTACAGTGGTGTCAAGAATTTTGTTTAAAAGGACATATTTCCATCACAATTAATGTATTACCCTGTCATTCCAGGAACAGAGGCATACTTAAAAAGAGCAATATATTCTATTTCAAAACTATCTGTATGATTTGCAAACTTATCTCAGAACTGAACTTGCAAAAGAAATGTTTCACAGTTTCAAATTTTTACGAGTCTGCAATTTCACATGAAAAACAGAAATTAAAAGTTAATGCACTACTCCAGAGTTGTTCCCATTGTTTACTGTAAGTTATGAACAAAACTACAACAGATGTAAGCCTCAATTTTTAACAAAGTTGCTCTTTTCCCCCCCAATTTGAAGCTACCTCCGCTGAGGTGACCAGGAATTTATCCCACAAAGGTAAAAGGCATTTCAATTGAAGTGTATCTTGCCAGAATCAAGTTTTACTAGAATATCTAGCATATGATTGCGTCTATTCACTTGAAAGGATTGTCCGATCATCTCAATTTATACATAACTTGCCAACAAAGGCTATTTTGTACAGTAGCAAATGGAAATGTACAGTTTACCTGGACATTTTAAGAGCAGTAAGTCACTTTACTCTTCAGCTTTTATTTCTCTTTGTGTTTGGGAACATAATGTCTCTGTGACTATATAGGATTACAAACTGTAGTCATTTCCTATCGACTAGCTCATTGTGTAGCTCAAAGCATGTCAAGGTCATATTTTTATGCCAAGCCCTAGCTCTAGCCCCGAAGGTAGCACGCAGCGCTTCATTAGCCACATTGTGTTATACAGGATATTACTAATACCTAATTGAAGAATCTGCTTTAAACCAACGTGGTATCTGAGATACTTTTTCTGGAATACACAAGCACTGGGAAAAAAAATTTAAAATGTTATGGTTTGACCATGCTAAATATTTTGTCCAACAATTTCTTTCATAACCAAAACGCCTACCCTTTCCAGGCTGTCATAGCTGGGTATGATTTTGGGACAGCCTTGACCCAGCCCACAGCTGAATACACCCTGGTACATACAACAATGTGCCCTCACTGTTTTTCAGATGATTGTGTGTGAAAATAGGTGATACAATTTGCATATGCTTGAAGAAAAGTCACATGTAAATTCAGTACTTGGGTAAACATGACTACCAGCATGCCAGAAATTACGTATGTAATTAGTATCACATACATGAAATGGTGCGTATAATTATAGGCCACATTTGGAAAGGCATCCTGTGTTTTGACAAACATTCTGTACGCTTCTCTGCTCCCTATCTACTCACCAGGACCTCAAGTGCTGGTCTTTGCAGAACACTAAGCATGAGCATCTTTATATTCAGTGGTCCAGCTGTCACGAGTTTTGCCTTCCAGCTATCATTCTCAGATGCTCATCAGACACGCTTATTCCAGTTTAGTCCACAGAGTATGAATGGTTCAGCTGCTGTGCTCAGTGTGGAGGTTTTAAGCAGCAGCTGTTGGGCAGTGATGATATTAAGTCTATATTTCTAAAGGAAAAGACATTTCTGCAGAAAAAATTGACAAGTCAGCTTTCAGTTTTACAGAGGTCTCAGTTCTCATATTTTCTGGTCCTAAGGCTGCAGTGTCAGAAACTTTAACACAGACTCTTCCCACATAGAATAGAGAAAAGTACGTTCACAAATGTGGAGAAGACAATTTCCTCTTAATTTCACACAGGCATATAGTATTTGTTTGACAGACTGTGCAGGTCCCAGCATGCAATTTTTATTTATTTTGTTTTAAACAGTGGAAGAAAACTTATCAGTATTATCTACTAAAGGCCACTTCCACCAAAACAACAATCTCAGTGTTATTTGCTTGTTGTCCTGGTTTGAGGTACATAATTCTACTTAAAAGTTCTTATTGGACAGTATTTTGTATGTTTTTTTCTCATCAGTAAAAATTGTAGATCTTTAACTTAAATTCTCTTTAAAGGTCAACACTGTATGGCATCCTGTAAGTCAGCTTTAAAAGTAAGTGTATAAGGTCTGTAACTAAGCTTCCCCTCAGAGCTACTGCGAAGAACTGCGATCTTCTTGCTGATCACAGCGATCTGAAGTTTGCTATAGAGAGAAAAAGTTTCAACTGGAAGGTTAATTAGAAATGAATGTTTCCAAAACCACTGAAGGAACTGGAGACCTCATAACTAAAGGAATTAGGAAATCGGTAACAAACATACTCAACACAGAAAGTCTCTTGCGAGATTCACTTTGGTAAGCTTGAAAGGGAAGGGAACCTGGCTGTGTGCAGCATTAGGCAACTAACAGCTCTGAAAGGGGTAGCTTCCAGATGCAGACAAGAAATTCTCAGATTTGAGGCGTCTCCTAATACGCCCTTCATCCAGAACTTAAAGATGGTAGGCAAGCCATGGGAAACTTCACATTCCTATGCCTGTCTTGCCAGGTCCAGAGTAGCCCAGTAAATACATTGTTATTACTTGTAAAAAGCAACAGGCTTTGCACTGACCTGCTTTGACTGAAATTAAAACATTGACAGAATAACAGTATCGGCTGCATCAAAAGCAGCGTGTCCAGAAGGTATAATGAGATGATTCTACCCCTCTACTCTACTCTGGTATGATCATTCTGCCCCTCTACCTCAACTGCAGGGCTGCCTCCAGCTCTGGAGTCCCTAACACACGAAGGACATGGACCTGTTGGAGCAGGTCCAGAGGAGGCCACAAAGATGATCCAAGGGCTGGAGCACCTCTGCTGTGAGGAGAGGCTGAGAGAGTTGGGGTTGTTCAGCCTGGAGAAGAAAAGGCTCCAGGGAGACCTTATAGCAGCCTTTCAGTACCTGCAGGAGACTTATAAGAAAGATGGGGATAAGGTTTTTAGCAGGGCCTGTTGCAATAGGACAAAGGGTAATGGCTTTAAACTAAAAGAGGGAAGATTTAGGCTAGATATAAGGGAGACTTTTTTTTTTTTAAAATAAAAACAAGGATGGTGAGACACTGGCCCAGGTTGCCCAGAGAGGTGGTGGATGCCCCATCCCTGGAAACATTCCAGGTCAGGTTGGACGGGGCTCTGAGCAACCTGATCTAGTTGCAGATGTCCCTGCTCATGGCAGAGGGGTTGAACTAGATGACCTTTAAAGGTCATCTAGATGACCTTCCAACCCAAACCATTCAACAAGTCTATGTATAAATTCCTGTTTCTGCACCTTTTGGCTGTAAATCTTGTCTATGGCACCAGGAAGCATGAAATATTTGCCTAGGCTTGGGAGAGGTGGCAAGCTTCTGAGTAATGGCTATTTTGTATTACCCCAATACTACCCTTCCTACTAGCACTAATGCAGCTTCTGCATTTTCTTAGTTTGTCTCCTTGACAAACTCCCAAACCCTGTTTTGAGTGGCATCACTATGAAGTTACAAACTAGGTATCTGCTGTCTCTCAGGTAGAGTTTGCCAAGTAGAATAATATTTGTATAAAACTTAATAAAAACATTCCGATTTTGTGACAAAACACTTTTTGGAAAAATCTTTCCCTCAACAGCCACAAAAAAAATTCCCACGCTCATTTTTTCTTTAGCAATTACCTTATTTGACCTGGTTTCGTTCTGTGGAGGTCTTAATGTCACTAGCCTAGTGGGCTAGGAGAAAGCTAATACAACTAACTGGGAAGTGCTCAGGAGTCAGACTCAACAGGATGAAAAAGCACTACACAAAATCTTGGGTTGGGGTTTCTTGAGCATCTGGGAATACCTAGTTAACATAAAGAAATCTCAGTGACTTAACACTGCCACGCACTTTTATTCTGGCTTGCTTACTATCACCTTGTGCTAATATTATGTCTCTCCTTGTGCTAAATTAGTTACCAGGTTGCATGCATTTGGGGGATCTGAATGCTAACAGCTAGGCTGCTGCCACAAACAGACCACGCAAAGTTTTTACCCAGTGAGAAAACTTCTAAGGTTTTGCATGCATTGGTCCATCCAAACATAGCACATTACAGTGCCGTTACTAAACTTGAAAAACTGCAGTCTCTTCTCACTTGTTACTTAAATGCTGAGCAGGGCTGCTGTTGGGATCACAAGCACTAATCAGTGTGGGTTGCTGACAAACATAGATGTTATCCAGAGAAGATCTTAACAGCTAGCACTTCAGTGTCTTTCATGTGTGGATCATCTAGTTTTCAAAATCATCACTTTACTAGCAAGGATGAAACTACCCCATTACCTTTTTAATGATGCCTGAGCGATTGAAACTGAAATGCCATCAACATGCTGCACTCACAGACATCACACCACTCTCAAACAGCTTTTGCTTTCCACTGTTCCTCAACAACTTTAGAGGGACAGAAACAACTGCTTTCTATAGCTTTAGTTGTATACTAAGCACCATTTGAAAAATATAGCCAGGAAATAGTTGACCTAATTCCAACCTTTCCGTTTACATTTAAAGCTTTGAAGGGGGTGTCACAGGCTACAATGCTTAATTTTATCTTCATTAGTTTGCAAAGATATTTTCTTTGGGGTTTGGAGACTAAGCACGGAAACCAAGTCCCTTTGAGCAGTGCTTCTTAGTTTTTGGAAAAGGTCAGCCCTAATTTTGAAATTTCTTTTTCAAAAGAAGTCAGTTTGCCCTATGATCACTGCTCACTGTTACAAATCTAGAGATGCTATTCTAGAACTAAGACGACACAAAAAATTGATTGCAATCCTTCCTTCTGAAATCTTTGGCATCCATCATTACAACAGACAGTGCTTGTTGTAAACATTCAAGGTTACATCCTGAAGTTATAGAACAAAGTTTTATTCTCAATAGTGACTGATTTCTAGTAAATCAACAAGAAACACGTCTTAACAATAAGGGAGAGAATTTAGCCAATAGGCTATAATACAAAAAGGCTAAGCTATAATTCTTATTTAGTTTTCCTACCTGGGTTCTTAGATGCTTCTTGTTTGGTTCATTATCACAGACTACTATACTCAGACACTAAAGATGCAGCACACAAGCTTTTCATGGGCAAACCCATTTCTCATCATCTTACCAATTTTCCCATACTTGCATTTACTACAGGTGAAAAACGATACCTAAGAATGTATGAGGAGATACAGTACCCTTAGGCACCTTAATCTATTGATTTAACAGAATAGTCTTCAAAATAAATTTTGAGTCAGATAGCTAAGAATGATGGAAAAATTATATACTATGCAAATAAAACTTCTTCTCTAGATGAAAAACAATCCACAAGGAAAAAATCTCTGTGCAGATTTATTCAGTCATGCGTGCCTCATATGTTACAACTACAGCACATTACCCACAAACAATTTCTCCATCACTAAATACACTCAATTCATCTACCAGTGCTTAATAAATATTTGATCCTAATTAAATCTAATGATTTTCTCTGCTTCTAAGATCCTGTGGCCAGATCCACAATAGACTTTTTTTTTTTTAGCATAACACTTGATTCAAAAGCAAAATCCTGAGAATCTGGTGTGAATTCTGTTTAAAGATAATGAACGTGGAAAAAATGTGTTTTCTCTATCAAGAGATTCTCAAAGGGGAAAATCAGTTATGCAAACTGTGTTGCTTTCCAGAAGACTGCACTAGATACATCCTTGTCACCAAAAAACTGTAACTGATAACCAAAAGCCACTCAGCACCCTTGGGCCACTTGAAATGAAATCTAAGTATTCGTACATAAAATACTTTCTCAACATATTCTATACTTGATTACACATTACAACTGAAGAGAGAGCTTGTAACTTTAAGCTGTTTTGCCATGTTATTTTTTTTTAATTAAGGAAGAAATTTGGGAGTTTGCATGTTTATTTAAGCATTACTTGCAATTTCCAGTGTTCTGTTTAATCAGGAAATTAGGGAGGTTTTCTTTTTAAAGACTTCTACCATTCCATGAAGAAGATTTTTTGATTTTTCTTTAAAAACAGAACATTCCATAACATTATTATTATTATTTTTTTTTAAATTAAAAGCTGTATTCCAGCTTTGTGAAAAGTCATCTGTGTCCCTTAGGAGAAGGAAGGTTACCATTAGGACTAGAAAGTTCATTCCACCAAGCCAGGCATGCAGGAGTTAGTGTGGCCAGCAGTGCTTGGTGGAGGAAAGACCTGAAGCTCTCTTCTTCTACCAAAAGCCATATTAACATATTGCTTTGAACACTTCCCAGGGATAGGTCTGCCATCCTGAAGTCAAATATACCACAACAAGTAAAGTGTTGTCATGAATCAAGCTCATTTCACAGCTGTTCCTTTGCTGTTATTTTACACCCCACACTCAGGTTCAGAATCTTTCATTTTGAACCATGACTGATACCTGCCCTACTTTACAAAAAACAATTCACAGTTTTTCAAATTGTGGAATGGATTTGTCTGTACACAGCTTATTTCCTAGATAGCGAGAAAAGAATCCCCATTTTAATTGGTATTAATTGGTGGCCTCGACGCAGAAGGGATTTGCATGCTTGCCTAAATAGAGAGTTTCCCCTGAGACATGCTCCCTGGTGGTGTCACGCCAAGGGAGAAGCATCATATGCTGCTGTGACTTCTGGGGCTGCTCTGGTGCTGCCCGAGAGAACTTTGATTTTGGGGACTCGATCCTGTACCCTTCCAAGAGGGTACATTTTGCACATTTTCCTCCAGCCAATTAAGGAAGAAAATCAGAGGCAAACCTTCCTCCCTCATGCTGAGCCCATAGATGAAAATTAGAACCTCAATCACTTATGTAAAGTAATACTGGCAAGAATGGTTGCTTAAAACTAGTTGAAACTAACCATTCTAAATTTGTTTCATCAGACACCTGCAGGAGTTCTAATTTATTTTAATTCATTCCAGAACAGCACATTTCAGCAGTATTGACAATATCAGCTATTTAGGCAAAGGCAGTTAAAACCACCAAAATAAAAATTTAAAAAGAAATTAAAATGAAATACTAAGTCTTCTGTATCTGGAGCTAACTTAACTTCTCATTAGGGGACAATCAGAACGTCTTTTCAAGCTTTGGCTGGATATTTCAAATTCAAATTTAAACAAAGCTGAAAATCTCAGGTATATACCGGGAGATATAGAAGTGAGACTTCATGGGACACAAAGAGACACTTGTGCAACAAATGACAAGACATGGCATCACAGGATCCAACAAAAAATATATCTTTAATTTTATGAGATTTTTAAAAAGAGAATGGTGAGACTATCTCTTGGACAATAGTATAATATATGTGTTTATATGCTGGAACATCTAAGAAAACAGGCCTCCTGTAGGATATTCACAAGGTAGATGTCTACATTACTGAGTCTCAATTTTTTACTCTTTGTTCCCCAAAAATTGAAAGTTAAAGCTAGCTTTCACTAAGAAAACCACCCCTCCACTACAAACACCCTGATTCCACAGTGAACACTTAGCCTCTTCCCTCTTGCTAGATGCATCCGAGATCCACTAAAGCTGGTGGGATGAAAATCAGGATGGATCCTGCCCTGGGCAGAACTTAAAGAAACAAGCAAGAATACTGGAGGAATTCTCTTCTTTATCTTTAGTACCATACTGTGGCTTAACAAAATCAACATTGCCAAACTGCTTCTACTTTGTTGGTTATCAGATGTTTCACATTATTAATACATTTTCAGTACAGATTTTCTTCTCTCATTGCCCATGTTAAGTCTATCACCTACAGCAGAACATGCCAGATTCCGTCTTATTGCACCCAAAGTTTCTAAGTTCACCAGGACTGATGTCTGCAGCAGAAAACACTACTATGATTGATATCAATAACGAAATTCAGCATGCATAGTACAAGTCTAAAAAGTTTGGATTTTTGATATCTGACACTACTTTAAAGATGATTTGCAAAGTCAATATATGAAGTCACTTTAATGTTTAACGAACATGCTGGAGTATAGTGAAATTTCAGATGCACCCGATTTGTATAAGGGATTCCGAAAGTCCACATAAGCTATGGATATTTTATATTCTAGGAACACTCTTGATTTTTAAAACTCTGGTGCTAAATTATCAAAACAGTAAATTGGATATGTTTGTTCTCCAGTTTTTGCTGCCTAGTAAAATTTAATTTGGGGTTTGAAATGTGCTGCTTCTCTGTTTGTTTTGTTTTGTTTTTTTTAATTTCATATTTAACCCATTCTGCCTTTTAGGATGGTAGAAGGCATGGTGGTGATATTTATTTGTTTTTAAGAAAACAATGGCTAACCTACTGTTGCATTTGTGAGCTATATATCAAGAAACTATACAGCTGAAGACTGCTTTTGCATTAATATTTTATGATTTGCTACAAAAGCCGTCTAAAACTTTGTTGTTAAGGAAGTAGCATAAGAATGACCACATTTATGACTAAATAGCAGCATTATAACTAACGTGGTATATGGGGTAGTATACAGTTGCCTTGACAGAAGAATAAATGGATAATTATCTCTGCCCAGGGGACTGGGAAATCTGACAATCATGTTACCTACTGTGACGAATATCCCGTTGCTTACCACATGTCTACTAATTTTTAATGTGCAGTGATGTAAAATGACGGTCTAGACCAGGTTTTCTTCCATCTTATTAGCTCACTCAGAGTTCACCTGAGCAGCTTAAAGAAGGCAATTCATATTGAACACAGCCACTTTGATCACTCTTAATTTACAATTACAGCATAAAAACCTTTAACAAACTTTAACAACATGGGAAGATGTGGTTTATTTCAGGGACTTCTCTACTTCTACTTCTCTACAGTGTGCTTTTCTTGACTGTCTGTAACCCTATACCTTGTGACTTGTTTTATCTGTGCACTGCTCTTGTGCTGCCTGTGCTGAAACAAATGAGTAGTGCTGGCAATTTTATTTATGCGCAGGTGAAGCAGTAGAGGTCATCAGCACCCAACTAGATCCCACCTGAAGAGAACAAAGGAATAAATGCACCCTCTATAAAACCAACTTACTCTATATTTCTTTAAATACAGTCCTTTGGGGGAAAAATTCTCCCAGAAGAAGAAAAAAAGATATAATTAAATAATGATCTCGTTTTGGTAGAACTATTGAAGAGGTGTCTGCCTTCACAGTCAGTCCAATCCCAGTACTAGAGCTCACCACCTTTTTAAATGGTGTAACATAACTTTTTATGAAATCAGGTTATAAACTTATAAGTGAAATGAGCTGCATTCAAAGTACTGCACAAGCAGCTACACTGTGCAAAACCAGCTTTTACTGGTAAAGCTTCAACAACATTAAGAATGATTACTTTTGAAACGTGAGTGAAAAATTTGGAGGAAAGGGGAAGATTCAGATACAGGTTTGCCAGGGAAGAAAAATAAAATACAAACTCGTAACAGGCTTTTTTAAAAAAAAAAAAAAAAAAACCACAACAAAAAAACCCAAACACCACTCTCAGAATAACTGAAAGTTATTAATGACTTCAGGTGAGAGGGATTCCATAGCTCAGGTATAGTGAAGAGCCTGGCCTCCCAAGCTGCTGTGTTTCCACAGCACAGGACATATTCTCCATGAAATGCCCTATTCCACATGTCATCCAGACATGTGCAAATGGAGGGACAAGGCAAATCCCACCACTACGGCTGCAGATCCATGTGCCAGCCAAGAAGCACCTCATGCAGTACTCTGCCACACAATGTAGAAAAATCCTCTCAGATTAAGATGTCCAAGTAGTAAAGGTGTCCAGATAGTAAAACATACAAGAAAATTAGTTTACATAGGTGCAAGGAGGTTTCACGTTGTATATTTTAACTTCATGTGGTTGCTTGGGCCCAGGCAAACATGGCGTTTTCTGCACAACAGTCATAGTAGCGTATATCACATAACAGTGATTTCTTTGACTCTTCAAGTCATCTGTTCTTTCTGAGGTAAAGGGAAAAAAAGGTTTGTGTTGGCCATGCAGTGGCATGAAGGGAAGTAATTCAGGCTAACTTTTGGTGAGGATGGCTAGTTTCCCCAGCTTTCTTCACTGTCTACAGAAAGAGATCGAGAAAGCCTCTTCAGAGGGCAACCACAGGCAAACATCAGAACCTGCCTGGCCCTTTGACAACACCTAGGGAGAACGGCCCACATAGACTAGTGTTATCATTTGTTAATATCACCCTTCTCTTCTGCTATGAAAGATAACAGGATGAAGTATTTAAAAAAAAGACTACTGGAATCAAATTCTTATTCCTCAAGATGCAGATTCTGTTAAACTGTACATCTCTGAGGATTCTTACAATGAACACTCCATGGTGTATACACATGGTTAAGACTGATGATCTGAAATTATTAGGGTATATTTAAGTCTGAAGGCTGTGAACAAAAAAAGTCATTTTTCTGTTTTCTACAAAGGCTACAGAGAACAAGTTACCCTGTTCTAAAGTTGGTTCAACTCAACCTAGGATCCTGCCTTCACCACAGGAAAAGTGCACCTCCTTTCCCTGTCACTTCTGCTTCTCCTGTGTCAGGTCTACCGATCGCCTGATGTGGGGTGAGTTGGACTCATCCACTGGTCCAAATGAGAACTAATCATGCAACTAAGACGAAAAACTAAAAACATTTTCAGTTAGGTTAAGTGTTATACTGACTTAAAACTCATTGTGAAAATGGGGGAATAGTCAGCCTGCAGTTCATATGGACTTCATATTCAAGCTCGTTGTTTACCAAGACTAAGAGTTCACTACATCGCTAGCCTGATGTGCTTAATTACACCACTGAACACAAGCAACTACTCAGACCGCAGACCTTGTCTGAGACTTTGGTGTCAGCCATCAACTTAGTATTTCTGTCTAGGTCAGAAGGACTTCATCATTCCAAAGAGCTGGCAAGCTAAGGAAACCTAGGAAGGACAACTGATTAGCCACGTAAGTTGCTTCACACAGTGATATGGCACTGAAAATTTTTCAAAGGCAGTTTTCCTTAATATTCCAAATGATACCATCTTCTGCCAAAATATTCTAACAATATTTTTTTTTCTCTAATATAACGCTCTGTAGCTTGCAGCTCCAAACAAACAGTAATAAAAAAAGGTGACAAATGCCTACCATCACCTGATATTTACAGAGTATCAGAAAGTAATAAGCTGGTTCTGCAACTGAAGATCACCTGAAGCAGAGCTGAGTCATCTGGATAGTTCATTTTCTGCACGCCTGCTGTAATGGTGCAGTGAGACACTACCACATAAAACATTACAATTCACAAAATACTGTTACAGAAATAAACCAGTAATGTTTTTACAAGTTATACCAATTTCAAATTAAGGATTCCAGCAAGCTACAGCCTACCTTCAAGTCAACACTAAATCTAAACGCCCACTTTGGTGTAAAAACATACCATTGAGACTACCAGGATCAGCCCAGCATAATTTCTATCGTTCTTCCCTTAGATTTACACATTTGCCATTAAATCAGTGGGATCCTTTCGAAAGAAAAGTATTCTCAGTATGAAAATGGCAGAACTGGACAGTATTTTGTTTCAAAAAGTATAAAGCGAGTTCATTAACATGCATGGATGACCACCTTCTACCAGTGCCAGGAAACTCAGTTTTTGCTAGTGTTTCTACAGCTTTGTTACCTTCAACCACAAGCACAGATGCGTAATGAACAAGTTGGACAAGGAACAGAAATGTAACTAGGAAGACATCTGCCCTGTTTGCTACAAGGGCTATTGAATTTAATAATGATTCATGGCCAAGAAATGTCACAAAACTACAATTATCATAGGCAATTTATGCACACATTTAGACAAATTGATAACATTCCCATAGCAAAGCCAGGAAACTAGTCTCAGAATCTACGGATTTTCCTTCTCTGGATTATGTTGAATTTTTAAAGCAAGATCAAGAAACTGCAATAAAAAACCATGCAGGAATGGGAGGAATAGTTTCTCTAGCAGTGTCTTTAGCAATTTATCATAATAATGTTCAACTCATCACTGGTCTTATTCTGCTCATGGCTATACAGCCTTTATGCTGCTCTAGACACTGACTTCAATAATATTCCTACTGCTCTGTAACAGCAAAAGGAGGAGATTGGAAACTGGGCACAAAGGTGAAGGTATTTAAATAAATTCTGACATTAGGAACAGGGACAAACTACATTACTCAGCCATACTCAGCAGAAAAATCCACCTGGCACTTCCAAAGAAGAATGGTCTGTCCATTTATTACAAACACTGTGCTCTGTATGAAAAGGGCACTACGAAGCCCAAAACAGTACCAGTTTTAAAAAATGTCTTCGTCATTTGTATTGACTGAAGATGCACCATTGCTGCACTAAAGCTACTCCCAATCTCTAAAGTACCGTAACAAGAAACCTAATAAGTTACCAAATAAGCTCCAGCTTAAAATGTAACTTGACATTAAGTTGCAGAGTTAGCAAGTGGTCAAAACAGAGCAAATTCCCCACAAAGACTGTTTTAATTCCCAGTATTAAGTATCTACCAATGTGAAAGGAACGCTGTTGAAAAAGAATTATTGAGTAATATAAGGTCAGTTTTTCTAGACTGAGTATCAGGGTACCCACAGCACAATACAGAAATATGGCAGAAAATTGGAATACTGCACCTACAAGAATCAAGCAATTGAAAGCTTTAACTGATGAAGTCTACTTTGCAACTGCATCTCTATTCATCCAAGTATCCCTGAAGTATCTGACAAATTCCTTCAGAGGTGAGATACCATGTCCGCCATAAGGTTAAAACCCCCTTATTTTCAGAAAAGTAAATTCAATCAAGATTAAAACTGGCCCTCTATGCTGCAGCCATGGCGGGGGGGAGGACGGAGGGGTTGATAAAAAAATATAAATCACACTACATCAATACTAGGAGAATCTCTTTGGCATGTGCAAAGGCTTATGTTCACATATACGTGCTATATGTTCCCATACATAGTTAAATGTCCATTTGACAATTGCTAAAATATTTGCACCGTTAAAAAGTTTGAGAGAACTTCCTGCTTCCTTCCTTCCTTCCCTTCCATTAGGCTTTCCCCACACATAACAAACTTTACCCTTTGCACCTATGGATGATAGCTTTTGTAGGACTTGCTATCGGTATTGCTACCAGGCTACCTTTGAGGACACGCTGGTGCCCTGAGGTACACCAGTGGGTGCCACACCGCAGCTGCTGAGGGAGCTGCCCTCTCCTCACTCTGCCGAGCAGCGCGTAGCATCCCAGTATTCTCCAAGGCACAGCTCTGGAAAGCCACTCTGGAGCTTTCCAGCTAACAGGCAGAACATCAGCACAGAAAAACAGATGACTGTACCAAAGGTCTTAAGGAAGTTTATGAAGTTCTCCACCCATTCAGGCAATGAAATTGCATCCTGGCGATTACTGAGCAGAATATTTGATGGTACCACGACAACGTAGTTTAGTATTTTCTAGGGCAGGTTTCTATTACAGAAATGATGGATTATGCCAAAATGAAAGATGATTTAGCCCCAAACCTCAAATTTTCTAAGATACAGAAACATCCTCTGCCACAAGAGCACTTGAAGTTTCTTACAGCCTTGATCAAGGTTTGTCCTACTTCATAACCTCATCAGGATCAATCAAGTCTGTCAAATTGCACTGAAGTACAGGACAGTTTTTCTCAAGATTGACTCAATTTTTAACAAAGATTTATCAGTTCTTATAGGCCCCTCTTGTTACAAATATGTGTGTTTCAAAAGGGTCTGGATCCACCTTTATTTTGATAACAAGTACATGCAATTTTTAGCATGTTTAACCAAAAAGCAGATTTTGCAATTGTGCATTTTCCTTCACAAGCAGGAGGAAATTCATGTATCAGATGAACCAAAAGAGCAAAGACACAGCTTCTAAGAAATGATCTGCTAATAAGCAGTATCATTGTCAGCTCTCTTCATTAGCCAGTTCAAACATTAGAGATAACGCATATTTAGACAACTTGACCTACAACAGTGAAAGTTTATAGTCCTTCCTACCACCTCTCCAGCGGTAATCCAACACTGGTAGAAATGAACTACTAAGCTAAGTATACCATCGCCAATGAAAGATTTGGGATGCAGGTCCCTACTGACCTGGTTCTGCAGCACTCTACCACATTTAAATAAAGCAGCTAGAGTAACATCTCTCGTAAAATTCTTTATTAGACCAGTATATTTTTCTTGGTTACAAGAAAACTGTTTTTCACCAGAATCTTAGTAGGTAGGCACAGCAAATATGAAAGTGAAGGAAACCCTTAAAATGATCAAAAGAATGCTAAATATGTTCTCAGTGGCAGTCAAACTCCAAAAGACAATTATTAACAAGCAAAAAATCTATCTCAGCAGGTAATGTACTTATAACCCATGGACTGAAACTGTCATTGAACATTGACCAATAATGGTAATGTTGACAGAAAATGATGAAGTCAGCACTAAAGTTAGGACACTGACTTGCCTCTAGACTGGACAATCTAGGGACCTAGTTTGACCTCTCACAGCCCTCAGCATGAACACAAAGAACCAAGTATCAACACTGAAATATGCACCTGCAATACAGATGAGAAAATGCAGCGTGTATTGCGTAACAATATTTTACTATTGGAAGTATTCCTCAAGTTCATCAGTAGTTAGAAAAAATAACGATTTAGGGAATACTTTTTGAGTTTTATATTTCACCCTCATGACTGATTTTCTATTTCCTCTATTTGTCTAGCTATCATATCCATGGAATGATAAAGACCGTCCAAACAGCTGAGCCTTCACCACATGCCCTCAAATAGTTCTGTCTTGTTATGGCTCCAGCTAGGCAAGTTATTTTCAGCAAAGGTCATCAAGTTCTAGAGTCCATTAGAAAGCAAGAAAAACAAAAAAAAATCCCAGTATTTGTCAGTTTTATATCTATTGCAGCTGTCAAGGCACACTTATTCTAAAAAGATATTTGATGAGCAGCCTGAATTGAAGTGTCAAGATAAGCCCATTCTTACAGAGAAACATATTTTTCTTGTTGTTGTTATAGCTTGTTGTCCTTTTCTCTTCCCGTAAATCCATATCCATAGCTAAATCTATGCCCTAATTTGGAAATCACATAATTCTCATGCAGGTCATTATGGTCAGAAATAAGCCTATTTACAAAAATCCAAAGATTTGAAATCTGGTTCAAAAGGAGGCCTTTATATTGCAGATTTTGAGGTATGACACATAAGCTTCATTCTCCATACTCTGACCACCTACACCTCTTCCAATAGTCTGCAAATCAGTGTGAAGCTTTACTCAATCACAATTAGTCCAACACGTATCTTGTAAATATACACTTGGATTTTGAAATGGAATTATGCCTCATCCATTGCCTAGAAAAAAAAAATTAAATGCTGTATTTATTCCACATAAAATGTTTGGAATGAATAGCAAAACCAAAACCATCCTAGCTTCACTTGATAAATATACCTTGGGCTGACCCTGTAGGGACAGAGAGAGCGAGTAGTTTAAATTCCTCGTTTATTCCTGACACAGGAGAGGCCATGGCCAGACTGGAACACCATGAGGTCGCATCTCAGGAGATACTGCTTTGCCAGCAGATAAGCGCCTGTCTCAACTAAAGCGTTTAACTGACTTCACATAGACCAAATTGCTGTGCTAGCGTAAACCTCGTGTGTTCATTACTTGCCTGGATTAGACCGAAACTAGCAACCTAGGCCTATGTATGCCATTACTTATTTTTTTGGCCTGATTGCTTCCAGTCAAAACAATTATTTATTAAAATGCGGCAATCTCCCTTAGTCTCTAATTCAAAGTAAACTGATTTCTTATTCCATTCTATGTGGAATAGAACAATTCTACTATACAGTATGTGCAAATGTTATACAGAAAATAATCACATAGTGGCTTTTATCAGCATCGGCATGAAAGGAAATCACACTTAGTCAACAAACAGCATAAAATGGAAGAAGTTGTCAAAGAACTGACTGAAAAACTAAGGTTTGACATGTCACAGCTCATGTTAGTAGCACAGCTATATCTGAAGGGCCAAGCCAGCTACCATGATCTAAACTGAATGGTCCTACACTGAATTTCGAGCCTGTTTTCTTTATTTTTCCACTTGCCTGAAGCATGACAGTGATTTGCATGGTTATGCTAGCAATCCTGGTATTGATTATGAGTACTAGTAGCTCTCAGTGCCAGGGCTACCTACCATCCCTGCTTCATTACACGCGGTTCCATCCAAACAAGAGCACACCAGTTTCCTTTGTTCGTCACCTTTACAGCAGTGCCAGACAGGATGGACTTTTCCTTAATTATGTATTACTACAAATTGCCAGGAATCATTTTTATCAGTTTCATATAAGGGATATGAGAATTTCCATGTTATTTGAATAACTATGCCAGAATCAATGCATTTCCATTGACTTAGAATGCATTTAGGAGATATTACCATGATTGCTCATTACACAATTTAATGAAAAGTTAATCCATGCAACCACTTTTTTTTTTCCTCACTTGAGGAAGACAGTTATTGCTGTGCGTTTTTGGAAAGGAATTTACAAGTGTTAAGTGTTACAGCGTGTAACTCGTGCAACGGAACATGAAAGTTATTTGCAACAACTGTGAAATTACACAGTGATAACAACAGATAAAGAACTATACATCAAACACTCCTGCTTAAGATACTGTAGTTAGAAAGGGAACACAGGAAGGTTTACACACAGAAATGTTATCGCCATGAAAAATCAATGAATAGATGAGGTGCACATATTTCATGCGGGATGTTGCGGTTTTTAATTCTGTTGAGATTTCCTCTTCTGTTAGCTGTAGAACACAGCCTACCACTACTGTGGCTGATAATGCACTTGGATCTATCAACTTTCATGTAATTCAAATGGATGCATGAGCACCAAGAACAAAACTGAAATGAGTAAGAAATGAACAAAACCGGCATATAAGAACTCCATCAGTTCAACAAAACATGAAGTACCTACTGTGCTGGAACCCGAAGTGTTACTTATGAAGGATCCAGGGTTTTAAATTTATTAAGTGGTTCATTCCAATATCATTACTGTTGCATAACAGATGAGAAAGATGCTCTCTTTGCAGAAAGAGATACTAATTTTAAAAACTGCCTCACTTCTATTTGATGAGAAGCATGTGACCAAGGAAAGTGCATCTTTGACTGCAGAAACAAAAATAATCCCGAAACCTCCAAAGAAAAACAAATTTAGAATTTCTTAATCAGTCTAAACTTTTTTACTCAATCTAAATATGGCAATTTATGCAAAAGCCTAAAGATAGTATTTTGAGTTGATACAAAACAAGGGAATAACATTTAAAATAACTTAAAACACTTACACTACCTGTCTCCTAGTGTGATTCTCTCCCAACAAACATTTTGTCACTGTCCTATTGATTTTGTCAGTGCTTATTCATCCTCAAAGATCAGACTAAATGTTGGGTCATGTAATTTGTGACCAGATAGGCAGACAGAGCTTGTAACACTGAATACTGGAGTATTCTGCAAGTGCATAGCAGCAGCTGTTTCTGACAGTTCAACAGGCCCAGACACGTACAGGAATCTTTTAAAGCCTTAAGAATAAGAACAACCTTTGTCCAGGTCACTTTGATTTGCCGGATAATTGACAGAGAAGTTATAAAATTCAATGAACAAACATTTT
Source organism: Charadrius vociferus (assembly GCF_000708025.1). NCBI lineage: Eukaryota > Metazoa > Chordata > Aves > Charadriiformes > Charadriidae > Charadrius > Charadrius vociferus. The sequence goes on along the minus strand of NW_009650063.1, from coordinate 46,831 downwards.
GTAATAAGCAGTTCAACCAGCTGACTCAAAGGTCTTTCAAACTTGCCCTGTTGTGTTTGCTGGCCTGTAAAGGACTTATTCAAGAGCCCAGATTTCCACTGGAAAGAGTTCTCCAAATCTAAAAAAATGTTTTGGTCAAGCACATACTATTGGTCAGAGTGGAACAGACTTAAAAATTTAGATCTTTATTTTGACACTCCTGCTTTTCATTCTGCCTGGACCCAAGGAATACAAAGATCTGACAATTCAACAAAAGTGTGTGCCTTACCAATGTCACATAATAACAGTATTTTCAATCTGAAATAAGTTGACAGGTTTTGTTCAAATTCTGATTAGCAATCAGCTCTTGGTTCATTTCAGCTGTTCTACCCATTCCTTATTACTACTATATGTATTTTAATACATACCTAGACAGACGCAAATGTTTCTTGACCAATCATTTGGTTTTACAAGCAAATGTTTGGCACATCTCCCGACAGAAATCTACGCATTGCAAGTCATTTGGATGAGACTTCCAAATCACAGGAAGACAGATCAACACCATGCTGACCTGCCGCCTGTCACTTAAGTGTTTTGCTAGGAACCCACCATGCAGTCAGCTGCTACAAAGCAAGAAACCTCACCATTATTTCCACGTCAGTGGATTTGTGTTTATCCTACTTACATAAAGGAGGGAAATCCAGATAGGGGTGGAAAAGCCAGCTTATAGCAACCTTTGCCTCTCCCATATACAAACTTCACAGGAGACCAAGTTTTGGAGTTCAAAATAATTCAGTATGGCGCATTTGCAGTACATCTATACACTCTAGGAATTCAGACATTGTTTGAGCCTTTGAACTCCAAGCTTTTTTTTTTTTTAAAGGGCAGCTGACGATGGCGCTTTTCCGAAGAATTACCCTTAAGACAAAACTGAATTACAGTTCAAACAGTAAACTAAATTGTACATTTGCTCAATTTTAATAAAGCACCTTTCATTTCATGCAAAGCCATTACTGTAAAATGCTTTATGTGAATGTATGGCTATTAGCTACTCCAAGACGTATCAGTACGAAGCGGTGATCTAGCTTTAACCATTCAGTTCTTACATTGCAGATAGGCTTCTAGGAGCCTGCCTGCAGGTACAGTCAGGACATACTTTAAGGCTGATTTTTCAAAAGCTTTCAATATTAGCTTAATTCTGCTTCCAGAAGTCTAAGGTCATTTTTAATCCCTGTTTCTGTCACAGGCAAAAGCAGAGTCTTTTAGTACACCAGAATGTGCTCAGGCTTTAAGCCATAGCATCTAAATTTTTTGTTTCACACACACACACACACATATATTTCATATCCTCATTTTTAACGATCTTACATAAGTTTTATTCTGACTTTTAAACTGTTACTTTCGGCCTGAGCTGTAACATTACAAAAATCAGCCATTAGCTTCCCTTTTCAGCACTGGAAAGCTTTGTGCAGGACCCGCAGGGGAAGTAGAAACAAAAAGGTGATTTTACACCATTAGAAGATCCAATGGACCTCTGACAGCAAGTTCCAACTGCCTTTATTTGACAAACCACCACTTTGGAAAGATCAAGTAGCTAATTCTATATATTGAAGGCAATGAAAACTATTGAAAAATTCCTTTTACTGGTAAGAACTTGACTGTACTGAAAGACTAAGCTTTATCAAGACTGAGGAACTGTCTCTCCAAATCAACTGTCCCTTCACATGAGCAACATAGCTTATCTTCCCATCCTCACCTCCTCTGCTTCCTTCCCTCCTAGGAAGTAAATAAGATAATAGTATCTTATTGTGATTTATCTCCGCTGTTCTCACTTCTACTTCCTTAAACTCTGGAGAAGAAATCTGCTGCTTTCCAGAAGATCTAGAGACCTGATAGAGATTCAGGATCACACATACAGTTCTCCTGCATCCAGTTGCACCTCATCTCTTAGTTCACTTAGATCTACTGAGATGAATCACACAAGTGAGTGAATCCTATAGAGGTGCCTCATGGAGCACTTCCAAAGTTGAGAGGCTTCTTGCCCACATTTCAAAAGGATGGAGCCACCACTACATTGGTCACCTGTTGTTTTTGCCCAGACTAGGGAAGATACGCATGTTAAAAGTCTCCTTTGCACCAGGTTCATTCCTTTTTAAATGCATTTATACTAAATGATTTTTTTATAGGGAACAAAAAAACCCCTTGCTGTGGAACAAGTCATTAGCAGTCTCAAGTGTGGAAGCAGCCTAAGTGCTCAAGTTGCCTCCAGCAGTAAAGACGACACAGCCTTCTAAACAGCATTAAACATTTAGGGACATAAGCCACTCATGAAACATACTAATTCTTAAGCCACTAATATACGGACATAAACGCAGTCTTACATAGAAACATAAGCAGGTAATGCCTTATGCGAGCCACCTTGAAAACAGATTAAAGCATACTTATTAGGTGTATAGTTAAGTGCTTACTTAGGAAGAGACAGTGCATAAGCACGCTTTCATCTCTACAGTACAAGCGCACAGGTGACAAAACAGGGAAATTCTCTACTGTGTATCATGCAACTTTATTACCAAATCAGTATTTTTTAAACTCAAACACAAGTTAGAGTCAAATGAAACTCAAAGCTCAAGGCAGAAATGAAAATTAAACTACTCCTGTATGTTTCATAGGCAAAAAATACCTGCTTTTGACTGTCAACTTTTAAATTTTGGGGTTTTTTGAAGGTGGAAAATGAATACTTTTGAGTTTGCAGAATCTGAAAAACATTGATTGCAAAAGGCAGGGGTATTTTTAGAAAGGTTAAGCAACTAAAAGCTTGGACGTTACAGTTAAAAATAGTAATCCTGACAGAAGATGTTCATTGCCATACTTGATTATTAATGAAGTGATTAATTTTACCCTCTTCCCCCAAACCGCAGGTCAATGATGATGAGCAAAGGCCACTGTGAGAATCTGGGAATCCTGCCAGTTCCTCGTTCCTTTGGATCAATCAGAAGGGCAGAGCACAGCCTAAGCCCTGGAGCCAACAAAGAGGCATTACCATCTCTCCTTACTGCAGACAAGAGCTAACTGCAAAAATTGCACCCCTCTAAAGCAGCTCATTACGTACAGAATCACATCACAAACTTTTTCCAGAGCTATCTATTGCCATCTGAGAACAGCACATGGCCAGGTAAGTCCACTGCAGACCCAACTCATAGGTCTTGCATAAGAATACACATGCTCTCAGCACCTCGCATGTGGCATATCCCCAGCCTGAAGCTATTGCAAGGAAGAAGCACCTGCAATGGTTGGATGTGATGATCTTAAGGGTCTCTTCCAACCATAACGATTCTATGATTTTATACTCAGATTAATTTCCTTTATACCCTCCAGTTTTCTAAACACCTTTTTCTTCTCTGTCATTGTCCCATATCAAACCCATGCAATTTCAACATACTACTATGATCTGCTGATATAACCTTGTCCCTTTGGAATTCTGCTCACGGATCAGAATCCCATACAGAACAGATACCATAAAACCCTGCTGCCATCACTAAGTGAATTGACCTTAGACCACGCAGTGTAAGCAACGTTGACACATTGTGACTAAACAGCATATTAATTTAAGAACTTTATCAGCGTGAAGCTCTTACTTGACAAGAAATCCAAGCTATCACAATCTATTGTTCCTCAAAGTAACAGTTCAGTAATATTACACATTGTATGGACAACATTTATACTGGTAAGAAGGAAACAGTTTCTGAGACGCTCTGATCAAATAATTCCATCATAAAATGCTTATAGATACCTTTGCCTCCTACCCCTCTATTTGAGCTCGGAAAGGCAATAAGGAGGGAACACATTTATTTATGTAACTTAAATTGTTCTGAGTGAGCCTTTATTCTTCACACACAAAGAATTACAAACAACGGTGTTAGGCCACTCCAGACTTAACGGGTTCCCTAGGACCATATCATTAAGTAAAATGAAAAATCCAAATAAGAAAGTTAGGGTTTTTTTTCCAATTTATTTGACACCACCTTTGGGAAGTGAACAAAGACACACTGTCAAAAGCAGAAACCTGCACAAAATGTTACTGTTTGTTCCCCATGAATGCAGAGGTACACTTACTCAAAGAAAGAAATTCCACTGCTCTCCTGAGATTTCCTCCCTTCAGCTGAATTTAGTGCCAAGTTCACTCAGCTAAAGTTTGGTTTGTGTTAGCATGCCAGAGACAAGTTCCTGTAAGTCAGGTCTGTTACTCAGTCAAAAATTAAGTGCCAAGAAAAAACTTGGTCTGACACAGTAACTTCAAAGTTATATGAATTAAAAAATTACCATTAATAGACCATCCTTACTTTACACAATTCAAGCACTGCTTTTAGTTGAAAATACTTGGCAAATATTTCATCTATTATTTGGTCTAAATTTGTGTAATTTCTCCTCCAGTTATGTCTTTTGGACATGTTAAGGGATTGCAAATTTCTACATTGCTCAAACAGTAACTACAGCATGGCCTCTGAAGTGTCCCAAGTTCTTTAAGAAGCTTCAGCTTCTTCTGAAGCGAGTCTCAGGTGACAAATTCTTTTTATCTGATAACCATCAATGTAAGACAAGCATTCACTAGAGCGTAGTCAAAAGAGCTTAGGAAGTACAAGGACAGGATGACTGATCCGCAGGACCAGGGAAGCAGCTTTATATGCGACAGCAAAACAGGAACAGGGAAGATCTTAAACCAAAAGGAATATAATTTAATTAAAAATGAGAGGGGAAAAGTATAGAAACTGTCTTACTTGAAACAAAGTATGCCCAGTACTGACATTCCCATTGTTTCAAGTGGATACCTACATTACACTATCAATATCTGCTTTTCTGAGGAAGAACAAGCAGAATTAGATCCATGATTCTCAAGTATCAGAATAACATTTTACTGCAAACATTACAACTGAACCAGACTTGGGTTTACTTTTTCTGAAAAACTGTTAAAGAAAATTCCTGATTTTTATACAAAATTCTGTAGTTTTAACAAAAAGATATGCTATATGAAATGTATACATAGACTTCAGATTTTCTCTTTTTATCCCCAAATAAGCTGGAAAGCTTCTTACTGAAATTTAAATGAATTGGACTGCCCCCAAACAGCTTTTATGTAAAAGCACTGTTCTATTTTTTTTCCTATGAAATTATAACGCATAACTACTGCTTTACATTAAATGTACAACTACTTTTGAATATAACGTGGATTTTCAATATATTTTTAAAATCAACTAACGTTAAGGCTATAGCGAAGGCTGCACAATGAGCTAGGCAGAACCAGGGCATGCAGTACGTAAGTACACAGTAATTGTGGTAAGGCAAAGCGCCACAGCAAATGCGATCACATGGACTAGGTATATATAGGCTGCCACTTAATGCTAGACAATTGCTTAGAAAAGCCACAGCACTGAGTAAAAATCTTCTGCTCTTCAAAGATTTTCTTCATTTTAATCACAATAAAGAATAAAAATAGAACATAGAGGACAAAACTTTCTTTTGTTTGGGTTGTACTCAGTTAACACTTCATAATCAAAGAAAAAAAGATCTGTTTCAAGCAGTACAATCAGAACCTGAAGAAACTCCATAAGCCACAAATATCTTCAATAGAACTGTTACAGAATTATATCATCCAATTAAAGACTACTGACAAGCACCTTACTGTCCTATGAAACAGGCACATCAGCAAGAAAAAGACACTGTTGCATCAATAGCATGACCTGTTTTATCTACACAAGATGAAACCAGCAAGCAGTGAGACATTGATGAATGAATCGCTGACAAACTCTATTTTTTCAACTGAGACTTGACACAGAGTATACTTTGTAATACAAATTCTGAAGCTAATTCATTAAATTCAGAACATTCAAACAGGTAAATAATTTCAAGACAGAGCAATCACCAGTTTTGCTTTAAAATATTTAGTGATTTCATTACAGCAAACTGAGAGCAAATTACTAGATAAACAATTAAACCCCCACTTATACCAAAGCATCACACAGAATCTTTGGTACTATTTTGAAGTTTGCAAAAGCAGCACAGTTAATGCTTTTGCAGATTAGTCTTCATACTTCATACAGAGTACGCGGCAGAACTACTAGCAAACAGAAACTGGTTTTCTCTGAACACTAATTAGAAACTCAAGAATGCAAGTCATAAGGGCAGGAAGAAAGACAAATCCTTAAGAAAAATATGACTTACCAGACAGACGAGTTCAGCTGTCTCTCAAGTGCAGAAGAAGAACTTTCTGTATATGTAGATGTTGTTTATTTAGCCCTTTATGAAGGTTTCTCTCAAGAAGTTAATTTAACTCACATGCAAGAGTCTGCAAAAGAAAAAGAGAAAGAATCTGAGCTGCTGGCTGAGGTTTTTGTTCTAAGCACATTTGAGTTATTTTCAGCAGCAATGGGCTTGCCTACAATCAAAATGAAAACGCAATACAGAATAACCAGCCTCCCAACCCAAGCTAAAAAAAAAAAAAAACCACATCAGGAAATCCATAGCAAAGAAACTTTGTTCATTGTCCAAATTTTTATTTAAAGAAACAGAAAGAGCAAGGAGCAAGCACTGTAGACTATGAATGAAAATACTGTTAAAAGGAAATCTGGGACCTTGAAGACTATTACCTGTATCTCAGGAAAGGAACCACCATGGATATATTTTATGTGGAAAACACACTTTGAGTTTAGTCATCTCTGAAGATGCTTTGCCTTCTTAACACAAGGGCTTCTCTGAGTTGGAATTACTTCTGTTTGCATTTAAGTGCATCCTATCTGGCTGGTATACACATCTAAGGGCAGGCCAAATCAGTTTACCAAGACTGAAGCCAGTAGTTTGTTTCTAGTTTGCATCTTTAGTTTCCAGTTTCCAGTTTTTCCACCTGGGCCATTCAGTGGCCCAATAAAGATCTCCCTGGCCTCTTCTGCCACATCCCCAACCCGCTGGCTTACCCTCCCATAATGTAAAAATACCAGGAAATGTAAAGTATCAATATAAATTAATGATTATAGGAATAGACCCCAAAACATCTTCATGGGTACACCAAAGTTAATTACTTTGATGTGCCAGACAACACAGGTAAGTTCAGTCAGTGGAAAACCACCATCGTTATTTAACATTTTGCAGCTTCTTCTGGTACAGGAAGAAGCTTCCAAGATGTCCCTCTATGTATCTCAGCAATTCTGATAGACACAACTTTCTTCAATTCACCAGAAGAACTTTTCACACGTGTCCACACTATTAGGCACTGCCACTGAAAAACTTCTTACTTTCGTTCAAGGAAAAGGTGTGAGATTTGAAGTTACTCTCTACTCAAAACCTAAAACAGGCCGGTGTGGTGGAATTACTAAATGATTCACTATCTATTAAATTTCCAATCAAGTCTATTTAAACACACTCATTTGAAAATTTTTTAGAACACCATGGATCCCCTTAATTTCTGATTTATTTGTGAACAGTAACTATTCAAAAGTTACATTGACACATGAAACAGGATGCCAGACATACAAGCTATTTAGTAAACAATTAAATAATAAGCAATGCTCATTGTTAAAAACACACACAAAAAGCGTATTTGTTCCTGAAGACTCACATAAAAATGATTAGCTATAATACACTTATAACAATAATGAAGAAGCTGCCAAGTGCGAAAATATAGCACAAATTCTTTCTGGTTAAATCAAAAGCATCCCTTCCATTTGATCCCAACTATTTTTAGTGTTACTGTAGTTAAAAGCAGCTACAACAAAAAACACAATGCCATGAACTCTAAATACCAACCCATTAAATTAATCATGACTGCTGTTTCATTCCAAATGGCTAGTTTAGGGCTATTATTTTACCACAAAACTAGTTCACAGAAGTTAAAAAGCTCCGTTTAATTTTAACTTGAGATCCACGAACAAAAAGATTTAAGGACTCCAAATCTTAAATTTCAGGCAATATACGAATGTGTGAATTATAGCCAGCCTGAGAGCTGTAACGGTCAGGTGGAACATGGAGTATAGCTTGTAAATAAATACAAGACCTGTATGTACCAGACCACTAGTATCAGATGCTACATTACCTTGCTATCCATACTGCTTTCACCTGGTGGTTACAAGCTAAAACAACAAATATCTGTATGTCAAATACTAATACAATGCAAATATGAGAAAAAAAATGAATGTGTTAAAATCACTATTAGCAGTATCAATTTACTACTAAAGGAATACAACACATGATGCTTTGCAGCGCAGCATTTCTTTTCAGAAGCTTTTTCTCAGAAGGCAGATTTACCATTAGCTGATTGGTTGACCATCAGCGCTGAACCCATTCTGGTACCTTGTTTCTTCATACACTCTCTGCAGCTCTTTTTGTGTAAATAACAATTTACCTATTAGTATTTATAGCATTTACTAAACGTGACAAAAGCACTGTTTTGGTATATACTGAGACATGCTTTAACTACTGGATATAAATTGGATGATCTTTATCTATATCAGATGCCATAAGTATCATGTATACCATCTAGGTCTCAAAGAGAAATATATCTGTATGTTTATTAGTAGAACAGACAAATATGTCACTACTACCAAGATTATCACCTTATGCTTTTCTTCAGAGACTGATTATAATAGTGTCTCCCATTTTGTGGCTATCAGCAATACTAAAACCAAGCATATAATCTCTTCAGTGGCACACTGTGGTGTGATTTAATCAATGGTTGGTATTAAGCAATTCAAATATGACCAAGAAGTGTACAGTTCACACTGTTAAAGTAGGTACTTGGTACAAGTCTCCAAGAGCTCCATGACTAGATGCTACAGGACAGAGTTCTGATAAACCAGAAGAAAGAATCTCGATAGATGAGAGATACGGAAAATTGTTCCAAATGCTAATAGAACAAAGAGCTGTGTGCGGTGGAGCAGGTACACATTTATATAAAGGAGATCTCGACTTTTCTAGACCTACCCTTTCAACCACTGTTGAGTCACTGAAGCTTCACATGGAATGGCTACAGAAGAATCCTCCTTCTGAGAAGTCTCCCTGTGTACATTTCAAGCTATGTAGATCAACACCATACAACCAGGTTTAACGACTGTTTTCTTCATGTTATCCTATACATGCTTCTATTCAGATCTTTTAATAGCAGTGGAATACCTTCTAGTAACATGATAATGTGTCTAAATGAATTGCATGTTACCTGCCCCAGGAAGAAAGGAGTATAGACCAGATATTTATTTTTTTATTATTTTTTTCCAAATAACCACATCTCTTGAATTTTAACTGAACTATGGCAGATAACATTAAATGCATTTAACATTAGAGAATGCAAGCACAATGCAGGCACTGTGCATTTGCAGAAGTCTCTTAAGAGAGTTCATTCTTATAACTGACCATTTCAGTCTCCGAAATGAGTATTTCCTGGATTACGGAGAAAAAAAAAAATCTACAGGAGGAACACTGTCAAGAACGTGCTTTGTCCTGGACTTCAGCAAGTTTTGCAGATGTCCTAGACACGTATGTTCTTGAAGGATCTTACAAATAAGAATCAACCTTTTTTCAATGTCTCAGGTGTGCTTTCAGCAGCTTCCACTGGTGAAAAGCAATGGAGCTACGAGGAAGCATGGCCATTCTCCTGGACGGGATGGAATACCTAGTTATACATCGATCATATAAACCACTACCTGTGGTGGTTTCCACATAATGATAAACAAACAAAAAACACATGGACACAGATTAACTGAACCTACTGCCAGGTACACCTGTCTTCAGACAAATGCATCATATGCCTATAAAGCCAAAGAATGAAACTAGATGGATAAAGATCAGTTTCCAGTGACGTCAGTTTAATTTCTGAAGTTCAGCTAGACATTAGTACTTTGAGGTTTGGCATCATCAGATGAGTTGTGATCGGCCTTCACCTATGCTCAGTATGAACGTGCTCAGGAATGAAAGGGTGACAATGGTCAAAAGTTGATCAGAACACATACCTGAGAAGTCTGTTTCTTGAGAACTGGTTTGAGGTTAATTTCTTTGACAGAAAAAGTCAACATCTCACTTAGAACATTGCTGCACTATTTCATTCATATCTGACACAAGTTATTTACAATTACCACAAAACTACTAAAAAGTTATTTTCTGATGGTCAGTTTATACTTTTTCTCCTACTTAATGTATTAGGATCAATCATTATGTGTTAGCATAGGAAACCTGGTACAAATTCCCACCAACGAGAGCTGTATTTTTATACATAAACTTCTTCAGAAAAGAATAAAAAAAATACTTCAGTTCCTTTCTCCTACTCCAGAATTTCTAGAGCCTTGTTAACCATAAAAGCTTCTTAAATTCTCACTAGGGCAAATCTATGCCCTGATCAAAAGTAATGATAAACTTCCATTAAGTACAATAATCAAGGTTTGACTGAGGATTAACAGATAGGAACTTTTTAGGTAGGAAAGCACTGCAGACAGCTTTCTTCTATACTAACAGTACAGTTCTTGCCCTCCTACCTATCCTTAAATGCACTTGGCCTTCTAGCCAGGTTATTCTTAATACATCTGGATGCCCTATGTGCTCCTGCATGCCTCAGCCTCGTGTAGTGGCGGTAGTTTAAGAATTGTTATATTAAAATGACAGCGCATATAACAATGACTACAAATGCACATGCAGTTTTCTTTAGTTGGATATGTATAAAAAGGTGTTCTGGAAATTTTCTAGACATCACATGAAAAAGAAGAACTTCTGAAAGACCTTCAACATTAAAAAACCCATATAAACAACAAATCCTGACTTTCAGTCTCTACCACAGTTTCATTTGAGCAACACATTGGGAAAGGTGGATCATCTATTGAAAAAGAAACTGACTCAAGCTTTCAGAACACAGGATTCAACACTGCAAGAAAGAACATGTAAGCAGCCAAGTTACTGCGATAGTTACCTCTGACACTTTTTCCTAACCCTAAAGAAAATCAGTTGCCTCAATGAAGTACCCATGGTGACAATGTTAAAATACTTCAAAATTTCTCCAAGTGTGGCTACAAAGCAGTCTTGCTTTTACATACCTATCTGTCCCAGCACACATAGCAATAGAATCTTTGGTCAAGACATTTCAAGAAGTGGGAAATTATCTACATCCCTCAGGGACAAGGAAATACAACCTGTGTGGACAGTACAGAAGTGACACACGTAGCATTTACACTGCTTTATGGCTTTATAGTTCCCATACTGAAGCTCTGGCTAGAGAACTCTCATCTTTAACAAAGTTTTCAAAGGAGTGTGGTTTGTTAAAGTCCATACAATGGAATTCTTGATTTTTTTTATTGCTCTGTTAGCACAGTGGCTTCCCGCAGAAGCAATTCTGTTCTCCACTATCTCAGTATATTCCAAAACAGCTCTCCTCATTAAAAATGCAGAGCGCTCCACACAGCCTAAAGAGTTTTTTCCATCATTTCCTTCAAAGAATTCATGGCAGATGGCCCACCTCACTAGTATCATTAGATAATAAAAAAGGCACTAAACTTTTCTCTCCAGGCTTGGTATAAGAGTGTTTCATCCCTATATAACACATTAGAAAAACGTGGACACTGGGAAGGAAGACTAAAAAGAGGAAACTTGGAATTGTGGGGTTTTTGGCTTGTGTTCCTCAGAAAGCACTCAAGAGCCAGCCAAGAGTTATCAGGCAATCTCTGATCCAGCAGAGCATCCAAGAAGCCTTCAGAATTTGTGACAGAAGCGTTTTACTGATAACTCACACATTTGAAAGACATGGATCAAGATATCAAGTACGAAGAATCATGCTCTCACGTCATTAACACCACCTGATGTTTGTGCAAAACGGCAGATGCTTGATGAAGAGTTGCCTCTGCTGCTGTTCTCTAGAAGAGCAGATCTGCGTTGTCTTTAGAAGACACCATCTGTTTTTAGCTATATATTTGGTTCTCATTTTTGACTTTGGAATTTGTTAAGTCTGTTCCTCCCTCTCTCAATTATAATAAAATTTTGTCTGGTGATAGAAAAAAATTATGTAAGACTGAAACCCCTAGCCAGATTTTTGCGGAAGAAGTTTTGTAAATAGGCAGCTCCGCTGTCACAGCAAGCTGAGTTTAGCATACAAATTAAAATTTGCTTTTCAGGAACTTTGATATATCTGAGAACTTTTAGAAAAGCTAAAAAGTATCACTGACTGTCTTTACGGTTAGATGTTTCTGAAGATGTAAAAGGCTTTGATATAGAGTCAGCATCTAAGAATTTGTGACCTTCTTTACTCTTCTTTAAGATCTAATATACTAAAATCAAAACAACCTAAGATGCTTATCAAGACAATACCTCTTCTGGAAAATTAATCTGCTCTCTAAATAGAAGCTGGGAAGATGACTAGTACCAGATCTTCTGCCAGTCGCCTTTGGCAAAACCGGATTGAAATTCACTGCTGCAGATTTAGTTTGATATCTAAGGACCCAAACCCAACGTTTTGTCAGTCACTGAAATGGTCATAGTTTTTAATATGTTTAATAACAGCATTATATAACACAGAATCCTTTAAAAATTACAACACTTTTGACTGAGCACCAAATAAACACATTAAAACATAAGGAGACCCTCAAGTCTGAAGTGAAATAACATGCATTAAAAAACCCAAACTATTAAAAGCTATTACCTAAAGATTTAGAGCCTCTTGGTCATCTGTTGTAACCAATCCCAATACTGATGCCGATTTCATATAACTGGCAGCAAACCATGTAACTGCGCTCCTAATGATGTGAAAAGCGACTACAGTCACTGCAGCTATCGCTATGAAACTGGACCGAGAGAATGATATGCCTGCTAAGAGCGCTATTTTGCTAGTAAAACTAACTTCCTCTGTTCCAAGAGCAAACAGTTTAAAAAGTATGGGGAAATAAATATGAAAAGGCCTTTTCAGGAAACAGAGAACAGGAGCTTATTGTTTATCTCACTGTTGATTCACACCGCTAGTCCATTGTTTCAAGAACTTTGTACAAGCTTATTTGTCTTTCAAACTCATTTTCTGCTAGAGTGTGTTCAACTACGGTGTAGGATCATCGTTTGTTTTTTTGGGGGGGAGGCTGCTGGGGACATTAGGGAACCGGGTTTCCCTAAAAGCCTAAACTTCAGACATGCGAACAAGCCGGGACTCTAAGCCTGCAATGTTCATTGTGACTTACCAACTTAAATGACTGGGCTTGGTGAACTAGCTGCTCAAAAGGATTTTTGAGCCCAAATCCAAAGTGACAATCTTTAAAATACCCATTTTACATATACCCAAATTCCTAAGCATCTATGGGTCTTTTAACAGTAAAGTTCCCCGTTACCTAAAATTCTTCTGGTGGACCAAGCAAGTGGTGCCTCACCATGATGAAACCACTTCGGTGACAGCTGTCATGTACAAACCTGTGGTTTATCAACCTTGCGTCTGAGGCACGAACATCCACAAGATGTTCTCAGGTTATTTCCACTCTTTATAAAAACCATGGAACTTGGTGTTACCCCATCACATTTTTTAATTTTTTTTTTCAAAAACCCACTGTACTGATGGTCGTTAGAACATCTGCTACAGATACTGAAAAGCTGGATTAAATCTCCAGACGGATTTACAGTCACCTCTCCCACTTTGCTGACACAGAATACTAAGCATCAAGCTACTGTCTGGTCTTTTGAGGACACTGGCCCATCTTTTATAGACTAATTACAGACTTCATGTAGCTCACAGAGCAAGAACCAGACTCTCTCTTTAGCTTAATAAAGTGAATTTACCTAGGAGAATCAAACATTTGAGTCAGTACTCCATTTACTCAGAAATATTACCACCCGAACAATATACTCTGAAATATTAACACCTTCAGACAGTTGGCCATGGATAAGACTGTGCCTCCTTCTCAAGGAAGAATTGCCATCACTAGGCTGAGCCGTGCATGCTCCTGGGCACGGCCGCCCCTCTCAGTCTCAGGCTTGCCAGTCCATGCAAAGCAAAAGAAATTCACAGAAGAAACACAAGTCCCAGTTCCCTCCTTTCACTTCACAAAGATTTATGTTACAGAGCACACAAGCCCTAATGCCATTCTGTTCTTTCTTAAACCACCAGATTATGGCCAGACCAGCTTTACACCTCCACACTCTGTATTGAGTTTCTATTCCAATTACCATGACTAAATCCACAACGGAATTTAGGCGTCTCAATAATTAACACAACGGTTTTCTGCCAAATTGCTAAGCTGTCAATTTAGTAAAGAAAAAAAATAGGGGACTCAGATGAACAACAGTCCTTAGCTCTACTAATCAAGTAATTTTAACAATTTCTGCTACTCATAGCACAGGGGTAGGGGACAGCAGACCTACCGCAGCTGAAGGTTTCCAGCACTGAACCCCAGGGTAAAGGGAATGACACTTGTCACCTCAACTGAGCACAAAACCGCTCACTAGAAGTCAAAAACCAGGTAAAAGCAGTGTAGAGAACCATCTTTCTTCAATGTTCCTTTAGTCAGTTTATCCATTTTGCTACTATAATCCATTTAACTGAAAACACAACCTAAAGACATAAGCAACTGTGTAAAGCTTTGAAGGCTTCCAGCTATGGGAAGATAATACTTCAGCACTTCAGAATACAAGCTAATACTGGCAGAGGCTGATATTTTTCTGATTATTTTTTTTTTCCCCCCAAGAGATTGAGCTCAAAGGCAATATCTGGTTTTCAGCAAAACCCAATTTGGGTTTCCTACATATAATTGCAACATAGGATATTAACATCATAAAAACAGCTAAAATCAGCCAAAGCTCACTGAGATACAATTGCCTCAGCAAACTCCGTTTGCTGCTCACAGTTTCACACACTTGTGACAGTTACCAGTAGGTAAGTTAGTAGGTAGTTATTTCAGGAGCTCAGGTACGTGCCACCACTGGACTCAAGCCATTTGCAGCTACACTGCCTCCACCTTTGCTCACCTTCAGGTTGCTTATTTGTGAGAAAGGGTGCTGCCAAAATTTCTGAGCCTACCAAGCCAGCTCCTGCTCCCAACAAGGAATCCGAGAATGTTGTCTACAAAACCTGAAAGAAGGGCTACAAGCAGCATAAGAATAGCAGAAAGGAGAGTTACTGCATCCATCAGAAGAAGGTGCTTGAAGCAGATCCGTCCCGATACTAGTATTCTAACCAAGGCCATGGGCATCACGAACTCCTTTATCAATGACATTACTGAATATATCACTGGAAAAGCATGTCATCTGGCACATCACAAGGAATGCTTGACCATCAGTTCCTCAGAGGTGGAGTCTGCCATCCACTAAGAGCTACCCAGAGAGCTGGCCAAGTGTGCCATGCCTGAGGGCACCAAGGTTTTCGGGCAAATACTGCAGCTCCAAGACATAAAAGTGTGCTTTTGCCCAAGGACTTGGGGGTACTGGTGGATGAAAAGCTGGACATGAGCGAGCAATGTGCACCCGCAGCCCAGAAAGCCAACCCGATCCTGGGCTGTATCAAAAGCAGCGTGGCCAGCAGGGCGAGGGCGTGATTCTGGCCCTCTGCTCTGGTGAGACCCCACCTGCAGTACTGCATCCAGCTCTGGGGCCCCCAACATAAGAAAGACAGGGACCTGTTGGAGCAGGTCCAGAGGAGGGCCACAAAAATGATCAGAAGGATGGAACACCTCTCCTATGAGGACAGGTTAAAAAACTTTGGATTGTTCAGCCTGGAGAAGAGAAGACTCCGGGGAGACCTTTTTGCGGCCTTCCAGTACTTAAAGGGGGCTTAGAAGAAAGATTGAGGCAAACTTTTTTAGCAGGGCTTGTTGTGATAGGACAAGGGGTAATGGCTTTAAACTAAAAGAGCGTAGGTTCAGACCAGATATAAGGAAGACATTTTTTCCAGTGAGGGTGGTGAGACACCGGCCCAGGTTGCCCAGAGAGGTCGTAGATGGCCCATCCCTGGAAACATTCAAGGTCAGGCTGGACAGGGCTCTGAGCAACCTGATCTAGTGCAAGGTGTCCCCGCTCACTGCAGGGGGGGTTGGACTAGATGGCCTTTAAAGGTCCCTTCCAACCCAAACTATTCTATGATTCTATTTGTACTACATTCTGGCAGAACTTGAAGTCATCTTGAACTCTCCTTATGACCACATGCTTTTACCCCAAACCACACATTCTTATGCCTTCACTTGAGTTGTTTCTATAGAGTGATTCTGGAGGGACTTTTGATGAGATAGCAGTGACAGGCTGGTTATTCATGAAGGGTGTGAAACAGATCTGGCTACAAACCAAGCCATGTCAGCTTGTAGGAAGTCACAAACCGTTCTGACTTTGGGCAATATCAGAAGCAGCAGACCGAATTTGAGTCAGTTCTCTTACGGTCCCTCATATCATCAAAGAGAAGGGATCTCCAGGTCATCTTGTCCATCTGCTTCATAACAGGAAAATCGACAGTAGGTGTACCATTCCTGACAGACATTTGATCAGCCTGTTTCAGAAGGCATCCAGCAAGAAAGATAACTTCTTTACATGCTCCAGTTATCCTTAGCATTATTTTTTTTTTTTTCAGAAGGCATCCAGCAAGAAAGATATCCCAACTTCTTTACATGCTCCAGTATCTAGTTATCCTTAGCATTATTTTTTTTTCCCCTAGGTCTAACCAAAGTGTCTTCTCCTCTAATTTAAGCCCGAAATGTAGCAGTTCAGCTGATTTACATATACAGAATCAAGCTCAAATTCCAAACATACACAACAAGTCAAAGCAGGACCAGAGCTGCCCAACTGCCAGCCTACACCTTCTTTATATTGCATTGCACACAGACAGCACAGCAAGTTTGAGGACCTGCAGGGTAGCGATAGATATTGAGGCTTAGCCAATAGATAACACTAAAGGAAGTAACATGACTTAAAGAAAATACTGTGTTAGATTGGGACTCAGCTCAAAATCTCAAACACATTTAGAAGTCACCTTATTCAACAGTAGAGCTGAATCACTGCTTTCTTTAAAGGTACCATGGTCCCCCCCCTGTATAATCAGCTCAATGGGCACAGTGAAGCTGTTTCTCACCTTTCCATTTCTAATAAGCTAGAACTCGTCTGTCAAGCTTGTGGCCTCATGCTATTGGCAGGCACAGACTTAATTTATGAAGTTAGGCCTACACAATAAAGACAATAGATAAATTATACACAGCATGAACTATGATTCCTGCAGAGACATTCAAAAGCTCTAGGGCTGCAAGAGCTAGAACGGAAAACCCAGGGCATCAGAGTGTGAGCAATATCAATGTACATCTTGGCTAAAAACATCAAGGCTCTCAAGGTTTTATGAGATTGAGCATGACCCCCAAAATAGGCTTTAACATGTACCATTACTGTTGGTGATTCCCAGAGAGACACAGACAGTAGCTGCCTCATGTCTTCTTTCCTACTCATACATCAGTAGATAAATGTAAGGACTCAATGTTGTAAGTTCACCTGCAACTGGTCAGAGCAATAGCATCACTGGATGTATACAGCTGGATGTTATTACATAGCAGCATGCTGATATTGTCTTGAAAGGCCAAAGCTACAGTATCTTGTTAATTGCAAACATCTGGCTCATAACTGTACCAGAAAGTTTCATGCCCTGGAGAACTTGCAACTTATATTTTTGGATTTGAAAATCTTGACTCCTCAATTACAGTATTATTGAAACTGATGCTTTCCAGACAATCCAAATAGAGACTGTTGGAACTTTGAAGACACATAAGTTCCAGAAGTATGTCAGGGAAGGGGAATGATATAGCAGCAGGAAGCTGATAAATGTTTCTTTTTTAGGTGATGGCAAATCACCTGGGCAATCTCCTCTTCTGCAGCATGGTGTATCATGATTAACAGGAAGTTCCTAAAGCAGAAAACTGATCCCTTCCTGTTCAAATCTCTTTATTCCTGAAGATCACCATTTCCCCAGAGATGTGACAGTTCCTCACACCAGTAGCTTGGAGGGAAAGGAGGACTCGGCTTCTAGAAAGTTCTTTGGCTTCCAAGGGTGAAGTTTTAGCACAATGCCCACATCCCCCAGTAGATGCTCTATACCCAGATTAGCCGTAGGAGAACGGCTCAGGAATTCAGTGCTGATCTTTCATTTGTTGTGCCTTCTTGTTAACAGAAGCACATTACTGTGTAGTCATTTATCATGTATTGTTTCAGCTAAGTGAAAATGAGAGCTCTTTTGCAGTTTTTGTTTGCTATTTGTGTTCTCTATAGTATTAATTGCAGAACAGGCTATTAGTTTGAAACACTTGTTTGAGTTATAGGAATGCTTTTCCTAGCTGGGTAAAGACATGCTGATGTTTGCTGTGTTTAAGGCAACACAGGATGTTACAGCTGTACTGCCAGTTAATTGCTCTATGTTGACGTATTTGCAAGCCAGAATTAATTTTTCAGCTAACAGAACCAGACCCTCCTTAAGTGGCAAGTACAGCAATGACAAGACACAAGTTGTTGTGGGTGACGTTACTTAAAGGATTTTTAGCAATTTCCTAATTCTCCTCCCTCAGTACACTTTCATTGCTGATCAGTGAACATCATTAATTAATAAAGAATACAAAACTGCAGCCATGTTTTCCACCAAAGGTTTTCTCCCTGCATAGAAAAATTCTTCCACAAGTA
The DNA here is from genome assembly GCF_000708025.1 of Charadrius vociferus. NCBI lineage: Eukaryota > Metazoa > Chordata > Aves > Charadriiformes > Charadriidae > Charadrius > Charadrius vociferus. The sequence continues at coordinate 28,228 of NW_009650063.1, read as the reverse complement.
AGACATTCTACAGACACAATTCTAAAATAACACTTCCTTGCTATTCCATTTTTGGGAGCCAGTATGACACAAGATGAAGGGCTACACACACTTTTCAAGACATGCAGAATATACCTCTTATGAAAAATGAGGCCTTTTATGAGATCCCAATTCATATAACAAAAGCCAGTGCCAACTAGGAATGTGGAGAGAAAAGTCCTCAAAAATATTATTGACAGCAACAAACTCCCAGGTGGAACAATGTGTCTACATGTATTTTGCACATTGGGTAAAGGAAGCGGCACCTGTGTCCATACCATAAACCGAAATCCATGGCAGTTGATATAGAAGAAGGCCTGAAGAGCAGAAATGAAAACATCACAGTCACATTCAGGCAGATCTTAAGCTACGTGAGAACTGGAAGTCAAAGGTATCTATTTTGTATCCCTTAAGTTTAACACTTATTAAGTAATTTCCTGTCTTTGAAAAAAAAAAAAAACCAACAAACACATATGGAAAGGCGGATTTCCCTTCCTAGAAGTTGTTTACTTCCTCAGAACTTTAACATCCTCTGTTTTTCAAAGTCATCCATCTAGTAATAATAAAAGCTCAAAAGACCCTTTTTTGCCTCAAGGCTTTTCAATTTTTCATCAGCTTGGTCCTGTTCAAAATAGAAATTCTCAATTCTAACCCTTAGACAAAGATCACTACAAGCAACAAAGGACTAATAAATGTTCGCACTTAAAAAACCTACACGATTAAGTCAGTGACTTCTGTGATCCTCTGCTTCTAAAATGGCTTAAAATCTATACATAGATGGAAAAAATAAATTTAGAGGTTGAAAGGCAAATTTTCTCTACTAAATCTCAGTTTTCTATCTTACCTCCTGAAAGAGAATGTAGAGATAAAGAAGTTGTCAAATTACAATGTATATAAAACCATTAAAAGTAGACATATTAGACATATATTAGCAGAAGTTTAATTATTACAAATTTAGTGTCCAAAACACATTAAGCCCCTTGCATTACCTTGCCTTCTGCTACGAACCCCTTGACTTGCAATTTAAGCTCAAGCACATTTGATTCCTAAAGTAATTAAACAAATTGCTCATAAAGAAAACATTAGAAAAGCATTTAATGTTCATATTTTAGCCTCTGCATTCTGATCAGCAGGGTGAAAAGGAATGATGTATGATTAACAGTTATCCGAAGACTAGAGTGTGAAACCGGAGTACAACAACAGAGTGGGGGAAATCACTAATAGTTCTATGTAGTATCTGTACAGCTTTTGGTTATTTATAACAAAATCAGCTTAAGATAGACTGGCAGCATGAACTAGAAACATGTGAGTTGAGACCAAAGTCTAAACTGTCCCTAAGTTGAGTAATTCAAACCATTTTTACAGTACTTTTAGAAATAGAAATAGCATTGAAACATAAACAAAACAAAATCTATTCTAACGACTGTTAGGCAATCAATACCTAAAGAAGTCAACATACAAAATCTTTTTATGATACCATATTGAAACACTGCTGCCTATGTAATGACAACACCATATCCCTATTTCCCAATTCATCCTCTTCATGAAACTAAGGTCACCCCTTACCTTGATTTAGATGGTGACATTTCAAACTTTCAGGTGTGTCTGATACAGACAGCACAGAAAGTTAAGCATGATAAAATACCAAAACCGCACTGACCTCACTTTTCAAGTCTGGTTAGCATTTGTAGGATCCCAGCTTGAAAGGCACAGCATAATTTGGAAGTAACTTCTGATGTCCAGGAAGCAGAACTATTATTTGTCTACCAGGAGGACATCCAAAAAATATGATAAAATGTGTGTAAATGCACATCTAATGCCGTTTCCAGTAATAAATATACTGCAAATAAAGTTAGCAGATTCCTTCAGATGGTGCCAACCTTTCCAGATATTAGTAATGGTAATAAGACTTAAATGCCTCTGTGAATTAAAAAAAAAAAAAGTTATTTCAAGCGACAGAAATAGACAATGATGCAACGTGCCTTTTCATCTTTGATTTAAATATTGCCGGTATTCTCCAAAAGGCATTTACTAGGTATTTCAGGCTGAGCCTAAAACCAGAATAGTAAAAAAATTGATGCTAAGGCCTTTTCAGTGAGATTTTAAAAGCACACAAATTTCCTGTAACTATTTTTAATGAATTCAGGGAGGACTCCTATCATTGCCTTCAAAGGGAGAATACAGACCGACAAGAGCTTCTGAAAATACCGTAGTCTATAATAATTTAATTTGTAAGCTTCACTTTGCTAAACTTATCTCTGCCCTCCTCAAACAAAAAAATATTTAAGCAAATTCTAAGTTCCTTGTTTAGAATGTGTCTTTGGAAAGAATACTGTATACACCCAGGTTTGAGGTAAGTCACAGAAGAACAACTACCTTGAAGTCATGACCTTGCTTTTAAGAGTCTTATTCTGACTAGATTCTTACAAGCCTAAACTTGAATCTGAACTTCAGCACTTACAGCAGGAAACACTAATTTAGCATTATGAGAAACAGGAAATTAGATTTCACAGTTTTGCAAACCCACGGGTATAAATTTTACAATCATATACTGTACCCACCAAAAGGGGGTAGTGGCCTAAGAGTATAGTTCTTAACTTATCCCTAAAAAAGTTCATTAACAAAACTAAGAGCACTGAAGAGCTAAGAATCAGTAAAAACTACTCACATGTCAACACTAGAGAAAATAAGTCTTATAACAAAAGGAGTGGCTTCTTTTGAGAAGCTTGAATTTACATACATGATTAGAATTTTTTTACGGTTTTAGGTATTGAATGTGAAACTTTCATATCATTATCCGCAATTAGTTCCGAAAAAACACACTTTTAATGAACATAAAGAGAAGCTGTTACTAAACATAGTGGAAGATAAAGTCCATAGAAGTCTAACGAAAGTGTATACAATACTGAAGATGGCAGTACTTACATAGATTTCTGAGAGGACTACACACAACAAAGCTTGCAATATAACTACTCTTTTAAGCCATGTTTGAACTCAAGCCACCTTCACACTTCCAACTCAGCTACTAATTTGAAAACCAAGTATGTGCACTGAGAAACGGACACCTTTCATAAAGAATCTTCAGCCCTACTACACAGGTGTATATAAAGCAAAACACACAAGATATCCCACTAACATTCTAACGCAATTTTGCCCCAGTTAAAATAATTCGCTACAAAACCAATGGACAGGAATCAGAATGGAGAATTGTCAGCAAATATACAGACATAGCAGAAGGAGTAGACAGCTCAGAGTATAAATAGATGTTTTGTAGATTGTTTGAGGTATGGACTTCAGAATTGGAGAATTTCCCTCTTCCCTCTTTACAACGGCCAGCTAAACTGAGCACCACGGCAACTTCTTTTATGAAGTGTTACACTTGCCTCCAAACTACCTACTGCCTGACCCCTGTCCTCAGCATCGCATTATTCCATTCCTGGTGGAGGACACCTATAGAGAGAATTCCGTTTCCTTAATGGATATTCACATAACTATCTATTTGAAAACATGGGCCAAGCTTCTAATACTTCATCTAAAGCGCTTATGAACAGCCAAGAATTGACCATTTGTGTGTCCCAAGAATAAAATCCAACATAAAGAATAAAGCCACAGGAGGGGATCAATTTGTTTTTGAATCCGCAAATTGGGATTGGAATTCATAAGTGTACATATGAAGACTTAAAAAGAACTAAAAGAAAATAAATCTGTGGGATGCCCTGGCACACTGTGTATAGGTTAGAAATTTGACTAGAATGCAAATATAATGACTTTTTTTTAAAAAAACAAACAAACAAACAAACCAAAACCACAAAAGACCTTGGATACTCAAGCATGTGAACTCCTCAAGGACCTCGCTCATTCCCCTCATACCTGCTTCCCCTTCGCTCTCCTAAGCACTGTGTTGTAGCTTTTCCTGAGAAGACTGATTTCTCCACAGCATTTCTGAAGTCTGATCTTTTTCTTTTTTTTTTTTGCCCCCCCCATCAGGAATGCTATTGTTTAGGCCTCTGCCATCCCACAATTTACAGTATCCTGAGCCCAGAGTTTTAGGCAATGCTTTCTTATCTATGAAAAATGCACCGCAGGAGACCAGTCTAGTTTTTTTTGCTTTGAAGCCATCGTACCTGTCCCTGCCCCAGAACAGTGGGCACATCCAGCTGGCTCCTTGTCTTCTCATTGCAGCAATAATATCTTTCTCCTCTTCCCTTTCAAGCACTTCCATAATTCTCTTCCTGTCTCCTCTTGCAACTCCCAAAACTCTCATCACAGCTTTGGACAATATCTGCTCAGATTTTCCCGCACACGTTTCATCCATTCATAAGAAGCAGTAGCTTTTTATCATAAGAACACTTCCTGAGTTTATCTACAAAGCTACTATTCACTTGTTCCTCAAACTCCTTTTAAATTTTGGGTTCTGCTATAGGAAATCAGGAAACCACTGGTATCATGGTCAAAGCCTCCTGCTAATAAACCTGCTCTTCAGTTTACCTTTGCAATCATGCACGTTCCATCTTTTACGTTCAGCACCTATTGCAGACAGAACTTGACCCCAATCCTTTCTGTGCATGGTGATGATCTAATATTGACAGAAACAATTACTTAAACACAAGAGTTTCCTTTCAAATAGCAACTCAGACAACAGTCTTTTTGTCTGTTCATTAGGAAATAATTCATCTGCCCCTTCTCTTCTGATGGCTAATGATATGGAGAGTGAATGCCAGAACTGCAAGTGGAATGCACCTACATAGGAATAGCGTAACACCTATTTGCTGTTGGTTGTACCTTTTGTAGCTCCTTCTTAGTCATACTGACTTTTTATTCTCATTTGTGGTTTTTAGCTAAGTAGCGACTTATTTACACTTTAGAAAATTATATTTAAGATAATTATACCACTAGATATTGCAAAAAGTAAACAAATTCATACCTAGATTAATTTAGCATAACGTTTCTGCAATCATTTTTGCCTTGCTCATAAGAAAACCATTGCCTCAAGTTGGAAAGCATCCTCCTCATGCTTCGCTATAGTATGTGTTAACTAGAACAGGCGCAGCCTTCCAAACCATTTTTGTAGATTTTGCAGCCCTAACGATAAAGTGTGTCCTGAATCTGGCCTTTGCTCAAGACCATAAATCAGTCACCTGTGAATCAAAGGCCAAAAGCATGTGAACGTGTAAATCTACAGCTATGCAAATAAGGAATTAAAAACCTCTCTCTTGTACTTGTTTAAAAGTAGAATGATAATATGCAAGGCTCAGATTACATGATCCGTATCAGTAGAGTGACCCTTATAGAAGAGGTCTGTTAATAGATTTGAATTTGCCTGATTATCTGCATGTATGTCAAAACAAAGCCTTTGGTTTGGTCTTTATTCTACTGTCAAACCTGTCAGCGTCTCACTTAGCTCTCATACAGTAGCACTTCATTTGATTAGCCCCTTTTAGATTTTACTTATTCGAAAAAAACCATTTGATTGCATCAGTCACACTGAAATTATTATTTCCTCGAGACTCCTAACAAATACAGATTTCTCCAAAAGAAAACCAGTGCAATTACCATGAATTTGATTATCTGGGAGAATATCACTGCTTGGAGTTCCCCGTTTATTGGAAATTCACTATGAATTAAATAAAAACTGTGCTGGCAACTGCTGGCTTCTGTCGGAATTTGATTATTAAAATGTGCAAAATGCGTCACTGGCTAGAAGGAGCAGTGTGATGTACATGATCAATATATGACTTAAATGATACATACTGAGTGTTTTCCACTGACATCCCTTTGGATTGCTACTGCTCGCTTATCTCTAAAATCCTCACTATTAGTAGGAAAAAAATACAGGGTTGATGCCTAACTCAGACAACAGCTGCTTAAGATTTTAAGAAGTGTAAAGCACAAAACACACATAAGTCAGTAGTGTGACTTCTGTGTTCAAAAGGGAATTATTTATTATATACTTCATCTAGACCAATCACTATAGTTTAGGATTGCCTTAAAAGCTGGAGCCTTTTGGAAATACAAAACTTCCACAGATGTCTCATGATGTTTAAAAACAGCAGCTGAAATACCAAGCCAAA
>NW_009650063.1:19859-22128 GCF_000708025.1 Charadrius vociferus | reverse complement strand
ATGACGGCCCATACTGGCTGCTTCATCTAAGAGAGCAAAACATTCTGTGCTAGAGATTTACTAAATAGCCTTCCTAAAATACAATTCTTTGTAATTCTTTGTAATCAATAATCACCTCATACCAATTATTTATTCGCCCTTAATTACCATCCTTCAAGGAACTACAAAGGCTCTTATTATCTGCATAATAGAATAGAGAATTTGAGGTTCTCAAATGAACATGAAATTCTGTGAGAAACAGGCATTTAGTACCTTACAAATGTCATTTTGCACCTGCTTGAAAACTGTCAGGAATATCTTGATTTCAGATTATGTTTATGCTTACAAAAAAAGGAAATATTTTTGGTTTTATAATCATGTCTATTTTTTTAATATTAAGAGAAAATGAACATTCAAAGACAGACAACATTCAAGCATCCAATTTAACTGTGTGGTGTTTCCCCCACTTTCTCATATTGCCCTGAATCACTAATTTTCCCTTGTGGTCGCTACAATTAGTGAAAATACTGTTCATATGCGCAGAGACCTGTGTAGTAACATGTAATTTCTAGTTCATGCATTTTTCAGACATCAGAATTGATCCGGATAGCTGAATCATGGACAGCGTCCCCCCTCTCATTTGCTAAAACTAAACTTTGGCAAAGGATTAGCTTTTAGGAAGTCAGTCCTACTGGGTATCTTTGGTCTAGTCAGATTCAAAACAGTTTATGAGATTAGCTGTAAACAGCCATGAGATGCTTTGTTTATATTTGCATTTTATTCCAAACAAAAGAAAGCAGTCTTAATCCTAACTGTTATGAATCGAAATTCATACTTTTACAGTTTTTGTGGTATAGCCTACTTTGCCTTAACACCTAATCTCATTAACCATAGTAAAAATATAAATCTGACTGCTCAGCTTTCATAACTCATTCTGACTTTCCTATATATGATTAACACAAGTACTAATATCTCTTCTACAATTTACGTTTCATAAATCCCTATTTCTACTCTTTTATTGGTATTCCTTATTGCTAAATCTAGAGACGGGTCACTATATTTCATCAACACCCATCAGATCTCTATAATCAGCTAATTTGCCTTTCAAATTTTTTATGTCAGGTACAAATATTTCTAACTTGTTGACATAGGAAAACTTGTTGCATCTTCTGCACCTTCATCGCTTATGACTGACATGATGTTTAAATAATAACTATGCTTTGTTGCAAGGTGGCACGCTGTGTTTTCTGTGGCTTCCCACACTTGTGCCTATCCCACTGAGAAATACATGGCTTTATTAAACATGATAAAGCTCAAGGTACACTATGGTGATGAAGCTTTACATTCAGGCTACAGTTAATGAGTCCTCAGCCAACATGGCAACATGCTGAAAAGAACACTCCATGGCTGTCTTACTCTTGACACAGTCCCTACCCCTTCTCATCATGGGCTACACCATCCAGACCCAAACCCCCTAAGGAGCATTACAACTACCTTTCAGTCTTGCTGCAGTTGAACTGGGACCTCACCTATTGACATTGCTCAAAAAAAAAAAAAAAAAAAAAAATTCCTGTAAGAAACTGGGCCCATTGTTTATAACCTGTTTGAAAAACCACAAAGGCCCTTCCCACCTATTTTGACCTTCAGTCACAACTACTGATTTCCTAGTAGCATAACTGTTGATCCTATAAACAAATGGAATCTTAAGAAATTAATGTATTTTAATTTATTTATAAGCAGTGATCAATATGATTTCCAGCTATGAGAATTGAAGTTACTGATTCCATTTCCCTTGGGTGTCCTCATGCATCACTGCCTTTTCTTTTGGGTCCTGAAGTAGCAAAAGAGAAAAAGCACTATGCTTGTGGACAAATTTATCTCATCAGCAACTGCTGCTAAAGTAGGGATAGCTTTAGTTACACATCAGACAGTTCAGTTGTACACTGCTTTAATACTTGCACAAAAAATGCAAGACTAAAAACAAGTAGAGCTTTCGTTATTCAATGCTTCAGCATTACTTAACAGTTATTTTCTGAAAAGGCTAACGAAAATGTTTACTGTATAGTTTGATCATAGTAAAGATTGAGAGGAAGAAGGGTTTTCCTGCCATCGTATTTTTCCCCCCCATCCTTTGAGGCTTGGGATCTTCAGCATCAACTCTTTAAAAAGTGTACTATGTTACTCAGGTTACTTAAGAACACTGAACCACATCTGTGCTATTCAGCCCCCCGATGGTGGTTGGTGAGGTTTTTAAGGGTGGATGAATCAGAACACTATCTTTATTCAGTAC
>NW_009650063.1:16054-19829 GCF_000708025.1 Charadrius vociferus | reverse complement strand
GAAATAACAGAAGAAAAGGCTCTGTCTTTGGAATTTCCTGCTCTACAGCAGCAATAGCTATGATGTAGCACTGTTATGGAACAACACATTTGAACAGAAAAATACATTTCATGCTTCAAAAAAACTGAAAGCAGGAGTAGATCTAGAATGTGGTCATCCAGCGTGCCTTTACTCAAGATACATGCTGCCCTTTTAAGTATTTACTTCTCTCCCTTCTCCCTCCCGTACATGAGGTTTTCCATTACATCAGTGCCTTTGAAAGTCATTTTAGCTTTTGTTTTAGCCCTACAATGTTAAGAAGCTTCATAATTTCAGAAAGGTCAACTTTTGTTAAAACACTTTCATTAAAGACACCATACTATTTGACAAAAAAATGAACACAGACAGAGTGTCTATGGTACAGTCATGTCTCAAATAGGAAGCTATACACTACATCCAACAGTAAAGTAAAAATACAAACTGGCAATGACTTACATGCTCAATGCAATACTGAAATAGTGACATGGGAAAGGATCAATATCAGAATAGCAGGACACAATACCAAAATGTGTTTGCAAAATTCTAGTTTACAAACAAGCAGAAATTGTCAACTTTTATTTCCATGTTTGTGCAGACAGCCTCACTGGAGCAGAAATATTGTTCCAAGGTCACATCTGACGCAATCTGCCCGCTCCAGATGCAACCTCATCATTGGTGTATTATATTCAATACCTGATCCTTCTGACAGAGAAGTGACATTCGGCCGTTCCACAGTGTAACATTATACAATGTACCCTAATTCGATAGTGGAGCATGTTCCCTGGGCACATGCCACCTGCATTGATGCTCACAGGTTGGTCATATATGTAGGTACACAGAGAATGGTCCATTGGCTGAGGGTAGATAACACATTCCCACACTACTTCTCTCATAAGGTTATTCTGCTCCACAGACTGCACGGTTGTTTGATGCTTATCACTGTTTGCTCAAAGCTGATTATTTTAAACAAACATACCAAAAAAACTGCTACACCACTTGATTCTACCTTCTTTGGTCACCCTGTTCTCTCATTTCTATTACTATTTGCACCTGCTACCACGATGCTGCATTTTCAGATTCATCTGCCTGCTTTTGCTGTGTTGGTATCCTGTTCATGAGGACAACACGTGGGCTCAGAGTCACCTTCAAAGGTCATCAGTCTAGAAAAATGTCTGAAATGACTGTAATGTTAAAGCATGACAGCTGATATTATTTGCATCACTGCTGACCAAGGGAGAGCCTGCCCTAGCATAACCTACAGACTTTCAAATCATATATAATCATCTTTTGGATGGAAATCGTGACTCCACCGAAACCTGAAAAAGTTCTAGACTTCAGTTGGAACTTGATGTCACCCTGTCCAGTGCAAAAATACACAATTTGTCCTGTGTCATATTACTGTCAAGTTCTTCTTGTAAACCTTCTGTTTATAAGTACACTTCAGTTCATCGTGAGCTGAAAAATGTCCCTCTGCCTTCATGCCCAGAAGTGACCCAATTCTACACCTTTATACCTTACATCATGTGAAATTAGTTCACACTGGATACACTCTTTACTTAGTTGCTGTTTCTTACCTCTAACTCATTTAAATTCTTCCTCCACACCAGATTCTATTGCAGCACCTCCATGGCCATTACTGACAGTCACCGACTTGATTTACAAATAGCTCTGAGGGGATCAGATGTTGCCAAAGAGACAGTGAGGAAACAGAGGGAAGCTGGGAATTGATATGAGAAAAAAGACAAAGGGAGAAAAGCAGAATGGAAAGAGCCCAGAATATTGCTTTAAATTACAGAGACTAATAAGATGCGTCTATCAGCACCTAATGGGTGCACACTGCTTAGTGATTAGTCATAGCCAGTCTTCACTTGTTTTCTTACACCACAAATTCTTCAAAGTGAGATTATGTCCACCCTGAACTGCAAAACCCTTCCCGTTTTGCATACTGCTATATCCATATTTCTTAGTGTTGTAACAAAAGCTCTCGATCTCTTTCTTAAAGGCTTACAAACACCTTAAAGGAAACACCAGCTCTGCTTGTTTATCATTTTCATCATAATTACAGACTCAATCATAAATATTCATGTACTACCACACTGTAAATGTGCGTTCCACTTTATAGAACACAGACGAAAGCAGTTCTCTAAACAACTTACTGTGTGACCCCTACACAGAGATATAGAAAAAGAAGTTGGGGTGTGCATTCACCGAATAACAAAATCCTGGAATGATTCAAGTAAGGTGGAGCTTTTCTAATGGAGAAAATGCATAGTAGCAATCCATTTATATACTGCTGTTTCCAAATGCAATGTCTCATTTGGGGAGAACATGCTTGTCCAAATACCTTTGCAAGATACATATACACAGAAATAACACATTGGAATTTGGCTCCTAATTACAGAGCACTGGTTACTAATTTAACTATAAAGATACCAGACCTCAAATTCTTGATTTGATGCCCACTCAACTGCCCAAATAAATGCCTCATCTCAGTGTGATTTAAATCCGTACAATTATTAAATAAGAGTTAAGACCAAAATAACATTTCATTTTCTATAGATGCAAAGTGAATCAGGATGTTTGGTTCAGCTGTCAGAATCATTTAATGCATTTCAGTATTAGCCAATTCAGGAATTGTATTACTCAGTGAGAATACAGGTGGTAGTTCATAAAATGCTACTTTTAATACAACCATTATCTGCACTGAGGGATTGCGGTTTTATTGACCTAGGTCTAACTACCGCTTTCATCTCTAAGGCAGATGTGTTGTGATGAATAACTGCTCAGGCCAATTCATTTTGCACTGAAAATCTACAGCATTCACGCATAGACCCAATTAGAAGACCTCTCCCATTTCAGTTATTCCCTTCCGTTTGCCTTCATGTTTTTATTTTCTCTGCCTTCTCCGGCCCATCTAAGAATTGCCGAGACTGTTCAATAAAAGTTTAACCGCCTTGTGCTATTAATGTGCTTGTGCTCCATGTGGAGTGCTGGTTTCCTTCCTTTTATTGAAGGCCAAACGGAGGGACACAATGGACGTGTTGTGCTCCGTCTAACACGGTATGGGCAATATCTTTAAAAAAGGAGGTGTGAGCTGGCTTGTAACACCACTATTCTTACCACTCCGAGTACCACAACCTCATCAACCCACAGCACTGGGGCATGCCGTCCATGGATGAAAAAGCTGCTTTATTATGACCTACATACTGCAACAGCAGCAGTGGACAATTTAAATCTAGTTAGGTTGTGGCTGGACACGATGCATGAATTCCCCTTAACGATGATCTCGATGGTTTACAGCTGCTCAAATACGCCCACAAGTTCTTATATCCCTGTGCTATCCTGACAGAAAAAAAAAAAAAAACACAATAAAAAAGAAAACAAACAAACAAACAAAAAAATCCTTTCTTTTTAGGAGAGAATGAAGGCACAAAAACGTTATCGACTCTTGGAAACACCCTTCTGAACCAGCAACGATACGGAACATCTTGAAGGACCGTAAGGAGAGTGCAGTCAGACCAATTAAATCAGCAACCGCTCCCCCCGCCCCGACCTTTCCAATGCAAAGGTACCCGGCCGAGACGCGCCCGACGCGAAGCCCGATCCTCTCCGGCAGTTTCGCCCCGTTGTCTTTCAGGGAACGGCAATAGTTGGGCGCAAAGGCGTACCCCTCTCTCCCTCCTCTCTCTGTCACACACACGCCGAGCTTCCCTCCGGGGCTGCGCTGTCCCCAACAAGCCCGCGGTGTCCCCAACAA
>NW_009650063.1:4004-15416 GCF_000708025.1 Charadrius vociferus | reverse complement strand
GGCCCGCTCACCCCTTTCCCTGTCAGCATCCGCGGAGGGAGCACTCCCCCCCCCTCCACCACACACACACTGTGGGGGCCTTTGTTCCCGCGGCACAGCGGGGTCTGAGCCCCAGCTTAAAAAAAATAGTTAAAAAAAGGCTGCAAGGAAAGCAGACCAAGAGGCTGCAAATGGCCATAAGGAGACGTAGAGCCCCGCGCTCAACTTAAGCGTAAAAATTATTTGACGGGGCGCAGTGTAAGCGCGCAGGGTAAATCGTCTTTATTTTGGAAACGGGGGTAACCGTTATACAACAGTCAGCTGGTTTTGCAAGAATAAAGCCCAAACCCCTGCTTGTTTGCAAAAATCTAACCCCTGATTCTACCACAATCCCCCCAAGTGTTTATAAACATATTTCTTGAGCTTAATGGGCTAAAGGCTGCTGTTTATTAGGCGAGTTTCGAAGATTGTACATTGCAACCGCCACGTAAACCAATTTCATCCTACTTAGCATACCCCGATTCTTCATTTCAATTAGGAATAGGAAGAAGAGGAGACATTTGCGAACGATTTAAAATGGCTTATAAAAAATTCCCACTCTTCAAGAGCTGTCATTATCCCACATCTCAACCACCGAAAGAGTCAGGGAGAAAAGCTAGAGAGCTCATGCAACCTAAAGTTCTTTGAAAATTATTTAGAAATGTTAAATATATCTAAGCAAGCATGCTGCGTTTCATAAACAAAAATGCTGAGTATTGGTTGGGGGGAAGATTTTCCCGTCCCTTCCTAGTCATTAACAGGGATTGGTTTAGTACCAATAACAAATCATGGCGTTTCCTTGGTCAGTGTCATACTTTCCAAGGGCTACAGCAGGTTTTTCACCCCGGAGTACAGCTTGCAGACAAAGCTCTGCTGCTCCACTACTCCAAGGAGAACTTCTGCTCTTGGAGCCCCAGGGCAGTGGTGGATCAGTGGAGTCCCAAACTGGGAACTAAGGTCCGCTGCAGTGGATTTTATACATTTCATCCCTCAGCATCTTCCACCCTCCTTCCCCTAGGTAAGAGCTAGTTTCTCCAAAAGTCGGTATTTCAAGAGGAAAGTGTCCTGGGTGGGGCTCACCAGGAAAAAAGCAGGTAAATTCTGTTTAGATTGCTGATGTGTCAGAGCTGAAACATTCCTGTACATTTAAATAGACGTTTCAACAGTAACACTAACTTAGTCTTGTTTCTTCTGCTCTTAGCTTTCTTTAAGAAGACGGATGGATGTCCACATCTCTCAAACCGCCGTTGGGGTTCAGAGCCTGTGCAACAGTACCCCCAGCTCCCATGACTCAAACATACACCTTCTGTGCCATGATTACTGTCCAACAGTATGTTTTTTGGTCAAAAACATGCCTGTTGATTTGGCAACCTGATTCCAAAGCTTTTGGCTGGAAAACATTAAACTACTGAAGTAATTATTTACACACAAAGTAAGTATTAAAACAAAACCTGTCTGCATTACAAGAATACCATTTCACCATGATTAGTTCACTAACTTTTTTGTTAATAAGCAACATGAGACAGACTGCACGTCCAGTCCCTTGCTTCTTAACGCATTGATACAGTCACCAACTCTACCAAAAAAATATCTTCAGTAAGTAAAGACACAAGCAGGTTTCCTATCACTTTACCACACTAACCCATTATGGTTACTGTCGTTAATACTCTCCACAGGCAGGCTTTTGAAAAACTAGAGGTCATGAGTTTTTAAACAATAGGTTAGAACTTGGAAAGGTTTCAAGATGTTCGTCCGTATCTATACATCTGTAGATATACAGGTATGTTAACACACAGTATTTTCATTACAATGCTCTTGAAGTTAATTTTTTTTTTTTTTTAAAATAAGAAACCTGTTTGAAGACTACAACTTCATAATTCAGTCTTTAGGGATGTAGGAGTCTGTTTGTAACGCAGGCACACTTCCATCCTGTTAAGAGTGATGGACCTTTTGCTTGCAGTATGCACATAGGGCTTAATGATATACATGTACACTCAACCTTCTCTTCAGTGACATAAGCAATTAGGTAGAAGTTAGAAGAGGCTTAATCCAAGTGCAGATTATGGTTCCAACTCAGTAAACAGTTAAAGCACAAAGTGTGAGAACCTAACCTGTCCGAGATTACCTAAAAGCTCCGCAGAAATCCTAGAAACAGTTTCTGCTGCCTGCTCTGCACAGCCGTAAAATTTCTCCTGGCAAAATCCACTGAAATCTCAACATCAAGGATGGGAACAGGACCCACAGTGCAGCTGCCAGAGCCTGAGTAACCTCTGATAGGCCCCCAAGGCTCAGTTACTGGTATGTCTGTGTGTCTAGGAAAGGTCCAGGATCAGGCAGCTGGAATGGTGGCTGCTAGCCTACTCCCCTTATATAAAAAAATAAGTGCAAGGCATAGAGTCATGCTGACCCTACAATGAGTATTTAAGTGCTTAAAGATAACCGCTTGCCTGCTGTGTTAGAACAGAGCTGAAAATAGAACACCTCATTTGGTATATTTGCTCAAATCCTACTCTCACGTTAATTCAAATGAGCTTCCTGATCCCACTGTAGTATCCGGAGGACAGTTGCTCACATCAAAAACCATCAGAGCTGAAAGAAACGTAGTACTCGCCAATCCTTCACCAGAACATTGCTAACAATCTTCAGTTTTGAGACAGAAATAGCAAGCATTATTCTCAGCCTTATCTATAGATAGATACTCTATCAACCTCTCGTTCAGCGTTGTAATTCAGCCCTTCCAGTGGTGTTCCTTCACAAACCAGTTTCCAGCTGTCTCAAACCAGCTCCACAGAATATAAAATGTATGCCCCCATTAAAGCAACATTTCATTCTTATGACTTTTTCAATCAACTCAAGAACTGTTATTTGCATACATTTCATTAAAATTCATTGTGTTATGAAAAATAAGATTGCATTCTAAAAACGTTTTAAAAGCATGAACTATAACAAATATTAAAATGTATTGGCATCCATGGACAGGAAATGTCAAAAGACCAGATCCTAGTTAAGAAGCAATTACTATATTAAAATCAGCATTTTATTTCCTGCATTGCATTGTAATTGTTCCTAGATATATTTGGCTATCCAAATAGGAAAAGACCTACTGTTCAGTCTATCTGAATATTGCTAATAATTACAGAACCTTCTGATCCTTGTTCAATCTCTGTAATCACTTGGTGGTATATTTAAATGAATAAGGCTCTATCATGAAAGCAAATTGAACTGCTCTAATCATAAAGAAAGCATCACCTATCAATAAAAAAAAAAAAGCCTATTATGTCTCCAGTGTAAAAAGACTGTAATTTTTTTCATATTGGTTGGTCAACTTGCTTAAATGCAAAGCAGTTGGTAAACAGAACAAATATTTGTAGGTGAGTATGCTGAAGTATAGATGAGTTGATGTCATTTTTCCAACATTCCAGGTGACCACAAGCCCGGAAATAACCCCCAATGTCCAATTCCCAAGACATTGCTATCACTAACTACCTGAGACACAGCCTGCAGAAGAGTGAACTGGAATTTAAACATAAAGAGTTCATTTTATCCCAGGTCAAACTTGTTTGTAGCCCCTCCAGCTACTGAACACTGAGAACAACTCCAGCTATTGTCTTTGTATTTTCAAGTTCTCACCAATAACTCTGATCAATTTTCTGTACTGTGGATTCAATCAGATACTTGGCTAGAATGCTGACAGAATTCTGTATAGATTGTATACGGTAATGGGTTGATTTAAGTGTTTAAGATGTGGCATATATTTAAATAAAACAATCAAATCATTTTAGAGATATTTTCTAAGGTGTATTTGGGAAAGTTGTATCACAGGCAATATATATTTCACAGTTACCATTTTTCACAGTTGCCCTTTGAGACATGTTACTCATCACAAGCAGTACAGCCGTAAAATGGGATAGAAAAGATGAGAAAAGTAACTCTGATTTTCTTAAAAGCAAATATTTAAAAATTTTAAAAGGAAACCCTGAAGCCCTTTTGTAATTAGAGATGAAAGTGTCTTAACCTAATAAGAGTAGTTCCCTCATGTTTTACAGCAGTGTTAAAGATGCTACTGAATTCCTGGAGCAATTTTCAGACTATCCCCATCCCATATTTAGTATTTTACTTTTATATAGTTTAGTAAAAAAGCAATAGTGAAGGTATCACTGCCTAATCTCAAATATTAAATCTTACTAAAATTATATTAAGCTGCTTTTTAGCTGTTTGTACGTACAGTTTTAAATTAATTTTAGCTGCAATTTAAGTAAAGATGAAAAAGAGCCTGAAATAGAGAGAGACTTGTTATTTTCCTTTTATATTTGCTTGGTTACAAATTGGATTCATTAACATATCATATATTACAACACCTATATATTTTGTCACTTATCCCAAGAAAACATTTCAAATTTTATGATCTATTGAGCAGACATTAAAGCATGTGAGCTATGGTATGGATGGGTGTTCTGTTTTCAGATCTTTAGGACAGTATTTCAGAGAAAAAGGTAAACTTGAGAGCTCATGAAGACATAGTATACAAGGCCGTCCCAAAAACGAGTGCTTAAATGCCCAGTTTTAACAGAAAATAGCAAGCCTTCAAAACAAAACTAACACACAGATGAATAAGTGTCTTAAAGGTTATCCTCCCAATTCTTGAAATATCACCAAGACATCAACTGTAACCTAAAGCGAAACAAAAAATGAGAAATTGCAACTGAAATGCACTGTGCTTTCAGAGTATGCCAAGGATATTGCCAAGACAATTAATAGTTTATCTGGTCAATTTGTACTTGAAAGTTTTCCAGTCCTGATTGTGTCATGCACTGACAGCTCCATTAAATAGCTACATTAATTCACAGACCTGAGCAGGAATTCAGATTAAATGGATTTAAGTTCTGAAGAACATCCCAAGCCACCCAGTTTCCAGCACCCCCCAAAATTCAAGTTTTTTCGCCATTCTGAACTGCAGATCCCTTCAAGCCTGCGTTCCCATGAATGTCAAATGTCAGTCTGAGCAGTAATTCTCTGTCAAAACGCACAAAGGCCTGAACTCACAGTGCCAGAATTTTAAGAATCTACAACAAGAATTTAGGAACTTTAAAAGAAATTTTCTGCTTCCCAATTTATTGGAAAAACACACTTGGCAGCACACATTATGAAGTCTTAGTGTATATTCTACACATGTATATAGAAGTATAAATATGAGACTGATAGCTACATAATGAAAAGGAAATGTTTTAATGTATTTTTTTTACAAAAGTAGGGCAATTAGAATTCTAATGTGGCAATCTTATTAACTTCTCAGTAACAGGTTCTTCCCATATTACATTTCACAGAGGAAGCAAATAGACAAATACCCAGGATAAAAAGTTCTTCCCCCTGCTGAGACATCAACAGTCAGCTCCTCTAGGCTGAAATGATGTGAATATTTCTCAAACATCACTGTCAGACATTTCAGAAGATGAGCTGTCACTTAGTCTCCAAGTCTCCTCTTTCGTCCATTTATAATATGTAAATCCGAAACTTTCACCTTCTCTGTTTTTATCCTTCATCGCCTTCTCCTTACCTATAACCCAAAGCCATATCCCTGAGCTATTTACCAGTGTTCTGCCAAACTGCAGTTTCTCACCAGCAGCCCTCCCTCTTCCTTAAACCACTGCTTCAGATTTGCAGCTCCTTGAGAGCAGCTGCCAGAAAGACTCAGGCCCATTGTCGTGGTTTCAGCTGGGATGGAGGTGACTTTCTTGCGGGCAGCTGGTGTGGTGCTGTGGTTTGGATTTGGGATGGGAACAGTGTGACAGCGCACTTGTGGGTTTGGTTGTTGCTGAGCTCTCAAGGCTTTTTCTGCTCCTCACCCTGCCCCACCAGCGATGGGCTGGGGGGCACAAGGGGTTGGGAGGGGCCACAGCTGACCCCAACTCACCAAAGGAATATCCCACACCATGTGATGTCATGCTCAATATATAAAGCTGGGGAAGAAGAAGGAAGGGGTGGACGTTTGGAGTGATGGTGTTTGTCTTCCCAAGTCACTGTTATGTGTGATGGAGCCCGGCTTTCCTGGGGATGGCTGAACATCTCCCTGCCCATGGGAAACAGGGAATTAATCTCTTGTTTTGCTTTGCTTGCATGCACAGCTTTTGCTTTACCTATTAAATGGTCTTTGTCTCAACTCAAGTTTTTCCTCACTTATTACCGCTACATTTATAGAGTATTCTTTCATACTTTAGCAATTGGGACATGCATTCCTTTGCTCCTATTTGAGAAACAATTCTCAGCGTCTAATCACTACAGTTATAGAATATCAATGATGAGAAATGGAAAAAGATTTGGTAGGAAGAAGAGTTTGCTGGTGGGAAAGTGGAGCAGGAGCATGAATTTTCAAGTGTTGCCCACAATTCTCGACACAAATGCTTTTACAAGACACCTGGAGCTCCTCATCAATCCTACTTCAGGCCAGCTTGGAACAAAGGCCCAAACCAACAAAAATCAATTCAAACTGCTCTATTTCTGTGCAACTTGAAATACATAGAGATAGCGGAGCCACTGCTAATAATTAAGGTGTGGTGGTTTGGGATTTTTTTAAGATCCATTTGTCAATATTCCTTTTTCCCTGTAACCTCTATCTCTTTCAACCAACTGCATGTTTTTGTATTTTTGTACCGCGTGCACTACCACCCAACAAACTATAAGTCTGATTCTTAACACATTGACCAATCTAATTTTGTTCAATCTGGCACAGGAAAAACAAGGAAATGAAGTAACAAAATCAGCCCCAACTGATCTCTTCCCGGCTCCCCCACCCCATACTTTCAACGTTGCACGATGCTGAGAGCCAGATGATAAACAGCTGACTAAAAATAGAGAGCAGTTCCCTAGACACACAACCATACTTGTGGCTCTCAACTCAAAGTCGTTCTTGCCTGATTAGATTGGCTTATTAAGTGATAGAAAGCTTGTTGGGCTACTCCTATCTGCCTTTGACACTCCTCAGAGCTAACCAGAGGACATTTAAAAGTGTGCCCTTCCTTACAGACTAGAATTCACACATCTTGCCTGCAGGGTTTTGGTCTCCTGCGCGGTCCTGCTGGAAAAATAACTACTCAAAACCTCAGCGCAAAGGCATCTGAAAGAGATGCCATCAACTATGGTACTTCAAGACCATCATTTGTTAAAAGCAGCAAGATTTGGGAGGAGTAGATGAGTAAGAGCATCAGTAGCAAATAGGTATGATCAAGCTAGTAAAGCATCATATTTTCCATTTTTCAAGTTCTTTGAAGCCAGGAAGTTTTAAATAAACTCCTTGTAAAGTGGGCTTACGTTTTATCAATTCTGAGAACTTGGCAGCACCTCTCTATGCCAGATGAGGTCACAAATCAATCTCAGAACACCTCTGACAAAGTATAAATACCAGAGCAGAGTATGTCTAAGTCACACTGACATGTCTGGCTGGCATAACTACAATAGCAAAGTTGATAAGGTACCAACCAGCTTATCCACAGCATTCTTTTCATGAAGAGGTCATTTCTTCTTTTGTGCTAGGAAGTGAAACAATGCCAAAGCATTCCAGAACTGCTTAAACAAATAACAGCAGCATCTACCTCCGCTTAGAGGTTAACAGTTAACACTTTTCTTGGTAGCTTATTTATTTTCTTTAGGGTGTAACATAACACATTAGGAACTTTAGCAGATCAGCTGCCAAATACATCCTTCATCCTAGGAAGCGAATCAAATTTTTGTGACAAGACTCCTAGATTCCAATTGCCTTCTAGCTCAAACCATGACTGGTCTTCTTAAGCTTATCGTTAACTTCTCTTTTTCCTTAAGTGATTTTCAACTCTGTCTTAATTTTTGGTCTTGAACAGTGTTAAAGCAGTAGGTATAAAATTATGAAACGGGATTATTTTAAAAAGTCTGCTGCCAGTTTTCCATCAAGTACCCCATTTACATCTAAGGGGATTATCATAGAAACTGAAACCCGACTTAGCATTAAAGAGGGGAAAGCTGAAACATTCAAAGAGGAATGTGATCCTTCCCCTGTGTCCAGGTCTGGGCTTCCCTGTACACAAGAGGTATTGACATCTCTGTCACAGGCGATATTCAGAAGCCTTCTGGACATCATCCTGGACAATTGGCTCTAGGTGGCCCTGCTTGAGCAGGGGGGTTGGACCAGACAATCTCTAGAGGTCCCTGCCAACCTCAACCATTCTGCGATACAACCAAAAACAATTGCCCAAAATTTTGCTTTTCAATTAATATTGGTATTTCTTCCTCTCTGGCACAAAACCTTAGACCTTTGATTTCTCCAAATAGGATCAGACTCAGCTCAGCAGAAACACAAAAGGTGATATCAGAATCTCCAATATGAGAATATTTGGATACTACAATCCCCTAGCATTTAGCTTTAAGGAGGTAGCAGTGAAGAGTTTGCGCAGCATCACTTTCTGAAACAAGCTGCAGATGTAGTGTGGGAGGAAAAGAACATCTGTATTCACACACAAGAGGAAAGAAAACACGACGACTCAAATGTATTCAAGATTTTGAAGCTCATAACACTGATGTTGTTTCCATAGCAACTAATATACTTCAAAGCAGGGAAAAAACAGGGTGAGGATTCTAAAGGACAGCACCACGTACAGATTAAAAGCAGATACTGCCTACGTACTGATGATCTGAGGTTTGGATTGATGAACTTACACAGTTTTATCACAAGAAGTATCACTTGCTAAGGAGTCAAGATCCAATGAAACTACCCTACTAACGAATAAGAGTGAAAAGGTGAAAACAGCATAGTAAAACGGCCCTGGTACTTGACAGCCTGTCTCCCAACCCTTTAGCAGCCTAAACCCAAGATGAACAGTGCACTACAATGTAGTTGTGTCTTGTGCACTCACCACTCACTGTCAAATGGGGTTTCCAACATTATCTCCCTCCTTGGTCAGAATAACTGACCTATGTGACCCCAGGAAAAGACAGGATACAGGAGATAAGCAGCAACATGCATTGCACTAAGCTGAATGAGATGATCCAATTGGTTTGCAAAAAGGTTTACCTTTTTATAACTTCCTTATCCTTGCAGCTGGGAGAGTTGATGTAATTGGCCTTTCCATAAAAAATACAGGCAAAGGAGAGAATTTATTCTTATTGAGCTTAGGGAAGATAGAGGAAGACAGTATCAGTTTGAGAAATAATATTTAGCATCAGAAAAATGCTTGGTACAGAGAAGATGGAACTATAATTCTGCTGCATCAAGGCTTTAATTGGTCTCTTTCACAATAAATGGTAAGTGACAGGCATACGACCCCAACTGATTTAATATCCAGTCAAACCCCTCTCCCCAAAAGACTAAACCCCTGTATACAATTCTCCTATTTTCACAATTTCTGAGAAATGAAACAACATCAGCTTGTAATTTAAGTGCTGCCCAGACTCAATAAAGGGCTTTTGCATCAAAGGTAGAAAAATGTTGTGAACTGTACATTTCTGTACTACATCAGGCTACATGTGATGCATAGTACAACTTCAGAATTTTCAGCTGTATAAAAGTTACGCAGGAGACAAAGTCCAACTTCAGGTTATTTAGCCACTTAGTACATCTGTGTGCATCCAGTTTCATCCTCACATATGACAAGGGACATGGCCAAAGGAATTTAGAATGACACGTGTCAGACTTCTACCCTTGCAGCTGACTTTCAAGAATAGAATTGCAAAGTCTTTCTTGCTTATCATGAAAAGGAAACATCATGGAAAGATCAGTTTGAAGCTAAGTTTCAGAAGGGTGTTAACAAACACTCTTAGGATCTTCAGAGCTACCCAGTTAGTGTCTATGAAGTGAAATAAGTTCAGCGTACTGTTTTCAAATACTTGGTTTGGTGTGATAGTAGTTTTCTAGTGTTGTGCCAATAATCAACATGAAAAGTCCTCATCTGGAATTTTTTTCAAGTACATTTTCCTTTTAGAAATCAGTACCCTGACATGCATGCAAGAGGTAGAATACCTAAACCCCAAAATCTCCAGTAGTCTCCCAGGTGATAAAACTCAGTACTCTGGAATTATGCAGAAAATTCTGGCACTGGGCTGCTAATTTTACTTATGTCAAAAGAACAAAATAAGGAAAAGCATGATGTTGTTTTCCCCCCCTCCTCCCCCCAGTGGAGAAAAGGATGTAGGTGGGGAGTATAATTGACACTAATTATTTGTAGGAAAGGTCAGGGTTACCTTTTACCAACTGCATGAGGCAGCTGATTATCTGTCACATCTCTGGAGCGCAGTCACGAAACCGTCAGTGACTAAAGGACGCACAGGCCTTGGCTAGCAATCAAACTTGGCAGCGTTCAACAACACAGCACAGCAGATGTCTTTTTAAAAGAGGTAAATTGTAAGACATTAGATAGCGTAACATTAGATCTCTGCAACACTGAAAAAAACCTTCAATAATGGACTCCTGTTTAAGCACCCAAGAGGTGACTTGGTAGTAGGATCTTCTCTGCGTTTGAAGAGGTAAAAAAGAGCACCTACATCATAAAATTCCAGCTCGGTTTTGAACTCTCTCAGAAAATCTTCAGTTTCCAGAGGACACGTATTTTAATTTTTTTGATACCATAAACCTCAGTTTGAACAAAAACTGCATATAGAATGTGTAAGACAGACATCTGCGTCAAAATGTCTGGAAAACAGAGAACAGACTGTGTAGTTTTAAAAGCTAAAGTACCTCAAAGATTTGGGAATTTGCTTGCCAGAGTCTCAGGAAACACCCCTTTAAAAGATGAAAAATGTCATACCATATTATAACTATTATCGTTGCTGAAAAACCTGAACGGAGACCTGATACATCTTGTTTGGGAACTGATTTGTTACCAGGATGCTCAGTGTTCCAAGAAAAAAATAATTGTTTGTTATTTAGTACGTCCCTCGAGAAGTTTGCTGTGCATTAAGTAAAATGAAAATTCCATCCCCTGACATCCTCTTACTGGTTTTCCAGAAAGTGGAATTTACGAGGATGAGGCAACTCAATTCCAAATAGCTTCAATTTTAACCTCAGAACTAGGAGAATAGAAGAAATCTCTATGCCCATATACCCCCAAGTTAACAGATTAGCTTTTTCTATCAAAATCCTTAAATAAAGCAGCATAAGAAATTAAGTGGTATTTCCCTTTCTGTAATTTTGGACATATACATTATAATTGTTGCAAACGAGGTGGGTTTCTTGGTTTCATTGGGGTTCGTCTTTTCGGTTTTCTACTCAGTTATTAAGGTACTGCAGAAAGATCGTGTACCGGCTGAATTTTGTTTTGGAGCATAAACAGTTAATTCGCAGTTAAGTTAGGTAGTTCCGCAGCAGTCAGTTTAAATGCTATCGAGTTTAAATGCTGTCTGCTCCAGCTTTTGCCTGCCCATACATTCAGTGCA
>NW_009650063.1:0-3974 GCF_000708025.1 Charadrius vociferus | reverse complement strand
GGTGTGTCCAGGGCATTATAGCAGCCATCTGGGCATTTCCATTCTCTGAAGTTCTTTACATAATACGACAAAAGTTTCATGCCAGAGCAGCAGCTCTGGGGAGAATTTCTGGTTTCCTCAAATGTTTTAGAGCCATGTTTCAAAAATAGATTTTGGTAGGGAAAAATCAAAGACTTGGGCCCTCCAGATAATGAAGATAGTTTTGATTAGTGAGACCTTAGACTAGCGAAACAGGGAGAAAAATAATTCTGCAGACTCGTAGTCCTGGTGCATAACAGTTTTCAGCTTTCCTTCCTTTCTGGCCCAAGTACCCCACGGAATTGCGCTGTTCAGGCTTCACAAAGCACGCTGAACTCTGAACCCTCCCAGTTTTGCTGAAGTTCGTCAGCAGCAGTTTGAGAAATGATACTTCCAAAAAGAAACATGACATCTTCTCTTAGTTCTGCCCAGCAGAGACTCAAAGATATTTGTGAATCAACCCACAAGCATTTTAAAGTGCAGATCTCAATAACTGCAACAAGAAAACTGAAAAAAGCCTGTGTGCCTTTGAATTTATAACTGACCACCTTTGGCTAGAGCATTGTTGTTGCTTATTGGAAGCTACAGCACTCTCATGCTTATTGAGTATCTCCTTTTAATTCCAGCGCAGCAGTGTTAAAGGTTAAATGGCAGAAAGTTTAATAATTCTTCCTGGCTCTGACTATATGAAAGCGGTGCAGCGTGTGCTACCGGTTTTGTGACAGGCCTGTAACTTTACTCATAAAAATATGAAATTGGCAATGAGTTATCTGGTTTCTATTGAATGTATCTGAACAAGTACAACACCGCCTCTTTGCAGGGGGTCACAAAACAGGAGAAGCAAGAAGAAAGTCTTGGTATCCTTTCTGAATAGATTATCTTTCATTCAGGCACAGACAGAACAACATGTTTCAGTGCCAGAAATGAACAGAAAAGCTTAAATTTAAATTTTGTGGCAGGAGATAACAATCAGGATGAAGGTATAAGGTTTCTATAACATTTCTTAAATTGCAAATCCTGCTGTTAAGTATGCAATTCACCAGGGTCAGGCTACACTTAGTAGTACTCAATTTACCAATCCTATGTAAGGGTTTCACTAGGTGTGAAAATACGTACTGTATGAATGTATCTAGAACATACAGATACCTTAAGATATCATCTTCAGACTAGGTATCAGTGTCTGGAACTCAATTTTAACAAGCATTCAGCCTGTTTTTGTAGCTAGCTAACATAATATAGCTCACGGTTTCCAGAGAGAGAGATTTTCAGTAACTTCAAAATACCTGAACCTGAAAAAAAATTTAACAACTTTTTCCTCTTAGGTGCTTTGCATCTTTAGCACAGTGGAGACACCCTTCAAAGACAACAAATACTGATGCTTTTGAGGCAGGTAAGCGAGTGTAGACAAACAATGCACCCAAAATCATCTTATGGGTCAATGACGGCCACCCTGAGAAATCTCAGCTTCCTGCATTTTTCACTTTCTGTCCAACTCCCCAGGTTGTTCCTGTGACCTGACATTGCACCAGTGTCAACCTCAGATCCTTCCAGCAGTCTAAATGGTGAGATACCTGGCTTACACTATTAGGTCTTTTAGTCAGCAGACCTCTCCATCCTGGCCAAGGCCTTAATCAATAGCCCCACTTGCTTGCCTCTAAAACCATTGCTGCTTCCAGTGGCACTTTAACTTCCCACCTGAAAACTCTGATGTACAGTCAATCAACCTGACTTTAGATTCAATGTGACTGAAGTAAGGATGCAACAGACAGGTGAAATCTTATTACATTTTAGTCTGGAGGAGAATTCCAAATATTTTCCTCCCTTTTAATTATTTATTGAGTCATCAGAAATCTTGATGACTTATCTCCTGCTCCTCCACAAAGTGGTGTATTTTTTAAAATAGAGAAACTCGGAATACCCTATTGCTTTTACAAGTACCAAGTTGTTTTTTTTTTTCCATTGGCCAAGGTCAAAACTGAAGAAATGTTCAAGCTTCTAAATGAAACAGGAGCTTAGAGTTTTTAAAATGTGTGAGCAGACGGAACTATAGTGTTTTCAGTATACCAGTCCAGACTGAAAACGAATTCGGTTCCCCAGTAGGAGCACATAGCCAGTTTGCATTTATACACTTAACTGTAGGCTGTGATCCCATTTCCCATTCCTATGTGCAGATCCTCAAACTGCCAGAGTGTGACTCTAAATTCAAGGATCCAGAAAGAAGACATAGCACATATTATCTCTCTTGCCACCTCTACCTTCACGTGTTTTTAGTTTAGAGAAAAGAAACCCTGCTCTGGCGGGGGGGTTGGACTGGATGATCTCCAGAGGTCCCTTCCAACCCTGACCGCTCTGTGATTCTGTGTGCCAGAAGGGGAAGGAGAAAGGCGTTGTACAGTCACTGCTCACCTTGAACTTGGCAGCAGGGTACAGACCCAAATACTGCCTCTTCTGTTAATGGCAGCAACAAAGCACATGACAGTACTCCATCACACTGCCACCTTTTCACTGCGAAGGCACAAGTAATTACCAAGTTAAGAGGAGATCAGCCATATTACAGCTTTAGGACTTAAACCCCAGCTGTATGGTTCTGGAGCCTTCACTGTTATGCCAGGAAAGCCCTAAAGGTTGGGGACCACAGACAGAGCCACTCTGGAAGAAAACAGTCTAGGATTCAGGATGCACATGTTCTACCCAGAGTTATTCATCTCTTCCCACTTATTAAACGCTGCTCTATCAAATAGGTCCAAGCCACGCTACATCTGACCTATGTGCATTTACAGAACAGTAATGCTGATGCATAAGGCCTGTAAGCTTATCTTATTTCTGAGTTCATCCAGAACTTACTTGCTAAGTGAAAGATCTAGTTGCAACCATATGAAACAAGCTATAACAGCTCAGAAAAACCAAAACACTCTTCTGCTTTTAAAAAGCATTTTGTAGCCTTGTTGCTGCAGAGTGGCCACGGCTTTGTCAGAATAAAAAGACAGTGGTGGAAATTGAACTCTCCCCCAACATCTAGTGTTCCCACCTAGAATAATCTGATACATGCTTGGAAAAGCTAGACTTCATACTTAGTGCTATGAAGAACCAGGGATGCCAATAGGTATGAAAATAAAATTCATGGAGAATGAAAATCTGATTGCCTATGGAATGACTGGTGGGCTTTGAATAAAGACAAATCTCAGTTGCCTGTTTACACATTGTTTCATGTCAGACAATTTACTTTTAAGAACTGCGGTATCAAGCAAATAAGTGGCAGTGAGTCAGTCTTAAGAAAACACCAAAAAAAAAGAATATCAGTTTCATCCATTGTTCAGTATATTTTTGTAGATTGCAATGAAAAACACATTCCGCAGCCAATTATTTTCAGTGCTTCTGCAGTAGATGTTCACTTACAGCTAATTACTAAGAGAGTTTATTTTTAACAAGTACTTGAGGTATAACTTGAGGTTTTTGGGGACTCCATGATTACAGTCAGAACAAAGTAAATGTAGGTGAATATATATATATTATCAAAAGGAAAAGAATTAATTTTTATTAAAAGAAACAGAATATGAGAAGCATGATTCACAGCATAGAGAAGAATCTTAAATGTGATAGTATGGTGCTGATTTTTTCCCTACGAGAAAAGCATTCTCCAAGAGCCTGTGGGATGTATATGTTCACTGTATAAAGCTGAAAATTTCCCTCTTTCAGATTTAGAATTTAGGCAGAAGTTAGAAAATTGAGGAAAAATCATTCCAAAGCTGTGCACTGTTATCAGGTCCTGAATTTAAGGTAAGTCCTCCTACTGAAATAAAAATTTAAAGCAGCAAAGGTTTAAAGGGTACCTTGTTAAATAACCAGACAGGCTTGGTTTGGGCTTTTTTTTTGTGTTTGTTTTCCAAAACTATTCACTAAACCCCTTAAGTTCTATTTGTTTGATCTCCTGAATAATAATAAAATTAATTTTCAAA
>NW_009650062.1:806514-816303 GCF_000708025.1 Charadrius vociferus | reverse complement strand
CTCTGTGGTGGGGACAGAGGAGGGGGGGACCTGTTAAATAGGACGAGCTGGCAGCAGCGACCTGGACATCCTGCTGTAGGTCACTCTGAAGGGCGGCAGGAGGAAATTTGGAGTGTTGAACTCTTTTTGGGGCGTGGATGCTGGTGGAGGTGCGGGTGGGAGCACGTATGGGCTTGGGGAAGAGGGCTGCCAGAGCAGCTCCCGGTGCTGAGATCTCCCAAGTCACCTCTTTACCCTTTCATCCTTGAAGGCCTTCTCAAAGGAGCTCCTGAGATCTCCCAGCGCTGCTCCCCACCGCCCGTGGTGCTTGTGTAAACGTTACGGTGCGTACAGATGGCACCATGGGCGGGCGAGCACTGGCAACGCCACCGTAGCAGGGTGCAGGACCGCCAATAACTTGGGTAACCGGCTTTTAGATGGATGAGCGCGTGGAGACCCTCGCTCCTGGCTTGTTGCAGACCTGCTGGGCTCGGTAACGTGCCGCCGAAGTCCCGGTCCTGCCAGCGAGGTGGATTTGTGCTCTGAGCGCTGCACAGATCCGCGCAGCTGCAGCTGGAGGTCCCCGCTGTGCTGAACATCGTGTTCCCCCTGGGGCTGCAACCGCCTGCCTCCGCGCTGGAAGCAAAGGCAGAGCAGTGAATGGGAATGTTCTCCTTCTTTCTTGCCTGCTCCGGCCGGTGGTGGGATTAGGGCAGTGTCTGACCCTCGTGGAGGGGCTGCTGTCAGTTGGCTGCGTTTGAGGCGTCTCTCCTTGCCCAGACTCATGGCTGCTATCACGGGAAGAGGGGTCTGGAGGCTCTCCCTGCGCCCCGGCCCTGTTTATCCGGGCTGTGGACATAGCCTGGAGGAAGGAGCAGAGGAATGCGGAGCTGGGATCTGCCTCTTCCAGTGGTGGCTCAGCACAGCTCAGATCAGGGATTGTTTTTACCTTTTCATCACCGTCGTCTTCCAGAAAGCCAGGGAGCTAACGGTGGGAGGCTGCAGCCGGCTGCTCTAAGAGGGAAGAACAAACTACTAATCCTGAAGTATCCTATGGGGCCAAAATATGCGTCATTAAAAGAAATGTGATGTGTGTGTAGGGGGGAATCGATTCGGCATCCTCAGAGGCAAAGCTTGCTCGCGTCTTGGGGGGGTGGGATGTTGTATCACCTTGAATTTGCTGCTGTATGCACAGCTTTGTTGCACAGCGTGAGGAGCCACAGTCAGACTTGGCAGCTGCTGCAGCCTTTCCTGGCTGGGTGATGATATTAAAGGTGCCCAGAGCGACACACGACATTTGAGGCTGATAACATCAGCAGCCAGCGAGATCTTGGGGAGCGTGCGATGCGGCTGAGGTCAAGGAACAAAATGCTTCGGGCCACTGTTTTCCTTGCCTGGCTAGTTACTGCGAATAGCGCTCGGTAATAGCGGAGGCGTTGGCAGAAGAATAAAAGGACGAGGAAGGGAGAATTGCCCTCCTGAGATAAGATGTTGAGTGCCCCCAGCTCAGATGTCTTCGAAGCAGGATGGCAATTAAACCATTAAAACGCCGTTTTGTTTCAACGCAAGTCGAAGTGACTTTTGTGCCCGCTGCCCCTGAAGCTCTCGGCGTGGTCAGAAGCCGGCGAAGAAGATGGGTGAGAGAGATGATTTACCAGCATTGAGGTAGGGGAAATTGTGACGTGCGGCCGAAGCAGCTCCCTCCCTGGGTTTTTAGGCTCCTTGAACTTTGCCGATGCAGTTTGCGTAAGGCCTTTGGAGATGGGGAGGGTGGGAACATGGCCAAGCTCAGTGCAGGCTCCGTCTCCTCCGTGTGACCCGCTGCTGAATAGCTGTTCAGAGAGGAGCCTTAACTTGTGCTGGCGCTCGGGGAAAGCGCCAGTGTGCAGCGGAAGAGCCGGCGTGAGCCCGCCAGTGTCCCGTGGCCAGCAGGGACCTGGGGGAGCGTCTCAGATGTAGCTGGAGACACATCATGCCCACGGGTGCTGAGAAGAATCAGCATCCTCCTTGCCGTTGGCGGGCTGCGTCGGGGGCACCCGGAGCGAGCCTGAGCTGCGCTGCCAGCCTGGGGGGTCGCTGACGTCTTTCTTTCCTCTCTTGTCAGTGACTTGGTTAAGGTGAAAAAGTGAAACAGCAGGAGGTAAGAGATTAAGAGATTAAATATGATCAACTCTGGATTTAAGTAGGAGCTGGCACAGTCGGGGTGAGTGGAGCTGTAGCCTTTCTGCAGAAATGGGGTGGTTTTCCCCCAAGAGCTGGGGTTGCCTGGCTCTGCCAAAGCTCCTTTTTCGCTGCAGTTTATGGGAAACTGGGCTGTCAGCAAAATAAACACCGGCTTCGGTCAGAGCGAGGCGGTTCTTTGGCAGGGAGTGGTTTTAAGGCAGAGGTGAGCGATGCTGAGCTTTCTACTTTCTCCGAGTGTGTGCCTTGATGTCGCCGGGGGCGGGTTGGAAACACTGAGGCTTGTGGTTAAGTGAATGCGGGTGTGGGGATGAAGGGAGAGCTCAAGGGCAGGTAGCGCTCTTCCAGATCCCAGTGTGCCATCGCCGCTGCGCCTGGGCATCTGCTCTTCTGCCTCCCTGGAGACCGTAGGTGCCCTT
Organism: Charadrius vociferus; assembly: GCF_000708025.1. Taxonomy (NCBI): domain Eukaryota; kingdom Metazoa; phylum Chordata; class Aves; order Charadriiformes; family Charadriidae; genus Charadrius; species Charadrius vociferus. The sequence continues at coordinate 813,724 of NW_009650062.1, read as the reverse complement.
GACAGCAATTGCTTTCCAAATCCACGTCAGCCGGTCGGTGGAGCCTTAAACTCCCGGCCGAGCTGAGCCGTGGGTGCCCTCGAGCGGGCAGGACACGTCGCTGTGCTTAGAGATGGGTGGCAAGCACAGTGGGGAGAGGGGGGTGCTTGGCAAGCGCTGTCCCTGTCTGTCACTTCACCCGATCCCTGTTGCATCCTTGTCGCCTGGGGATCGCCGCGCGGTGGGCTCCTTCGCACCTACGTGCTGGCAGACAGACAGATGGACACTCTGCAGACAGATCTGCTTACTCATGCAGCACGCCTGGAGCGTGAAATGGGCTAAAGCCTCGAATTTGCTTTCGGGGGGTGTGTGGGTGTGTGTGTGTGTGCGTGTGTGAGCGAGCTACACAGCACCTCCGTACCCCAAGAAGCCGGCGAGCCCGTGGCCGATGTGTTTGGGTTGGTGCTGTGCCCCTGCGGATGCCGGCGCCGGAGGAATCCCGCTGAGGCTGTGCGGTGGGGAATGCTAATGCACAGCGCTGCGGCTTTGCAGTGGTAGCGAGCCGGAGGGCTGGGGCAGGGGTGGCAGGAGGTGGGAGCAGGGGGAAGCTGGGGAGAGGGGGATGGAGCCCCTGGGGAGCTGCCGTCCCCTGGGGAGGGCTGGATGCCTCCTCTGGAGCATCGTTTCTCCTGCTGCTTTTCGCTGTTGCCTGCGGAGCCGCTCTCCTGCTGCCTGAGCAGCGTCTGACCTTGCTGCAGTCTGCTGCTTCCCTGCCCCGCGCACAGCCCCTTCCCAGAGCTGGGTTTTCTGCCCCATTTTTCTCAGTCCCGAGTCATCTCAGGTCCCCACAGCTCTGCCAGGCTGGATTCTAATAAAGCACCTTCCCCTTCAGGCTGTTAGGGGGACGAGACTGTCCTTGTTTGTACTGATGGAGCTCCCGGAGTCGCTCATTTTCCCTCTTTCTTTAATTTCATCCCTTAGACTGGCTGCTCATAAATCCTCCTCTGCCTTTGTGTGCTCGTCCAGGGCAGTGGCCGCCATCTCCTCTCCTGATTGTTTAGCCAGACGCCGTACACTCGACTGTCTTTGCCCAAATCCTCTGTTCTTTTGCCTTCTCCCCCTTCTTTCCCTGCAGTTTTTCCTTCGCATAACGAGATGCCTGGGCTGGGATGAGTTGAACGGTTCATCCTACCCTGCATGGACCACCTGGGATGGGTCTGACCTTCCTTGGGATGTGGGAAAACCCTGAGAAGTGAACACGGTGCTGTGGTCAGATGGTCGCAGGCTGAGCTGGCCATACCCTGACCCATAGCGGGAGCAAACCACGAGGGTGTTTTGAACGGAGATGATTTACTGGTGGCTGGGAGCAGACGGGTCACTGGTGGTGCTGTATTAAATGACAGAATCGTAATTATTTCTGTAATAAGTCGCTCTTGGGTCCTTCTCATCACTTTGGCTTTTGGAGGGTCTTGTTGCTGGCCAGAAGGGAGGCCTGTCCTTGTGATCCAGCGCTACTGCAAGGTCAGAAGATGCTTCGTTAAGTTCTTGAAGTGGAGAGCAGGTAGAAGGGAGATTTTCAGGGTCGGACAGACGCAAACCATCTTCGAAACGATGTGCCAGGGCATGGGGCTTTTGCTTCTCCATTCTCCTCCTGTGATTCCATGAGGTTGGCTGGGTTTCCGCTCTGATGTCTGGCCTTTGGATATGGGAGAAGGAGTTGGATATTCATTCTCTGCGGTCTTCAGAAGCACTCTTGTCGTCTTTTGATGGTGTGAGCCTGGGGGCCACCCATCTGAGCAGCACTGGTTCTCCTGCGAGCCCCGCTGTGCTTGGCAGGACCCTCTTTCTCTGGAGCGTGGGATGTCTGCTGGCAGCAGAAGCGCCGTGTTTTCTTTAGACCTTTCCCAAAACGCGAGATTATCTTCTGCTAAGGACCAGCCTACCACAATACTTTCTTTGGGACCTGAGCAGTTTTCCCCATGCTTTCCAGCCCATGCAAATGTTGGAGCCTGTTCCTGTGCTCCCTTCTAGAGGTTGAGGCTGGGATTTCTTTGTTTTTTTTTTTGTTTGTTTTTGCTCTGGAAACACGCTCTTCGAGGCCAGGTTGGAGTTGATCCTTTCGGATAACCAGCTGGCTTGATGTGGGGCTTTGCTGGAGAGGATCGTGTCCTCATGGTTCCTCCGAGGAGCTGGTGAGTGCCTCGTCCCAGGTGTTTAAGCAGGGGAAGGTGTGGGACTCAGCTGAAGAGATTTGCTCATATCTGGCCACGTCTTTTATCATGAGGAGTTTCCTGCGGGCGACGTTCCCGTTTGCAGAAGGCTTGTTGCGTGCTGAGCCCTTTGATCAGCGCTGCTTATCTGGGGACTCTGACTCACCTTCACTCAGCAGATGGTGGTGACGTTTGAGGTGACTGTCCCAGGGCCTGCCGCTGGCCCCCGGGGAGCCACGGGTGCAAAGGGACCTTCTGCTCACGCTTCTGCAAAGTGTGACCCCGCTCTTTCTCAACGGGACCATGGGTTGGATCAATGAGGGGGCTGCTGTAGGAGGGTCGGGGAGTCCCACCAAGGAGGAGCATCTTCTTACCCTCTCAGCAGGATACGCTGGAGCCCCTGATCAAAGCCCTGGGGACTTGGCCACCTTCAGCAGCGCCTCAACCTGGTCTGCACCGTGCCCCTCTAACCTTGGGCTAAGCATCGTCTTGGCGTGCTTCCCCGGCATGGTTCATCCTCGGCGGGGAACGGGCGCTCTGGGGCATCTTGGTTGATGGGCCAAAGAGAAAGCTGTCAGTTCGGGTGGGGTTTTTTTTTAAGCAGCCGGTCTTAGTTCGTGGGCTCTCCACCTCTGAGAGAACGGGATGCGGAAGCTGGGGCTATTCATGCCTTCGGGAGGTTGCCCCGGTTGCCCTGTTGCGTTGGGCTGCTTGAACTGTGAATTTTAATTACACTTCGGGATCAATACGGTGGCCTTGGTAACGAGCTTATTGCTGCTGCAGAATCTGTTTACTTCAGGTTGGTGACAGCCAAAGAACTTAGGTGGCCGAGGACATGATGTTCCAGCACGTCAAACAGGCTGCATTGTAATTCGGGTCCTCGGCGGTGGCTACACGGGTACGGCTTCCCCTTGGCTGCCTCCTGCGGACCTGGAGTTCGCTGGCAGGACCCGTTCGTGCCTGGCGGAGGAGCCGCCTTCGTTCAGGAGCCAGGATTTGGGTGGGGGCTATGGCAGCCTGGTTTATCTACCAAGGCGTAGGCGTAGGGAATCGTTCCTTCCAGCCTTCTGCGGGGAGAGGGAGAGAGAGAGAGAGAAGGTAGGCAGCCTGGAAAGGAGGTTCCGCGGGGGCTTTTTTTGCCTTGCCGAAATTCATGTTTTGGTTTCCTCCTGCCAGATGGCCTGGGGTGAGGCTCAACCTGCGTCTGCTGTTTTCCATCTCCTCCTTTCGCCTCCCCGCAGGGAGCCCCGAATATCGCACATTCTTGCACCGTGGGGAGAGGCTCGCATCCAACCTGGGCATGTTTTGGAGCGAGAACATCTGGCCGAGCCCTGTTGACCTTGGAGCCGTCAGCCTCTTGCAGGCAGCGCCGCCTTCGTCTCCCTACGTTAACCGACCCCATCACCAAATATTCTCCAAGCTCACCACCCCCACAAGGGTGTCACTTCTTATCTTTCCTGCCCCATTTAAGAGAAAGGGGCTCGGTTGAATTAACACTCTTTGCAGGAAGGGGTCGGCTTTGCTCTGACGTGAAGAGTCGGTGCCCGAGAGGGTGATGTTTGTCCATCCTGGTGGTGATTCTTCTGAGTCCTGAGCAGTGGACAGCCTGGGGGTTCTCTCCTGCTTTACCTCTGACCACATGCATCAAAAAATCAAAGTCTTTTCCAGGGCTGAAAATAAGAGTCTGTTGGTAAATGAGAAACGGGCAGCTTGTGGAAACACCGCTGCGAGGGGCTTTTGGGGGTCGACCAGGGCAGGGGCTATGGGGAGGGTGTATTTCCAGTTTCCCGATGTGTCGCAAATGGGCTGCTCCTCTTTCAATGCTGATCCTGCTGGGCATTTTCCCTTAGAGCCGTGGCATAGGGATAGAGGGTCTGCTGAGGGTGGCTGGAGCATCGCCGGGGTGGTGTTTGCTGTATTGGTCTCTTGAAAGACCAAACGAGGTCTTGGAACGCTGTGGTTCTGCAAGCTGGTTCTGGGAGAGAAAAGGGGGCAGGTGGGGCACTTGGGTAGCCGGATTCCTTCCCTGAAACACGGGGGCTCCTTTAGTATGCCGGAGGAGAGGTTTGGGGTTTTCAATTTTTATTTTTTAATTTTTATTCGTGGCTAACCCTTGCTTCAGACCTGCGTGGTGGAGCTGAGCAAACCCTCTGATGGCACTTCCGAGTGTTCCCTTGGTTTTGTACAGCTGTGGTTATAGATGAGTTTTCAAATTAATTTAAAAATCAATGCTAATGAAAGATGATGGAAGAAGGTAGATGAGATATTAGGAAGGAATTTTTCGCTGTGAGGGTGGTGGTCCCCTGGGGCAGGTTGCCCCGAGAAGCTGTGGCTGCCCCATCCCTGGAGGTGTTCAAGGCCAGGTTGGACGGGGCTTGGAGCAACCTGGGCTGGGGGGAGGTGTCCCTGCCCAGGGCAGGGGGTGGCACTGGATGGTCTTCAAGGTCCCTTCCAACCCAAACCATTCTGTGATTCTATGAAACGCTTCCAAATTGGATTTCTCATCCAATTGAAAGTGCAGCGCCATAACTTTGCCTGTGAAAAAGATGAGAGAGTTGGGGGGGTTCAGCCTGGAGAAGAGAAGGCTCCGGGGAGACCTTAGAGCTCCTTCCAGTCCCTGAAGCAGCTCCAGGAGAGCTGGGGAGGGACTTTTTACAAGGGCATGGAGTGATAGGACGAGGGCTAGTGGCTTCAAGCTGAAAGAGGGGAGATTGAGATGAGATCTTAGGAAGAAATGTTTCCCTGTGAGGTGGTGATCCCCTGGGGCAGGTTGCCCCGAGAAGCTGTGGCTGCCCCATCCCTGGAGGTGTTCAAGGCCAGGTTGGACGGGGCTTGGAGCAACCTGGGCTAGGGGGAGGTGGCCCTGCCCAGGGCAGGGGGTGGCACTGGATGATCATTAAGGTCCCTTCCAACCCAACCCATTCCATGATTCCCTATCAGCTCTAACACACAAACACATTTCCATGGCCCTCCAGCTCCCAAGAGGCCAACCGTCCCGTTTGAGGCCGTTAGTGCTGGGTTTGCCCCACAAGCCGCAGCAAATTATTTAACCCGCGGTCCTGTCCACGCAGTGCTCCCAGCAAGGTAACTCCAATTAATACCGATTGCCCCGTTGCCCAAACGCCTGGTGTGCCGCAGGCGCGCGGCTGGGTGGGCACCGCAGGTGATTCCGTAGGTGAGAAGGGTGGGATGTCTTCAACCCGATGGCTTTTTGCGCTGCGGGAAGCGATGTTTGCCCGGCCGGCTTGCCGTGCTGGGTTCGTAGGGTATAACCTGTGAAACGCGATGGGAGTTCGCTGCCCTCAGAGATCCCAATATCGGACTTTTGCTGTTCCTGCAGCGAAGGAGATAGCCCTCTGCGTGAAAGCCGGGAGAGAGCCTTTGCCTCGATTCCTGGAGTCCAAGGACTAGATGCCTTATCTGCTGGTGGGGAGCTTTCCCTCTGCGCTTGCTGGAGGCAGTGCACCTTTGACCTCGAGGTGTTTATAAGGCGGTAGTTATTCCCAGTTACTATTTAACAGCTGGGCACTCAAAATCACATTTATTTTATTTAATCCCGCCTTCTGTTTATTTTTCCTTTAACTGGCGTTTACAGTGATTCCCACGATGACCGAAATCTTGCCGTGGTTTCCAGCCTATTAACCTTTGGAATAGCCCCATTTCTTTCTTGGTGTTTCTTCTTCTCTGCTGAGCTTTGGGATTCGTGTGAAAGTCCTTAATTCTCCTCTTGTACTGGTGGAAATTTGGTTTGTTGTTTGGGTTTTTTTTGGGGTTTTTTTTTTGTTTTTTTTTTTTTCTTTTCTCTCCCAGTGCTTTACCCAACCAGCCCTCCTCTGCCGGTGAAGGATAGAGGCTGGTATCAGGGCTTGGCCGGTTTAGCTTGCCAGGTCCTCCATGCCCTTTATTTCCTTGTTGGGAACGGTGTAAAGGTTTCCAGGCAGAGATCTGGCTGCGGTTCCTGCTCAGGGAGGTGGTGGAGAGAGTGCCAGGCAGCTCTCTGCCTCTCCGGAGAGAAAAACCTGCCCTGTGAACCCTGTGGGAGCTAAAGGTACGGATCCAAGCGGCACCGAGTTCAGCGCTGATGGTGCTTGGATCCGCAAAGCGAAGCAGCACCCTCGGGCAGCTGTTCCCAGCTGTGTTGTCCAAACGAAGCACTCGAAGGTTTCTTCCAAAGGTTTGGGTTGGGGGGAACCATCAGGAGAAAGTCCTCCTGTTGCAAAGGCCACACCTGGAGCAGAAGCAGGTCCTGTTCTTCCGTGTGACTTCTCTAACTGGGGCTGTGCCGCTTCTGGCTCTCCCCAGTGCCTTCGGTGCTCTGCCAGCGGGTGTGCAGGATCAGAAGACGCCTGCTGAGCACCGCGGCCGCTGACCGGCTCCTCCAGCATCCCTGCGGCACGGTGGGGCATTGCTGCTGCAAACCCCCCTCGTGCTTTGGCTGGAGTATCTTTTGCTGCTGAGCTGATTTGAATTGGGGAATCCGGCCGTCCCGTGAGCTTGGCCGCAACCTCCTGTGAGTTCACGCAGCTTCTTGTCATCTAGGTGTGCGCTGGCTCGCTTGGCCGGAGCTCGGAGGTGGTAAATCGGGAGTGGTTTATGAATTGCGCAGCCAAATCCACCTCAAAAACCTCCCCTTGCTAGTGTTTTTGGGGGTGAGGATGGTGTGAGCCTCACTGATCCCGATGCCCCCATCCCTCTTCTCCCAGTACCCGATTTTTTTCCTTTCCTTTGGTCTTTATGGGATGCTGTGGTCCACAAATCCCCCTCCAGGGCTGGGTAACCTCACAGGAGAGGAACCTTAAAAACACCCATGTGGATTTCCACCCCTAAAATACCCGTGTCCTGTTGGGTCGCGGAGCAGGAGCGGTGTCCCCACTGCATGTCGGAGGGCTGGGGGCTGCGGTGGGTTCCCTGCCCCGTGTCTAGACGCTATCCTGTGGGAACAGGGGCTTGGCTCCTCCCGCCTGGAAGCGGAGCAGAGGGGCTCTGAGGACAACGGCCGGCCAAGTCCCTTAAAAAACCCA
>NW_009650062.1:793320-806415 GCF_000708025.1 Charadrius vociferus | reverse complement strand
TCGAACCAACCCAAGCGCGCTGGCACGGCCACGCTCACCGGTTCCCCCGGCCCCAGCGGGGCTGCCGCCAGCCCCGGGGCCAGCGTGGGGGAGAGACACTGGGAACGTGTGGCCAGTGAGTTTGGGATGGCTTCAGCTCTTCCCCCAAAGAGGGGGGTAAACGTGGCAGGAGGTTGTGGGTGGCTTTGGGGAGGGCTTTTTTCTCCTGGTCACGAAACGTTGGGGTCCCGTCTGGAACCTGGGTGGCCTCGGGAGAAGAAGCCAAAAGAGTGCTGTCCCCTCTTCAGGGAGGTGGCACAAGTAAACCTGCTGCTCAGCTCTTCTTTTTGACATAGAATAGAAGAAAAACCTCATGCTGGTTATTTTATTTTATTTTTTTCTTCCACTGATGCGTGGCTGAAGAGCCCTCAGCCCCTGGGGTGCCTCTTCCCTCCCTTTGCTGCTGCGTTGACTGAACATGGTGAGTTGCTTCTGCAAATAAGTGGATTAAAACAACTTGTCGGTGTGGCAGGACCCAGCCCCTCGTGAGAAACCAGTTGCAGCTACCCGGGAGGAAACGGTGCTTCTGCAGATAACTAATCCTCGGCGTTTGAAGGGGTCCGTCTTCAGGTCTGCAAAACTCAGCCCTGGTTTGTGCCGATCGGGTCTCATGCGCGAGTGGGGCTGGTGGAGAGGATGAGAGCTGATTTGAGCTCTAAAGCGTTTCCAGTCTGGCTGAATTTCCAGGAATGACAAAGAAATGATGAACTTAAAAGACGGGTCACGTCAGGGCTGCCTGAGCTGCGTGGGCAACCGGCAGTGCCCTCCCCGCCTCTGCCAGAGAGTTTTTGTTGAGGAGAGGAGATTAAATAAGGGGAATTGGCTGCCCTGAATGATCCTGGTCTCTGCTGCTGCTGGCTTTCTGCAGTCAAAGGAAAGGTCCCAGGACCCTGGATCCTTTCAGGCTTTCTCCTGGGAGGTGCAGAAGTGGGTTACAGAGAGTTTCTTGCTTTCCAGGCGGTTATGTTCCCGCGAGAACGTGCTCTGCTCCGATTTTGCTGTTTCTCCTTGGACAACCGCGTTGTGTCACCGCGTCCATGGACGTGGTGGAGGAAACGTAGGAGGTTGGAGGGGTTTGGGTGGTTCAGTGCTTCCTTCCCGTGTTGGGTGATGTGCAGAGCCTCCTCTCATGCCCCAATTACTCTAGGGCAGAAGTGGCTGTAGGGGCACTTCTTTTTTACACCACTCTGAATGTGCCATCACTCACATTGTCCCTAATGAAAAATAATAATAATAAAAAAAAAAACAGGTTGCTAAGGCAAATCTGGTGGTGGTAGGATGGGAGCTTGGAGCCGTTCCCCAGCACGTGTCCTTTCCCCCCGTGGAGCCTGTGCCTTGCTGAACGGGGTCAGTGTGCGGCCCCGGGGGTGGCTGTGGGTCGGTGGATGCTTTCCAAATCCTCCTCCTCCTTCCTCAACCTTCTCCGTCGCTGTCCCCCGAGGCTGCGCGGGATGCAATCGGGGATACGGAGCACGGCGAAAGAGCTCGAGCATCCTCTCTGGAGCCTTTCTGGGGATGGAAAGAGTTTTAAAATTAAAAGTGGGGTCGTCTTGTGCGAGAGGGACGTGCCTGGCTCATCTGTGCCCGGGGTAAATCCAGCTGGATTTACAAAGTCCTCTGCAGCTCAGAGGTGGGAGGGGAACTTCTCTTACTCGGTAAGCTCAAAAAGCTGCTCTCTAGCCTGACTGCTGGGGAAAAATACAGGATAAACCATCGAGGATGGCACACCCAGCAGTCACGAGCTGCCGGTTCGTTTAGATGGTAGCAGTCCAGATCTAGAATCTGTTTGCCCTTCCTATGTTGCAATAATTAAACAAACGAGGCTGTATGTGCCCGGGGCACGTGTGCCGCTGGGTTTGGGACCGCCCGGCCAATGTGCCCACGTATGGGCAGGTACCTTATAATGTAGGGAGAGGCTTATTGGAGCCGATCGTGTAGCTTCACGGTGGTTTTTGGAAGCACCAGGCAGTGCAGCCAAACAGGGTGGCCAGTGTTTGCCTTGGGAGAGCCCAGGGTTCCCTGGCACCTCTTTTGACCCCTTTTTTGGGATGCGGTGCTATATCAGCAAGGCCGATGCTCCCTCACGTCGTGCCCAGCCGTGCCCAGCGCCTGGAGGGATGGTTCCAGCTGAAAACGAGCGGCCGTTGTTGGGAAGTGTCGGATCTCCGTGGGAATGGGCACGGTCGCGCCAGGTTTCGCAAGGGGAGAAAATGTACTTCTGGCTTGGCAGGTGTGACTGGGAGCAGGCAGCGTCGAGCGTTGCTTTGCGAAAACTTGGCAGGAGATGTCAGATCCTGGTGTTTTCCTACGAGACATCTCCCCAAAAAACCCTGCTGTACCAATCCTGGTGCGGGACCCCAGCCCTATCTCCTCCTGGAAGCGGGTAGTGATGCTGGAAAACACCCCGGCTCTGTTTCTGTGCAAGGAAAAATCAGTGCTGTGTTGTTTTGCCTCCTCGGTCATGAATTGCTGGGATGAAAAAATATTTTCCTTGCTCTTAAACCCTTGTGCTCCACCCGGTTGGAAAAGCCGCTTCCAGCAGGGTGAAATTTGGGATGCGATTCGCCATCGTGCTCTCCGCAGCCGCACGGTCCCGATCCCAGTCCCATCTCGCCGCGGCCAACCCGGCTTTGGTCAGACACAGCCGATTCATCCGCAGCCCCTGGCCGGGGATGCCGTTCATTCAAATTCCCATGACAAGCCGAGGGATTACGAGATTTTCTCCGTCGCCTTAATGCAGCTAGAGAGCCCGGCACGTGGAAGGTAACGCAGCAGACGGTCACGCACGTCGCCAGTCAGCTCGGTCGTTTTGCCTGACTGCGGACACCCGCCGTCCTCCCTCATCTGCCTCTCGGCTGGTTGCCGGACGCCGCGCTAATTTGCCGGGCTCAGGGCTCGAGGGGGAGGTTTGATGTGCAAACAGTTCCTTCGATTCGGAAGCTGCTTGCAATGTTTGATGATAATTTTAGACAGGGCAGATTTTGCTAAGCTGTGGAGTTCAGATGAGCTCTGGTAAAGCCACGGTGGGGATTACTGTGGTTAATTCAGCACTTGGTTTCTTTAGCAGTGATTTTTTTTTCTCCCCCTTTTTTTTTGCAAACCCTGTGTTTCTAGAACTGCTGTTTCTGCTAAGAAGTGGGACTGTGCCTTGGAACTGGCTCAACACCCACGGCTGGTCCTCCGCAGGGGCTGATGGTGTCCGGTACATCTCGGTTGTCCCGGTGATGTGGGGATGGCATGGAGCTGGGGAGAGCAGCTCTCCATCCCCAACCTCTCCTTCCCATCGTGTCCCAGACGAGCTTTGCTCCACGAGACCCTGCAGGCAGCACGTTTTGCTGCAGGGAAGTGCCCTGGTCTGGGGTTCCCGTGTTCTGGGTGCTGGAAGCAAGGACAGACATCCACCTGCGCCCTGGGTGGGAGCAGAAAAGCCTGGGTTATCTAGGTGGTTTTTTTTTGTTTCCCCTCCTGGATTCACCTCTTCGCTGGAAACCTTTCCCTGAGATGGAGAAAACTCCTCAGCTAACACTTTAAGCTGTTTTAATGCCGGCAGCTGTTTTATGGGGCACGTTTACACCCTCCGGTTTGATGAGTTGCCAGAGGAAGAGGTGGGTGCCAAAGGGTGTAAATCTTGCTGTTCTGAAATTGCTGATTTCCCCTCACCACCACCACCACCACCTCTGGAAATACCCACGAGCAATACGCCGGCAGGGGGGGTGGCACAAGCCTTTCTCACCCTTGTCCGGGGAAGACTGATCCAAGCACCAGACCTTGAACAAATTCCAGCAGTATCATTCCGTGGTTGGGAAACTGCCGGACCTGCCAGCTCCGGCCCCGCACCCCGCGGACACTGCTGTTACCTGCCTGGCGTTGCTTGCTAGAAGTGCTTCTGCACCTCTTAATCTCTCGGTACCGGCTCTCCCAGAGGTGTTGTAGGTTATGATGCCCTCCAGTTCCTTCCTCTGTACCAAACGACTCAAACCAGTTGTGAAACCAAACTTGCAAACTCCGTTTGAGCGTTCCCCTTCCTTCCACTAATGCAAATTCATACAATTTGCGTCAGAATTGCCACGGCGTCTGCTGGGAAGTCTGGTCTGGGAAGCAGATGCCAGGCTGGAATGTATCCAGTACGGAGGAGCTGGCTAAAAACCTTTTAGCAGCGGCACCCACAAAAATGCCTGGGATGCCTGGGTGTGATGATGGACTTGATCTGGTGCTAGTCCGTTCCCAGAGGGGAATCTGGAGTCACCTCCATCACCCGACGTGTCCTCCCTTAGACTGAGCAGTGGATTTCGTGTCCCTGTTTCCCCTCCTGAGCAGAACACCATTGATGCTTTTGGCCCATCAGCTGTGTTTCTCCAGGAACCGTGGCTCCAGTTTACAGCCCAAACAGCCATACTGGTGCTGCAGACCCCCCCCCCAGACCCAGATTGTGCAGATTCCTCCTTTCTGGAATGGATCATCTCAACTAAATAGTTTAATTCTTCTCCCCTTGAAGGCTGTTTCCCGCATCAAAGCTCTCGGGGAGCTTTCGGGATGGTTGTGGCATGGAAAACCCCTCCTCAAGGCCACTGTGGCCTGTCTCTTTCCATCATCTTGATTTCTTCAGGACTCTTCGCGAGGTCTCTTGGGTCTGTGGGGATGCTTTGTTAATCCCACTCCCTGCAATGACGTCTCATCCCTGTTAAGTGGCAAAATTAAATCCTGCAGCGACGCGATCAGAGGGAAGAGGCCGCGCCGGGGTTCTTTGTCAGGGTCTCCTGCGTGGCGGCGTGCCGGGGAGGGGGCATTGAACTCGATTTGCTGGTGCTTTTCCTAATTCCCTTTCGTCTCCGTCGTCTTTCTCTTGCAGAAGCAGCAATAAGGTTTTTTGCTGGCCGGTCCCTTGGTATGAGTGCAGCAGCTGAGCAGTTTGGGGCTATTTTTCCCCTCCTTTTGGCCCAACGCACTTGAATTTGATGAAGCAGGGGTAGGTGCCGGAGCCTTGAGTTGCCTCTGGCCAAGAGAGGAAGGAGGGGTGGCTCTTTTAGGGCTTCTCTTACAATGGAAACATCTGTAATGCAGAGGAGACTGAAAGCCAATGCAATGTCAACTACTTTTTGTTGAAACGTTCTCTCTTGCTGAGGTGTTTTCCCCCTGCTTTTAGTGTCGATTTTGGAAGGATGCGCTGTGGTTTTAACCTGCGGGATGCTCCGCTCCTGGGGAAGAGCCTGGTGGCACCAAGGAGCTCAATTTCTGCTGGGGACCACCCCAGCTTTCTTGCTGCTGCGCTGTTGGGGCAGAAATCCGTTGGGACCGGTTGGGGTTGGAGCAGGGTCTCTGCCTGCGCAGGGCTTGGCTGGTGCGCGCTGCACGGTAGTTGTGTTGTACAACCAGGCTGACTTTCTTGGAGGAGCCTCAGGGAGCCAGAGATGGGCTAAAGGGGATGTTTCAAGACTCACTGGGTGCTTTTTATTTTATTTTATTTTTTAAATCTTCAGGTTATAGGTGTAAAATGTGCTTTAACCTTCTGGTGACAGAAATGATCAGGTGGAGGAGGGGGTTCAATTTTTGGCATCTGTAGCCACAGATCTGTTCCTTGATGCATTTGGTGGCGCTCATTTCTGTGACTACACTGGTCAAGGTGGACCGAAGGGAGCCACGGGCCCATATAGCCTGGAAAGGTGATGTGCCGTAAGAAGCACCCCTAATTTAGCGCTTCTCTCTCTTTGCGCTTTCAGCAAATCCAATTTGCAGATGACATGCAGGAGTTCACCAAGTTCCCAACCAAGACGGGCCGTCGGTCCCTGTCCCGCTCCATCTCGCAGTCTTCCACCGACAGCTACAGCTCCGGTAGGTGCCGGGCTCCTTCTCCGTGCGTGGTCCTCTCCCAAATCTGGCGTTGGTGCTGCTGTGAACGTGCTGCTCACACCACACGTCAGGATGCTCCACGCTGCTGCGTTGTACTTGGATGCGGAGGGGATAATTCTGGGGGTTCCTGAAGCTCAGGTGTTGATTACCAGTTGATAACCCAGTTATCTCTGGGGTGTTTTAGAGAACAAGAGTGCAAAATTCCTTCTGGACCTTGGCTTTCCTTAGGAGATTTGTAGTTTGAGCCATGAGTGTCTGTGTGCGTGAAAGCTGGGAAGCAAAACAAAGCTGAAACCTGCCTGAAGGGTAGGAGGTCCCCAGATTCCCCGAGACCTGGGGTAACACGCGCTCTTCTCCTGGCTTTAGCTGCCTCCTACACGGACAGCTCTGATGACGAAGTGTCCCCCCGAGAGAAACAACAAACCAACTCCAAAGGCAGCAGCAATTTCTGCGTGAAGAACATCAAGCAGGCAGAGTTTGGGCGCCGGGAGATCGAGATCGCTGAACAAGGTAAAAGTGGAGCGTGGGGTTTGGGGGGCTTGTGGTCAGGTTGCTGTCTTCTCCGGAGACCAGAGGTGAGCCGTAGCAATTCCCACAACTCTAGTTACAGCCTTGAATATACCCCCCCCCAAATCAGCAGATTATTTGAGGAAGAGCTAGACGTGACAGCAAGCATTAACGGTGTGGGGCATCCATTTTCAAACAGCAGCAGAGCTCTTGCAGGGTTTAACGTTCTGGTGGCTTTGGATGAGAAACCTCGATGGGCAAGGATCTTGCAACACCTTCGGAAACATAAAAACTGAGAGTCCCAACCCCTTCCCCCGGGGCTTGTGGGAAGCCGAGTTCCAATTTCCAGTGGGGTGATTGAGTAACTTTGCTTTCGGGCTCCTTTTAGACACATGCAGCCAAAACTGTAGAAGGGGAAGATAATCCAAGCACACTTAGAGCGGCTCGTCTGAGATGTGGCAGCACTGTTTTCATCTTCTTTAGGTGCTTCTCCTTGATGCTATTCTGCTGCAGGGCTGGTGACTGTCCTTAGTTGCCTTCCTTGGGCAGCGCCTGTCCCAAACCTCTCTTGTTACATGGTCAAATGACAAATGACACTGGTGTTTTGATCTCATTTTGGACAGACCTGCCAGGCCAGGGATGAGGAGTTTTCTCCCCAGCTGTGTAACGACTACAGCAGAAGCAGTGGGGCTGGATGTAGCCTGGGGGAGACCCCAGAAAGGGGAGCAGGTCTGGCAGAGAGGGGCCTCCCTGGACTAAGCCCTCGTTAAACCCCCTCTTTTCCTTTTACAGACATGTCTGCTCTGATTTCACTCAGGAAACGAGCTCAAGGGGAGAAGCCTTTGGCTGGAGCTAAAATCGTGGGCTGTACCCACATTACAGCACAGACTGCGGTGAGTGGTGGCTTATTTGGGGCATCTGGGGTAGGAGAGACCTTTTTTTTTTTTTTTTTTTCCTCTCCCCTGGGGAAGAAACTCTTAAGTTTGCCACCCATGGGCAATTGAAGGAGGCACCTTCACTTTTCTGGAAACATCTTGGAGAGGTTTTGCCTCCTGTATTTCCCCAGGGCAATGTTTGCCGGAGCCGATCTCTGATGGGTTCCTCGCTGCCCGTTGCACGAAGCTGTGCTTGGGGCTTTGTGTTGTGCTGGCGGAGCTGTGCCCGGCACCGCTCACCCCGCTGTCTTCCAGGTGCTGATCGAGACGTTGTGTGCGCTGGGAGCGCAGTGCCGCTGGTCTGCCTGTAACATCTATTCCACGAGACCTTAAGTGGCGGCTGCCTTGGCAGAAGCTGGTGAGTACAGCTGAGCCTGGGGCCGCAGAGCCCTTCCACCCCCCCCTGCCTCTGCAGCCGTGTCCCAGACGGCTGGTTTGGGGGATGGTTTGGACCAAATACCTTTTAGGGAGGGATAAACAGGTTTGATCCCGTTGTGGGCTGTGGTTTGATCTCTGCGTGGCCCCTTGGCCCTCCTGCCTGTGGCTTTCCTGAGTTGGCCAAGCAGGAGAGAGCTCTGCCAAACTCAGCAGATGCCAAGGATGCTCCTCTTCTTCTAGGTGTTGCCGTGTTTGCCTGGAAGGGGGAGTCGGAGGATGACTTCTGGTGGTGCATTGACCGCTGTGTTAACGTAGATGGCTGGCAGGCCAACATGGTAATGAGCCTTTTTCCGGCCCTTCCTCTTCCTCCATGGAGTGGTCTCTGGGTGCTCCTCACCCTTCCCTCCCTGGGGCTCTTCCTGGGAGACTGCTGGGGCTGCCTGGGCATCTGCTGGCGTTGTAAAAGCCTCTGAGCCCCCGTTAAAGTGGGGATCCTGGAGAATGGCAGCCGGAGCTGAGTTGGGGGCTGCTGTGGCGGTTGTGGGAGGTGCAGGGACAGTGTCCTGAGTTGGTACAGCCCAATGGCATGGGAGCATCTCCTGCTGGAGCTGCCAACAAGTTGAGAAACCACAGGACCTCTTTCCCCCCAGGATCAGCCCTATGGGAGCTGCCCCAACTGCTCCTCTCTAGACACAGATCCCATCCTACCTCTCCCAAAGAGAGAGGGGTCTCTGCGGGGGACCTTTCCTTTGCTGAAAGCAGATGGTGCCTCTCACTGCCCTGATGCACGGTCTGTGATCACTAATGATGCGATAGCATGTGTCAGGGGGCCGTGACAGCTCCCGCAGCCTTTCCTTTCGACTGTTTGCTTTCAGGGCATGAACATTGTGGCGTCCTTCTGATCTCAGCCTGTTTAGTTAGTGCTGCCTGTGGTCACGTTTCCAGGCTGCAGAGCAATAGCAGGGGCAGAAAACCCTGTTAGGATCCATCAGCTCCACGCAGGGGGTAAGAAATCCTCTGCGGTTTGGAGGAGACCCCGAGTTGCTGGCAACTAGGGGAACCCAGGAGCCCTGGCCGCCAGGCCTCTGCCCCAAATAGCCCTCCATCGGTGCCTGAAGATGCTCTCCATCTCTTTTTCCCTGTCCTGTCCTCAGCGAGGGCTTTTTCCCAGTGGAAGGCCTGACTGCTCCATGCTCTTCTTTGCCTGTTCTCTAGATCCTGGACGACGGTGGGGACCTGACCCATTGGGTTTATAAGAAATACCCCAATGTATTCAAGAAGATCCGAGGGATTGTGGAGGAGAGTGTGACCGGCGTGCATAGGTAGGAGGTTTGGGAAGGCCGATCGGGGCATTTCTTAATGGGTTGCTGCTCTCTGCTCTGACCTGCCTCTGTCCTCTTCCAGGCTGTACCAGCTCTCCAAGGCTGGGAAGCTGTGTGTCCCAGCCATGAACGTGAACGACTCCGTCACCAAACAGAAATTTGACAACCTGTATTGCTGCCGGGAATCCATCCTGGACGGGTGAGTCTAACCCTGCTCCCCATCCCCACTGTCACTCTCACACCAGGAGATTTGGCTCTGGCTCCTCTCGAGCAGAGATCGGGCTCTTTGCTGCTTTGCCCTTGCCGTGTGTTTGCAGGATCTGGTTTGGGGGGGGCTCTGGCGGCGGAGTGCTGCCCCGTGCCATCAGCGGTGTGCGCTTGACTAATCCCAACACAGGTGTCTCTCTGTCCCCCAGCCTGAAGAGGACCACGGATGTGATGTTTGGAGGGAAGCAAGTGGTGGTTTGTGGTTATGGGGAGGTGAGTTTCATAAGCGGCAGTCGATGGAGCTGTGAGTCAGCCTCCCCCCGAGCCATCCTTCCCCTGAATTCAGCGTCCTGCTGCTTCCCTGTGGAAAGACCACGTGCCCTTGATATAGGAGTAGATCAAACCTGGTGAGCGATTACCAGGGAAATCTTGCTAGAACCTGCTGGGAGGCTGCAGAACAAGCATCAGATTTCCCAGTTTGCCTGCAGATTAGCTGGGCTGCAAATACGACAGTTGCTGGGAACGCTGGCCTGAATTATAACTACCCATGGGTGCTCCCATCTGCTGTCCCTGGACTGAGTTCAGCATCCAGCCCCGGCTGTCACCGAGCCTGTGACAGAGGAGGCGGAGGGGCAGGCTGCATCTCGCTGGTGGATAATGTTCTGGCGGAGGGGAATCGTATCGCGAACTTGTAAATGATTCTGCCCTGGAAGAGCAGGGAGTTGGGAGCTGACACCTTCCCTCCATCTGTGCACTGTCTGTGTGGGTGTTTATCTTCCCGCGCTGCGAAGGGCCTGGCAGTAGCTGCAAATGCTCTTCCCGGCAGGAACACGCTTACTAATTTATTTAGACACCAGTGGAGCCCAGCTCTGCTCGACCAAGAGGCTGTGCTGGCTCTCGCCCAGGCGCTCCGGGGTGGCGTCTCATTCTCCAGCCATGCGTTGTGGTGGGAGTTGTAGTCTCCAGGGCCTGTCCTGAGTTTTACTGGATTTCTTCAAAACAAGGGGGTCCTTCCACCCTCACTGGTTTCCCCTTTGGATGTGGGTTGGAATCCCAGTTTGCCCTGCCTGGCTGTTTTCAGTAGACCTGAGGTTGGAGCTGGGTGATAAGTAAGGGTGTCTGTGAAGGTGTTTCTTGTCTGGCAGCATCTCGCTGGTCAGAAGACGGGGCTGAGCATGGGTACGTGCAGATTAACCAGGTGTTAGTGGGGGTTAAGTGGTATGGAGGACCGAACTTCAGTTTAATTTTGTAGTGAGGAGAGGGATAGAGTCAGAGATGCTGTGGTAGGAGCTCTGCTCTCCCCCGTGCTGATGCGGGGAGCGTGGGACGGAGGACCTGTCCCCTGATCAGTGCAGGACAGCTCTGAACGCCAAAGAAACCCTTTGGCTAAAAGGCAAGTGGGGGAAGCGCGTGCTCGTCCAGACTGGGTTTAATCTCCTCTTGGAGGAGACCTCAGAAGGGCTCCTGCGATGCTGGGGGCTGTGCAGGCTGCAAGCGTGTTGGTTTTGGGAAGCTTTGCCAGCTGGTGGCTGTGCTGGAGGGCTGGTGGCCTTAGAGGGGAAGCTGGGCTTGTGGCAGAAGTGCCACTTGCCAGATACATCGCTAAGCTGCTCCTGGCATCAGGCAGATGGCCGAGACGAGCATCTCCCAGCTTGGGACGTGCTCGGGCTGTTGTAGGGAAGGGATTGTAGTGCTCAGTGCGTCCCATGTTCAGCTTCCCACTGATGCTTTGCCTCGGCAGGTCGGCAAGGGATGCTGCGCCGCTCTGAAAGCCCTGGGAGCCATCGTCTACGTCACGGAGATAGACCCCATCTGCGCTCTCCAAGCTTGGTAAGATGTTACATGCTACTTGTGAGCATCTCTTTGTCTGCTCTCTGGCCTCCTTTAAACCCCGACGGAGGCTGAAATGGAGGCAGGAGGATCTGTGGCTCATCTTGGAGAATATACATCTTGTTGGGGTGTGATGGGGAAGGGCTGGGGCAGGATTCAGGGCTGTGGGGTACCAGGCGGTAGGGACCTGCACCAGCTGGCTCGGGAAGGCTGCTCGAGGGTTCATGTGGGGCTGACCGAATGCTCCACGCGTCCCCCCGGCTCCTCCGACATTTGCGAGAGCGGGTTTGACGCCGCATCCTTTGCGCAGCCTTTCCTCTTGCATCTGGCATCCCTGGGGGAGTGGAAGGATAGCCTGGCTGCTGCGTGAGCAGGTCGGAGCTGCTGCGGCAATACAGCGCTGAGATCCCTCCTGGCCTGGGGCAGAGAGGGAACAGGCTACTCCTCCTCATCGTGGTCCCTCTCCCCCTTTTTTGCCAGCATGGACGGATTTCGGGTGGTGAAGCTGAGTGAAGTAATCCGTCAGGTGGATGTCGTCATCACCTGCACAGGTAGGGATGGAGAAGGTCATGGATGAGCCTTGGAGCAGGCTGAGAAGGAGCAGTCATTCCCATGCGGGTGTCTCAAGGGCTCTGGGGGAGCAGGGGATGGAGGACGCTTTGCTGCCACGTGCTGCTGATTTTACAAGAGCAGTAGCTCCTCTCTGCCAAGAGCTTTTCCTCCTATCCCTCCCAGTCTGCTATTTGGCCACAGTCGTCCTCAGTCCCTGGGAGGAGGGACCTCACAGCCGTGTGTCCCCAGAGGTGTTTTGGGGTCTCCTAGAGCCTGGTTAATTCATGGGACCAAAGATCAGCGCTCATCCCACGTGTATCTCTGTTGTCACAGCCAGGAGGGCTCTCATCCTGGTGGAAGTTCATCTGATGTTGGCCCAAGCTGAGCTTCTCTGAGCCGAGTGCAGGGAAGGAGAAATCGGAGGGTTTCTATTTCCACTGCCTCGGGTTCACCTGTGCCCTCTCTGCAGGAAACAAGAACGTGGTGACCAGAGAACATCTGGATCGGATGAAGAACAGCTGCATCGTGTGCAACATGGGCCACTCCAACACCGAGATCGATGTGGTGAGTCTTACCGTGGCCTTGATGGCTGTGTCCACCCTGCCATCCTCCAGCGATGACTCCAGCCTCTTCCTCCTGCTCTTGCAGACCAGTCTCCGGACCCCGGAGCTGACCTGGGAGCGGGTCCGTTCCCAAGTGGACCACGTCATCTGGCCGGATGGGAAGCGGGTGGTGCTGCTTGCCGAGGTGCGCTGAGGGCTGTGCCACGATGTTGCTTTGGGCCTCTGTCGGGAAATCACTGCGTGCCAGTTTGTAACAGAGACATAACCAGGTGGAAAGGTGCTAGGAGGAGGTTCAGAGCTCAAGAAAGGGTTTCTTGTTTGGTTGGGGTTTTTTTAATTTTTTTTTTTCTTTTTCTTGAGGCAGGGGAGGTTATCATGCACCACATGCAGCCCCAGAGGTGCCATCTGGCTCCGTTCTTTCACACCGTGAGCCATCCCCATCAGCCAAGTGCCATCTGCTTCTGGCTTTGGCAGGGTTTCCCGGGCAGCAAACGGGCTGGGTGTCTCCTCTTCCCACCTGAGCTCTCCTGGCAGCGGGAGGGTCTCTTTCTAGGGACCACGAAATTTCTCTGCCTTAAAGCTAAGGGTTAGGGTGGAAACTGAGGCAGAGTTTGAATGCTCTGGACATGTAGGTGGCCCTTGAATCACTGCGCTGCGGTTGCCCCCTGCCCCTGGGAGGGGGTAGAGATGAATCCTATCTCAAGACTCGATTTGGTTTGGCTCTGGGGGCAAGTTCAGCTCTCTGCAAACTCCTCCTGCTGTCTCCTAGGGCCGTCTTCTCAACCTGAGCTGCTCCACGGTTCCCACCTTCGTTCTCTCCATCACGGCCACCACTCAGGTCCGTACGCTGCAGGGCCAGGGTGCCGAGGGGTGGAGGGTGCTCTGGGGCCTCGCATGAACCCTCGGGGTGGGGAT
>NW_009650062.1:788988-793304 GCF_000708025.1 Charadrius vociferus | reverse complement strand
TCGGAAGAAGCTGGGAACACGCAGTTTGGATGGGTCCTTTGCGTGGCACCAGCGCCAGAGATATCAGAGCCACCACCTCTTGGCTGGGATGCCGTTAATGGCGGCGTGAACTTACCGCTTTGGTTACAGCTGGGAGAGAGCTTGTAAATGAGCCAGGTTTGATGGCAGAGCTCCTGCTGTGCTGTGAGCCATGGGCAAGCTCACCTAGCACGGGTTTAAGCTTACCTCAAAGCAAGGCTTTGCTTTGTGTTTGGACTCTTGATGTCCAAAAAGCAAAACCCTGGGGTGAGTTTTGGGGATCTGGAGGTCAGTGGTTAAAACGTTCCTCCCTGGCATCGGTGCTGTCTCAGCTGGGCGGACACGGCGTGTGTCTTGCACTGTTTGTCCAGAGAAAACGCTGATCACGTTTGGCTCCGCTCTGCGACCTGCAGTCGGCGCTGGCTGCGCGAGCCCTCAGTCCGCGAGCGGTGGAAGAAACCCGCTGGGCTGGAAACACCGTGGGGGGACACGGACTGACGGCTGGGGACTGCCATGGGGGAGGAGGACAGCCGCGCGAAGGGTGGGGAATTTCCTTATCCTCACACTTGTCAGCCCAAACCACCGGGGACGGGTGCTGTGTTTTAGACCTGGCGCTCAGCTGCGTGAACCGGCACTTGAGGGAGATGCGTTTTTATTTCTGCTGTGGGTTTTGGAGCGATGCCGCCAGCTTAAAACGAGCAATCCCTTCGTTCCTGTGTGATGCAGCAGGCGTATGGTTTAAAAGAATTAGGGCTGCTCCCCTCACCTCCATCCTCGCGTTCTGCTTTTTCCCCGAGGCGTTAAGCCCAGATGCTGCGCACGAACTGGGTGACATCTCCTCCCCCATCTCTGGTCCTCCCCCAGCAGCGGTGGGATCGTGGAGACCCAGAGAGGGCTGTACCCTTAGGTGGAAGCCTTTCCTTTGAGGCATTTTGGAAATGGTTGCCCCCTCCCTCAGGCTCCCAAAGCCTTATCTCCGCTGCCGTTGTGGGTGTTGAGCGCTACCCAGCTTGGTGGCTGTCCCTGACTGTCCCCGGGCTGTCCCCTGTGATCTCTGCAGGCTCTGGCTCTGATTGAGCTTTACAACGCTCCCGAGGGCCGTTACAAACAGGACGTGTACCTGCTGCCGAAGAAGATGGGTGAGTGAAGGGAACCCAGACTGACATCCCCCGGGGCTGCTGTGGGTCAGCAGTTGTGGATGTGTGGAGAAACTCAAACCTGGGCTGGAAAAAACTTCCCGAGAGAGAATGAGCTGAGGGAAACCAGCAGAGGCAGCGGCCTTAAAACATGCAGGTTATGCGATTTATTTATCCTTAACACTCTGCAGCGTGGCAGGCATCCCTTGTCCCGCAACCTTCCTGCTCCGAGGTTTTTCAGGCGACCCTCGTGCCTTTTGGTGCACGTCCAGCCCTGCTCAGCACAAGGGCATGGGCTCAACTCTGCTGTAGGCTTAACGTGACGGCAAATCCCCAGTGCTAGATGGCAGGAACTGCCTAGCCCGACCCAGCGCGGTGCTCTGACCCTTTTCGTGCCGTATGATGAGTCCATACGTCATCTCCTCGGCAGCACAGTGGGGGGACGTGCACCCCTGATAGAATCATAGACTGGTTTGGGTGGGAAGGGACCTTAAAGACCATCCAGTGCCACCCCCTGCCCTGGGCAGGGACACCTCCCCCCAGCCCAGGTTGCTCCAAGCCCCGGCCAACCTGGCCTTGAACACCTCCAGGGCTGGGGCAGCCACAGCTTCTCGGGGCAACCTGTTCCAGTGTCTCGGCACCCTCATAGTGAAAAATTTCTTCCGTGGGCTAAAGGTGGTTTCACGGTGCTAACTTCCACTCCTTCCAAGGTTTACAGCACACTTTGGCTCATGGGAGCTTTGTTTATAGATGTCCTGTAATTAAGAGTTTATTTTCTTGGTGTGTATGACAAAACCCTTAGAAGAAGCTGTGGACAAACATCCCACAGACGGGGTACTTCTCCTCGCTCTCTGAAAAGCTACTTCTCAGAAGCATTGACCTTTTTGCAACTCTTAAAATGTCTGCCAGCCCAAGAGAGGTGTACGTTACCAACATGATCCCCCCCCTTTCCTCTCCCCCTTCCCAGACGAGTACGTCGCCAGTTTGCATCTGCCTTCATTTGACGCCCACCTGACGGAACTGACGGACGATCAAGCGAAATACCTGGGACTCAACAAAAACGGGCCTTTCAAACCCAATTATTACAGGTCAGTGCCAGCCGGGGCAGGGAGCCGCCGTCTCCCCACCCAGTAGGTGCTGGTGGGGGCATCTCCTTGCACTGGGACAGCGTCAGTTCCCAGGAGCTGTGTCCCCAAGCACCCACCGCCTCACTGTCCCCTCCCTTCTCTTCTAGATACTGACGGACCATACCCATGAAGGACCAGACCACACAAGGCAACATTAGAGAGATTATTTTTAAAGATCATTTTTATTTTGGTTTACCTTTTTCTTTTCTTTTCTTATTTTTTAACCAACAAAAGAACCTGTTTTTACATTTATCAACGTGATTTTAAGGTCACTTTTATTTTTTATTTTTTTTTTCCCCCCCTTTTATGTGATCACATCTCTGTCCGATCTTGGCAGACGACCTGGGTTTCGCTTCTTGCTTTCGTGTGGCTGAAGCCGCTGGGGGCTCCCAGCCCTGGCTCCCGGGGAGGATTTCCCTTTCCTCATGTGCCAAGGGCAGTTCATTCCTGCAGCGATTTTTATTTTATTCTATTTCATTCTCACCACCTTTCCAGCCCGCGTTAGTCTCGGCCGGGATCCCTGCAGATACGGAGATGCTGTTTTACCTTATCTTATGTTTCTTTCTTTGTGTGGATTATCTGCAACTTCTAAATTGCCTTAAAGAGCCCAGTTTTAGCTGCTAGATCAATGCTCCTAACGCTGCTTGGGAGCAGAGTGGCGCCTGCTGGCCATCTCGCGAATAGGTGACTGTCCCCAAGGTCCCTGCGCTGAGGTGGCCCAGGCTTGGTGGCCGCTGGCCCAAGTTTGGTGGCCGGCTGGGTGCGGGGGAGTTCACTGTTTCAGGGTGCTAATCTGAATTCGGACGGGGGTCGCTTACCCAGCATTATCCTCATCTCTCCTAGGTTCTTTTTTTTTTTTGTTGTTTTTTGTTTTTAGCCAAACTGCACCTTAATTGAGTTAAAAACATTTTCTTTTTGTTTGTTTGTTTTTTCCTCTTTTCCTTTTTGATCCTTAAAAAGATATTTTAAAAGGGGGGGATGATGCGGCTGCCTGTCGAGTCCGGGCGCTCACTGCGTCTGAGCAGACCCGTCTCCCACCGAGAAGCGTGGGGTGGTTTTTAAGGGTGTCTGGGGCGTTTTTTTTTGGGGTGTTTCGCTTTTTCTTTCGAGACGGATGCAGAGATGAGCCTTCCCCGTACCCCAGCTTGGGCCCTCTGCACCACGGACCCCTGCACAAAAGCCCTCAGCTCCCCATCGCTACCCCGGCCCTCGAGCTGGGGCTCTCGCAGCTCTTCCCTGTCCTCTCGCAGCGCGTTTCAGCCGCTCTCATTGCCTCATTCATCCCCTTCCCCATCCTCACCCCATGACGTGTTTCTCTTTTACCATCTCTTACAGCTTGTCCCGACATTGGGGAAGCTCCTTCCAACCCAGTGAGGTTTCTCTTGGCTTTTTTTTTTTTTTTATCCTCCCCAAATTGCCTCTTTCTTCCCCCAGCCAGGGCCGGAGCACGGAGGAAAGGAGGACCCCCGCTGCCTGCGTCTCCCGGTACAGGGATAATGGAGATGCTGTGGTACCCGTCACCGGGGCTGCTCCTTCACCTCTGGCCACCCTGTCCCGTGGACCGGCATTGCCTTTTTAGTGGCTGGGTCCCTTCCCGGGGCTTTGCAGGGTTTGGGGTGCCACTGCTTCCCCGGGGGGGATGTGCAAAGCTCCTTCATGGGGATGGGAGGAAGATGGGAGGGATGCTCGTGGCTTTGATTTCCACCCCCTATTCTCCCTTCCTTCCCCCTCCATTTTCCCCTCCTTCTCCTTTGCCTATCCCTCTTTCTCACCCTGCCCCGCTCTCCCCATGGATTTGGGGGATCGCCTGCCTCCCAGGGCCCCCTCCACCCTCCCTCAAACTTCACGGGGTGTCGGGGAGGGGGAATGGACGGACTCAAGGTGGGATGGGTGGCTGCAGGGAGGCAGTGAGGCTGTCCCCCCTTCCCCTTGGGGGGACCCACACCCTGTCCCCTGCGCTTGGGGGTCACGGTCCGTCCCCCCCCCCCTTTCCCATCCCTGTTAGGGTCGAACCTCGGCGTAAGGGCTCCATCTC
>NW_009650062.1:781605-787802 GCF_000708025.1 Charadrius vociferus | reverse complement strand
GTGGGGCCGGGAGGCCTCTCGCTGCCAGGCCCGTTTGGTAGGGGGTCTGCCCAGAGCCCGCCCGGGTCTGTACCGGGCTCGGGTGGGTGCCGGTTTCCCCATCATCCGGCTCTTCCCCAAGTCGGGGCCGGTTTGAGCTGTTTGGGGCAGGAGGGGGGCCGGTGTCGGGTCCATTTGGGGACCCAGGACCGAGCCGCCCTCCTTCCAGGGCTGCTCTGGGCTTCTCCCAGTCAGTACCGTCCCGGTGCGGCGAGGGCTTGGGTTGTTGGGGCTCTGTGCACCAGGTCGGTCCACGCATGGCTCTGCCAAGAGGTGACCGACGCCTCCAAGGAGACACTGAGGGCCTGGTGGGGATTAGGAGGGTTTTGTGGGTCTGGGTGGAGCTGATTTATCCCACAGCTTTTTTCCATTGAGTCCCCCAAATCTGGTGTCATTCCTGGGATGGCTCTAGGGGCCATCCACCTCCACGGGTGTCCTCACTGGGGTTGGGGGGGGCGGGGGGAGACACTCCCCGAAGTGACAGGAGAGGGCCGTGAGGAAGTTTGTGTGGGGCTTGGGTGCTGGGGAAGGGCTCCCGGCCCCGCAGAGGGGCGCAGACCCGCTGCCCTTGGCGTAGCTGGGGGCTTGGATCAGCCCCTCGCTCGGGAGTGGGTGCCCTGAGCTTCGGGAGGGTTTTGCTGTGGGTCCACGTTGATGACTTACTTAAAGGGAGCAGACGTTTTGTGCTCTTAAGGCTTTTCCTGGATGTTTTTCCAGCCTTGCCAGAGCTGCTTGGAGTTGTTTCATTCTCACTATTCACGTCGGCTGGTATCTGGGGGGATAGCCCAAATTTTCACACGTCTGTGCAAAATGGGCGAGCTCTGAGAGCTCCCTGGGCCCATATAACTGCCCCCCCCCCTCCCCGAGATTAAACATGCTCCGTCTCCTGCTTTATTTTTTTGGCCTTTTGGGGCTCCTGGAGTGTTTTAGAGGTGGTGCAATGACAGGGGCTGCCCATCGGTGAAGCGCAGCGTGGCTCAATGCGGCGGAGCTGGGGAGAGCTGGGATGGAGATGCAGGAGGTGGGTAGGAGTTGCCTTGGTAACATTTACGCTGCTGCGGGTACATTTTTGGTCTCTTAAAACAGAAGATACAATCCTGGATTTGCAGGAGGATGAGGTGAATTGTGAATGTCTTGGGGATTTTGGTTTCCCTGAAAAATGCTGTGATTTAACTGAATTATTCTTCTGCTTTCAGGGCTATTCAGAGTCCCCAGACCTGGAGTTTGAATATGCAGATACCGATAAATGGGCAGCAGAGCTCTCTGGTAAGGGACTTGTTGTGATGGATCAATTAATCAGCCATGATTTTCTTTCCTGGTAGTGATGAGAGGAGCTCTTTCAACTCTAATGTTACTCTGTTGTTGTCTTTAAACACCTCATTCATGTTGAAAGAGAAGTGATACCGTGTAATTAATATTTTTTAGCTTTATGCTGGGTGTATTTTTTTGCATTTCCCTCATCTTGGATAAAACTGCAATTAACGTGGCCGAGTTGCAGCTTTCTCTGACGGCTCAGTGCAGGTTGTTGAAGGTTTTCCTCTGTGCTCTTTCGGCAGAGCTGTACAGCTACACGGAAGGACCAGAGTTCCTGCTCAACCGCAAGTGCTTTGAGGAGGACTTCAGGATCCACGGTAAGACCTTTCTTTTGGACATCTCGCACCTCTGGGGAGGGACAGGGATCTCCTGAAGGAGACATGGGGATTGATGCATTAGTGCTGCGTCAGAAAGCTGGAGCTGGGCACCGATAATCTTCATGTGGTTTGTACTGGAGACCTCATTAGCGTGCATGGCTGGCCCCGCAGTGCAGCTCGCTGCCTCCAGCACGTTCAGTGTTTGCTGATTGTGATGTCCGAGGTGGTTCGTTAGCGCCAGGACGTCTGTGCTGGAACATACTGGCAGCAGCAAGAGCATCCAACTCATTTCCCATCAGCTGCCAGTGCTGGTTCAGATGGATGTGATTCATCTAGTTGTCTGATGAAAGGGAGGAGACGGTCCCTCCAGGCTGATCACGCGTGCCTGGGCGTTACACCCGGGAGCGCAGTGTTCCCGGGGGCACCCCTGTTTTCCATCAGGCTGAATCCTCTTGAGCTGTTTTTGTGATGTTTGTGTCCAGGGCAAGCAGAGGTGCCCCGTGCACTCAGCCTGCCTGCTTTGGCTTTTCAGTGCGGGACAAGAAATGGACCGAGCTGGACAAGAACCAGCACCGCACTCATGCCATGCGGCTTCTCGACGGGCTGGAGGTCACCGCACGGGAGAAGAGGCTGAAGGTTGCCCGAGCCATCCTTTACGTTGCCCAAGGTGACACCAGGCCTCTGCCTCCTTAGTTTCCCCTTTGCTAAATCCGCGTAATGGATTGGAGGCTATCAATTTAAAATATTTAAAATCGTAATTTTTGTTCCTTGCGTCTTTGATTGCACCTGGGATGTCTGGAACAAAGCTAATTCTCGTGGGAGGCAAACACTTTATAGGAGTTTCGTCCAAAATTTGGCCGGCTTCCCCTTGCTATCCCTGCTCTGCGGGCCCTCGGCTGCGTTACCCACAGGAGGGCAGTTCCATCCTCTGCATCCCACTTTTTTGCTTAAAATTAAGGCCATTTTCATTCCCCCTGCAAAATGCTCTGGTGGTGTGGGAGGGCCTCAGGATCCCTGCGGAGATGGGATCCAGCGAGGGTGTTGTTGCAGGCACGTTTGGGGAATGTGGCTCTGAGGCCGAGGTGCAGGCTTGGATGAGGTATAACATCTTCCTCTTGCTGGAAGTGGGGACGTTCAACGCTTTGGTGGAGCTGCTGAACATGGAGATTGAGTGAGTACTGGGGGGAAAGCACTTCAGAAATGGCTCTGGAGCTCCTTGGAAGGAGTTTTTCCAGTTTGTGGCAGTCTTATTCCTAGTCTGTCTATCCCTAATCTGGTTACTGCAGCCACCGGAATGACTCCCGTTGTTCTGGGTGGATATGTAATGTGGGATTATACCTGATTTATATAGAAATCCACTATGAGCTGTGCTGCCTGGCAGCAAATGGAGACAGGTCTCTTCCTCCTCTGTTGATTGCACTGTGAACAGAGGATATGTTGCGGCTGTATCTGTTCCAGGGGTTGGCTCTGGCATGGGGGCTCCTTGTGGCAGAGTTAAAATATCCCCAAAGGCCCCTCTGAGGCTGTTTTCCCTTTGCAGTAACAGCGCAGCTTGCAGCAGTGCCGTGAGGAAGCCTGCCATCTCCCTGGCTGACAGCACGGACCTGAGGTACGGAGGAGGGGATGCTCCAGGGGTGAGGAGGTGGACCCAGCGTTTGCTGGTTTCTTTGGCAAGCTGAGACAGGCCAGCAGGCACCGGAGCCTGTCCCGGGGCTATCCCAGCTTCTGCCGGGGCTCCGTGAGCGTTGTCAGGTGCTCTCGGGTCTGCTCGGTCCGCAGATGTCCCTTGTGCTCAACCTGCACAGCAGATGCGTGGCTGGTTGGGGACGCGAGAGCAGTAAGGAAGAATATAGGAAGATTGTTCCATCTTAACATATAGGAAGTTCCATCTCCACCTGCGGAGGGCCTTCTCTGCTGTGAGGGCGGCAGAGCAGTGGCACAGGCTGCCCAGAGAGGTGGGGGAGTCTCCCCCTCTGGAGCCATCCCAAACCCGCCTGGACGCCGTCCTGTGCCACTGCTGGAGGTGCCCCTGCTCTGGTGGGGGGTGGGATGGGGGAGCTCCAGAGGGCCCTTCCAGCCCTCACCAGTCTGCGATTCTGTAAAGTATGGAAAAGCAATTTTTTTTTTCCCGATTTGACTTGCAGAGACCTTTTTCCCCAGTGCCTGAGTGCCGACGCCCTGGTGTGGAGTGGGTGCATGGAAACCGGCTGTTGTCTGGGCTGATCCAGCCTCCACCCAGAGCCCTGGATGCTGGTGGGGCCTCCGTAATTCATCCCAACCTCTGGTGATTCACCTGACCTTCCGCTTTTTGCAGGGTGCTGCTGAACATCATGTACCTGATTGTGGAGACTGTTCGGCAAGAGGCCGAGGGGGACAAGCCTGAGTGGAAGAGCATGAGACAGACCTTCCGAGCAGAGCTGGGTGAGGACCAGGCGCTTGGGGGTTGATGAAACAGAGGTTTCCAGGGCTGAAGAGTGAGAGTGTGAGATGGTGCTTGGCCCTAGGCCTCGGTTAATAGGGACTGCCAGCACTGGGTTGGTTTCTGCTGGGCTGAACCTTGCTGGTGGGGCAAAGGGGGATGAGCAGAGGAAGCTAGCCAGCCTTTTCTGCTGTCTGGGTGCTCTCTCCCTGGGGAAAAAAAATTGAATATTGGGGCTGTTGTTTCCTGTCAACACAGAGGTAAGAAATTACGGAGGCTACAAGGTCTTGGAAAGGAAAAGAGGAGCTGTTTGGGGTGAGATGAGGATCTTGGAGATGGGGGGTGCGAGACTGCAGAGGCTGTGTGAGCGTGCAGGGGCTGGTGGTGCTGGCGGTTGGGGTGCGGATGGGGATGAGGGGTGCCTGGCTAGCGCTGCCTTGTGGTTCCAGGAGCCCCTCTGTACAACAACGAGCCCTTCTCCGTCATGCTCTTTGGGATGGTCACCAAATTCTGCAGCGGCCACGCTCCTCACTTCCCCATGAAGAAGGTGCTGCTCTTGCTCTGGAAGACTGTGCTGGTAAGGAGGGGCTGCGGCGTGTGCCGACACGTGTCTTGTGGGTTTTTGTTCAGCAGAGGAAGGAAGTTCTGCCCTCGGAACTGGCTGTAGTTGCTCCATCCTCTTTTTCTGGTGTTCAGCTGGGTAGTTTGTGCCCTACTAAACCCACCTCCAGGTTTCGCCCTGTAAGGGAGCATTAGATATTGGTGTCTGGAGCTGGAGACCAAGGACAGACCCAAAGCGAGGTCCCTGGCTGGGGTCTGCATGAAGGAAAGGGTCCAGACACTTCAGTTGTGGATACCTGAACATCCTCCTGTCCCTTCTGCCTTTCACAGTGACAAGAGCAGCATGGGGACAGGCAGTTCTTGTTTTACACCCCGGGGAAGGATTTGGGACTCCTGGAGAGCAGATTTGGGGAGGGCGGGGGGAGAAGCCCCGGGTGCTGTGTGTCGTGGAGTCCCCCATCCTCAGGGTGCAGTGGTCTCCCTTGCAGTGCACTCTGGGGGGCTTTGAGGAGCTCCAGAGCATGAAGGCAGAGAAGCGGGAGATCCTGGGCCTCCCGCCGCTCCCAGAGGACAGCATTAAAGTGATCCGCAACATGCGAGCTGCCTCCCCGCCCGCGTCCGCCTCCGATCTGATCGAGCAGCAGCAAAAGCGAGGCCGGCGGGAGCACAAGGTGAGGCTGGCGCAGGGGACTGGGGACAGTGATGGGGACGAGGGGACGAGGGCTGGGGTCTGGGCACTGACCTTGGAGCAGCTTGTCCCCGAGATGTTCACCTGCCTGCTCTTCTGTCTCCAGGCCCTGATTAAGCAGGATAACCTCGACGCCTTTAACGAGCGGGACCCTTACAAAGCTGATGACTCCCGTGAAGAAGAGGAGGAGAATGATGATGACAACAGCCTGGAGGGAGAGACCTTCCCCCTTGAACGGGATGAAGTGATGCCTCCCCCCACCCAGCATCCCCCCAGCGACCGCATCACCTGCCCCAAGGGGCTGCCCTGGGCCCCCAAGGTCCGGTGAGTCCGTGGGGCTGACCTTGGGGCAGGCTGTGGGGAGAGCTGGAGCGGGCTGAGGAAAAACTGAGGCTGTTAAATATTGAGAACGTCAGCAGGGATGTGGGGAAGATGTTGAGGATGGGATGGTCAATCTGATGGATGCTTTGGTGGCTGTTCTTGTGGTGGGGCGGGCTCCGCACCATCTCCTTTGTCTGACTGCGGGGCTTTTCCTGATGGCCTGTGCCTGGGGCTATGGTGTACCCAGGCGGACAGGAAGATGTGACTTTTCCCCTTGTCCCTTTGCTGCAGGGAAAAGGACATTGAGATGTTCCTGGAGTCCAGCCGCAGCAAGTTCATCGGCTACACTCTGGGCAGGTGGGTTCCCGCAGAGCCAGCCTGGGGGGCTGCTGATTTGAGGGGGTGTGTGGCAGAGGCTACTAGGGTGGGGGCTGCTCTTGGCCTCTGCTTGGCAGCAGAGAAGTCCTGAGGTCGCTGGCTCCTTCCTGGAGTGGTGGTTTCTGACCTGCCCATGGCTGGGGCTGGGTTGCTCCCGCCC
>NW_009650062.1:777767-781591 GCF_000708025.1 Charadrius vociferus | reverse complement strand
CTTCTTTCTAGTGACACCAACACCGTGGTGGGCTTGCCCAGGCCCATCCACGAGAGCATCCGAACCCTGAAGCTGGTGAGTACATTAAGGAATTCCTTCAGCCCCTGCTCTTGTGTGGGTGCCCCTTTCCCATCGCCCTGCACCTATCGCAGGTCAGGGCCAGTAGTGCATTTTCCTGACCCCTCTCCCACTTGCTCAGCCCTGTAACGGGAGAGGCCTCAAGTTTGCATCCCGTCCCTGGTCTCCCAGCCTGGCTGAACCTCTTTCCTCACTGGTTTCATCCCTTTCTTACTGGGGTTGTCCCAGAGGTGAGGCCAGCGGCCACCACCCTGCCCATCAACATCGTTCACCAGCGGGACAGGAGTAACAGAGGTTCCTGGAGATGATGGGAGCAGGCAGGGGCTGGTGGCATTGATGGAGGGGCGGCATGGTGTGAACTCCTTTTCTCTCCCTGTGCAGCACAAGTACACATCGATCGCAGAGGTGCAAGTGCACATGGAGGACGAGTACCTGCGCTCCCCGCTCTCTGGGGTGAGTGTGGGGATGAGGATGGGACGCAGCTCCTGGGCTGGGGGCACTTAGTCCTGCCAGGTCTTTTGGCTTTGGCAGGGCTGGGGGTTTGCTCTGCTGGGGAGGGAGGAGCCATTTCTCTGGGGCAGAGGGTGGGCTGTGACCGGAGGCTTCGTGCAGGAGCTGGGGATATCCTGCCCTTGGGGTCGGAGAGCCTGGGGCTGAGCCAGGCCCACAGCACTGGTGGCAGCTCCTGGTAAGAGGTTTTCTGGTCTCTCCTGGCACCAGGGGGAAGAAGAAGTGGAGCAAGTCCCTGCAGAGATCCTGTACCAGGGCCTCCTGCCAAGCCTGCCGCAGTACATGGTGAGCTGGGGAGCACTGGGGGTCCCCTGGGCCTTGCTCTGTCCTCCTGGAGCTGATCTGGGGGTGCCTCGCCCCGGGGCCTCCCTTCACTGCTCCGTCCCTTTCCAATGCTGCCCCCAGGTTTTGTTCCCTCCCCAGTATACGTCCCTGTTACTCCTTCCTGCGGTGGGGAGGGGGGCCTGGGGCCAGTCCCCTCGTTCCCATCCCCTTTTCCATCTTTCCCTTCTCCCCAGATCGCTCTGCTGAAGATCCTCCTCGCTGCAGCCCCCACCTCCAAAGCCAAGACGGACTCCATCAACATCCTGGCAGATGTTTTGCCGGAGGAGATGCCGTGAGTGACAGTGGAGGGCAAGCAGAGGCACTGGGTGATGATGGGAGCCAGGGGGAGTGGTGCGGTTTGGGCTGGAGCTGTGCTGAGGTCTCCTGGGTGATCTGACCATCCTCTGCTTGATGGTGTGCCAGGAATTGTGCGTTGCTGCAGGACCTGGATGCTGGTGGCTGCTGAGAACCCAGGGGATGGCAGGACTGTCCGCCAACACCTCCGGGGCTGGCAGGGTGCGCACAGTGCCCCAGCCCAAGGAATCCCTCTGTGTCCCCCAGGACCACAGTGCTGCAGAGCATGAAGCTGGGGGTGGATGTCAATCGGCACAAGGAGATCATCGTCAAAGCCATTTCTGCTGTGCTGCTCCTCCTGCTCAAGCACTTCAAGCTGAATCACATCTACCAGGTGAGGCGGGTTAGGGTCCAGCCGCCCTGCACGGGGCTTTGGGGACGGACAGGACCCAGGATGGCTCCCCTTTCGCCTGCCTTTCTTCCCCAGTTTGAGTACATGGCCCAGCACCTGGTCTTCGCCAACTGCATCCCGCTCATCCTGAAGTTCTTCAACCAGAACATCATGTCCTACATCACTGCCAAGAACAGGTAGTGGAGGGAAGTGTCTGCCCTCATCCCTGCCTGGTGTGGGGAGGGGGGTCC
Organism: Charadrius vociferus; assembly: GCF_000708025.1. Taxonomy (NCBI): domain Eukaryota; kingdom Metazoa; phylum Chordata; class Aves; order Charadriiformes; family Charadriidae; genus Charadrius; species Charadrius vociferus. The sequence goes on along the minus strand of NW_009650062.1, from coordinate 779,743 downwards.
CTGCTTGCTTTGTCCCTCCGTGATCCCTCCCCGGCCGTGGCTCTGGCGCAGGCGGACCCAGGGAAGTGCCCGCTGCAGCTCGTCAGTGGGTGGGAGATGTGGGGCTGCGTTGCCCCTGGGCCAGATAGGATCTGGGGGAACAGCATGACACCCCCTCTCCTTCCTGCAGCATTTCCGTCCTGGACTATCCGTACTGTGTGGTGCACGAGCTGCCGGAGCTGACGGCAGAGAGCCTGGTGAGTCAATCCCTTCTCTGACAGGTCCCAGCACCCCAGGGTGCTCCCCAAAGGGTTTCATGGGTGCGGGGTGGCAGCAGGGCTCCGGCACCGAGTCCTGGCAGCCTCAGCACTCCTGTGCTTGGCCCTGGCACTGCTGGGGCTTCGATGGGTGGCTGTCAGACCTCTCCTGCCCATGTGCTGTGTTGTACCCCTTTGGGCAATGGTCCTCAGACCCGAACAGCCTCTCCTCATCCCTGCTCCCATCTCTTGCCTGACCCCTGTCTGCTTTCCCGCAGGAAGCCGGAGACAACAACCAGTTTTGCTGGAGGAACCTCTTCTCCTGCATAAACCTCCTGCGCATCCTGAACAAGCTGACCAAGTGGAAGCATTCCCGCACCATGGTGAGGGCCAGGGAACGTGCTGGGGCTCAGCCCAGCTGGACCGGGCTGTCTCGGGGTCCTCGGACTGGGTGAAGGGGGCTGTGGATACCTTGGGGTGCCCTTTGTGCTGCACCCCAGACCTCGCTGGGGAGTGGGAGGCAAGAGAGGGTGGGTGGGAGAGTGCCCGCTGCAGGGAAGGGTTTGTGTGTGCTGGAGGAGGTGGTTGGCACGCGTGCAATGGGAGATACCCACGTATCCATCCCCACTGTGTCGCCCCTCTGTCCCCGGCTGCCGGGCGTGCTGTTCCCTACAGATGCTGGTGGTGTTCAAGTCGGCACCCATCCTGAAGCGGGCGCTGAAGGTGAAGCAAGCCATGATGCAGCTCTACGTGCTGAAGCTGCTCAAGGTACAGACCAAGTACCTGGGCCGGCAGTGGAGGAAGAGCAACATGAAGACCATGTCGGCCATCTACCAGAAAGTGCGGCACCGTCTCAACGACGACTGGGCTTACGGCAACGGTACGTCCTTGGCAGCGGCTGCAGAGCATCCCGTTAGCCGCTGTCCTTCCTGCTTGCTGCAGTGATGTGTCTGTGCGCAAATGTGTCCCTTTGCTGCTTAGGGATTGTGTAATCCTTATGGCTGGGGTGTGTGGGGGGGGATGTGGGGAATGGGGGCCGTTGGTGGCTGTCTGCACCGCGCCCTGCGTGTTGCTCTTTGTAAATACATGAAAAAACCTTTCCTGAGGGATTTGGGCTGGCTAAAGTGCTCCCAGTTCCCCTCCGACACCCCTCTTCCCTCTGCCCAGACCTGGACGCTCGGCCCTGGGACTTCCAGGCGGAGGAGTGCGCCCTGCGCGCCAGCATCGAACGCTTCAACTCACGTCGCTACGACCGGGCACACAGCAACCCTGATTTTCTGCCTGTGGATAACTGCCTGCAGAGCGTGCTGGGCCAACGCGTGGACCTCCCCGAGGATTTCCAGGTCAACTATGACCTGTGGCTGGAACGGGAGGTCTTCTCCCGACCCATCTCCTGGGAAGAGCTGCTGCAGTGACAGACGATGGGGAGGCAGGAGGGGGTGCTTTGGGGAGATCTCGAGGCTGGCCCGCTGCCGAAGGGCAGGGGGAGCGAGGCTTTGGGGGGGTCCGTGGGGTGTCTGGACCCCCTGTGGTGGGCTTGGAGCTGTGAGGTCCTCACCGAGACACCCTCCTGCCCCTCTGCCCCTTTCCAGGCTGTGCCAGGCTCAACCAGGAGCTGAGGGTGGAGGTTTGGTGGAGGCCACGGTGCCCTTGGGAGTCTCCCGTTGGGTGGGGGAGGACCTGTGCGTACCCCTGGTCGATGCTTTTGGAGGCAGCACCCACTTCCTGCCCCCCCCCCGC
>NW_009650062.1:776520-777693 GCF_000708025.1 Charadrius vociferus | reverse complement strand
GGGGGCTGCTGCCCCCCCTGCCCCGAGCCTGCCTGGGGACACGGCGGTGGGGTCGGGGACGCTTGGGAGGGCGATGGCGGGGGGGTGGTTTGAGGGGCTGACATCTCCCCGACGGGCTGGGGAGGGCTGGAGACTGCAGTCTTCCCTCGCCCCGCTGGGTGGGGTGGAAGAGCTGTACATATATATATATATATTTCGCGATATCTCTGACTGGAGCGTGTCTGGGCTCTCTCTGTCCCCATCCCTCCTGCCCCTGGGAAGCGGTGATGATTGGACCCAGTGCTGGGGCTGAACTGGTGCACAAGGGTGGTTGTCTGGTGTCCTTGACCCCACTCCTCCAGTCCCGCTGGGGGTGGATTACCCGTCACCGAAAGATTTAATATTTATTTATCTTGCAACCAGCTCGGTTGGCCCTGGGGGAGCTGGTGACCTCGGGGGGGTGCGGGCAGGAGGTTCACAAGGTTCAAGCAGGAGTTTGCCTGTTCCCTTCTGAGTTCTGCCCTGGGATTTCTGACCCCAGCATGGTGGCGTCGCTGGGATTTTCTTTAATTCTGGAGCCTACCCTTGACAGAGCGCACCCTTACACCTTGCCGTGCCTCAGTTTCCCTGGCAGAGGGGCAGCAGCAGCCCCGGCCAGCTCAGCTGGGTGAAATCCCAGGCGATTCACCCCTGGTTTGAGGGGGGCAGAGGAGGCTGTTTGCTTCCCTGCCCGAGGGCGCTGGCGGTGGTTGTGGGCAGAGGGAGACTGGGACAGCTGGGATTTACTCCCAGTCACCCGCTGGGATGCAGCAGGGCTGAGCCGGTGGTGCTCCAGGAGCGAGCTCAGCCTTGGGGATGCTCAGCCCCGGCCCCGCAGGCTCCGAAGGCAGGAGGCGGCAAACTCAGCCCTTAGTAGACACGAGAGAAGCCACACGGGCTCAGCCCCGATGGGGACGTCCCCTTAATAAGTCCCAACAACCTGCGGCCATGAGACGGGCTGCGGGACACATCCTGCCCTACTCCCTCGTAGCCGTGGGCAAGGGACGGGTGGTGACGTGGAACCGGAGCCCAGCGATCCCTCTGCGGTCCCCGACGCCGCACCCCGACCTCGTCCCCTCCCCATGATGTGTCCCTGTGGGGGAGATGTGTCCCGAGCAGGATCTGGCCCGGGGGGTGCTGCAGCCGCCGCTGCCA
>NW_009650062.1:775231-776165 GCF_000708025.1 Charadrius vociferus | reverse complement strand
ATGGGGGCTACCTGCCCGGGAGGGGGGGCGGCAGCCACCGTGGCCAGGCTGTGCCGGGGGTGCCAAACCCGGTGGGTGAGGAGCAACATCTGCACGGCTCTTGGAGCATTTGGGCTCCCTTTGGGTTGAAAACATTGGGGTTTGGCCCAAATCGGGCTGCGGTGGCAGGTTGGGTGTCCCCCTGAGGGGGTCTGTGGTGCCCAATGGAGGTCCATCTCCCCCCCACCCCCATCATCGGGATGCAGGACAGCAGGAGCTGGGGGCATCGTAGTTTTGGGGGTTTTTTTTTGACAGGAGGGGGGCCCTTGGGGGCGTAACAGCATCTCCTGGTGATGGGGTGGGCGGGAGTGAGGGGAGATTCAGTCTGGGCCCCGGGCCGAAGGGGGGCACCCATTGGGTGCATGGGGGCTACCTGCCCGGGAGGGGGGGCGGCAGCCACCGTGGCCAGGCTGTGCCGGGGGTGCCAAACCCGGTGGGTGAGGAGCAACATCTGCACGGCTCTTGGAGCATTTGGGCTCCCTTTGGGTTGAAAACATTGGGGTTTGGCCCAAATCGGGCTGCGGTGGCAGGTTGGGTGTCCCCCTGAGGGGGTCTGTGGTGCCCAATTGAGGTCCATCTCCCCCCCACCCCCATCATCGGGATGCAGGACAGCAGGAGCTGGGGGCATCGTAGTTTTGGGGTTTTTTTTTTGACAGGAGGGGGGCCCTTGGGGGCGTAACAGCATCTCCTGGTGATGGGGTGGGAGGGAGTGAGGGGAGATTCAGTCTGTGACGATTTGGGCTGTTTGCTGCGGTGATGGGGTGGGGGTCACGCTGACTGGAGGACAGGATGGGATGTGCCACCGTGACCTGGTGCTTTGGAGGGACTCCCAGTGCGCCCCGCGACCCCCAGAGCAGATGGAGCGCGTCGGATGCGATGAGGTGATTCCCCCCCC
>NW_009650062.1:769540-773299 GCF_000708025.1 Charadrius vociferus | reverse complement strand
GGACACCCCAAAACCTGCCCCAAAGGGCATTTTCCCGTGGGAGATGGAGGGAGAATTACAGCGGCATCTTCCTGCGTGGGGCAAAATGTGATGCTGCATTGTTCCCCCTTTTCCATCCGGGGCCACATCTTCTTCCCGAGGGTGGAGAAGGGGCAAAAATGGGTGATGTGGGTCACCCCGCGGGGACCCCGGGTGCGATGGGGATGGGACCCCTGTCCTGGCAGGGGGGGACAGGGGAGGGACAGGCGGCCGCCGTGGCATCTCTCACCTCCTGGATTTTCCCGTATCGTTCCCGTTTCCGCCACTTGGCCCGTCGGTTCTGGAACCAGACCTGGGGGGTGAAGGAGGGGGCTGAGGCGCAGGGACCGCTGCCCACCCGGGGTGACACAGACACCCCTCCGTCCAGTTTCCCCGCTCATCTTCCCAGCAGGAAAAGAACCCCGAGAGGACCGATCCCAGCCCCAGCATCCCGGTAAATGGGAGACGATGGGAGAAAGCCGTCCTCCTGCACAGCCCCGTTTGAGCTCACCACCCTTTTTCTCTACCAAGAGCAGAAATCTCTCTTAACCCTCTTGGAAAATCTGCAGTCCTGCTCCGTGCGTGCTCTTTTTCTCTCCCTTGTGCTTCTGGGCCTCGTTTACCCCCGGTTTCGATGCAGAATGAAGCTCTTCGGGTCCTGCGTGGTCACGATGACCAACTTGCATGTCCCCTCCGTGCTGGTGGATGGGGACCGGAGCTGGCTGGGATGGTGATGGCTCCAACAGCATCTCCCGGAGAGGAGGTCATGGTACCGGGATGCTCACCACGGGGCTTTCACGTTTAAGGTAATTTCATCTAAATCCACCCCGAAACAGGGCTCGGAGATGGCTCAGAGGCCCCAGCGAGTACAGGTTCGGGGTGCGCATCCCCTGCCTGTGCCTTGTCCCCAGCTCCTGTCCCACGGGGAGGGCAGCACCCACGACTTGGTGGCTCGAGGCACCCGCTGGGTGCTCCCTGCTCTCTTCGTTACCCGCTCGTCTTCGCTTTCCTCCCCACTGGGTGCCCCCTCCAGCCGCCTCTTCCCACCGGGAGCCTCAAACCACACGGAGACGCTTCTGGATGGAGCTCGCTGGCCTGACGCAAGCGTGATGGCGAGGAAGGGCCTCATCCTGCCCCACGTCCAGGGACGCGCCACCCCCAACCCCATTCGCTTTGAGCCCCCTCTGGGGGTGGGCAGCTCCATCGCTGCTGGTCCTGGGCTGGAGGGAGCTGAGTTGGGGGAAACTGGGGATGATGGATGCACTGGGGGGGAGCAAGTTAGGGGATGCTGGAGGGGAGGAGGTTGGAAATGACTTCCCCAAATTTTGGCTCTTCCCCCACCTTAGAGGGGACAAGGGGAGAGAGCTCGGAGAGGCAACCACCGCCTGCACCCAGTGGCGGCGGGTGAAGCGAGCACTTGGGCTGGGATTTCCCCTCTGGGACTTGGCAAAATCCTCCTGGGAAACCCAGCTCCTAACTCAGCATGGGAGGAGGGAGAAAGCAGCCCGGCACCACGTGGGCTGACCGTGCCCATCCCGCCGGGAAGCGATGCCCCGTGCCCGTACCTGCACCCTGGCTTCCGTCAGGTCGGTCCGTAGCGCCAGCTGCTCCCGGGCGTAGACGTCGGGATAATGCGTCTTCTGGAAGACCTTCTCCAGTTCTTCCAGCTGGAATGTGCTGAACGTCGTCCTGTTCCTCCGCTTCTTGCTCTTGCTCTTGCCCAGGGGCTCGGGGAGTTCGGGGAGCTCGTGTTCCCGTAGGCTGCCCAGGGGTGCTGCCAGTGGGCACCCCAACTCCCCCGGGGCTTTCCCGGCGGCTCGGCAGGCTGCGGGCATCGCCTGGTACCCGCCTTTGCATCCCTTCTCACCGCCTGGCAGGGGGAGAGGCACAGGACAGGGTGGTGTTAATGGTGTTAATGAAGCCAAGAATTCTCCCTGCCCACAGTCCCAACCCTCCCATCCCATCCCTGCACAGTCCCAGTCATTCCGGGGGGACGTTGGGGTCCGGTCCCAGGAGAAAGGGGTCCGGCGCAGGCACGCAGCAGGTCAAATCCATCACTGGGAGGGCAATGATCCCCCGAGGGTGTGGGGGGAAGCGTGGCCGGAGCAGGGGGTGCTCGGGGACCCGCGGGCGAGGGGCCCGCTCGGCGACCCCGTCCCTCTCCTCCCGCTCCCTTCCAGCCCTGCTTAGCTGCACCCGGGGCAGAGACATCGGATGCACCAGTAACCCCAGTCCCCCCCAGCGCTTGGCCGTAACCAGACCCCGACACTTGAGCTCAGTTCAGGGGGAGTCTCTCCCTGTCCCAGGGTTCAGCATTTCCCTGGAGCCGTAACTCTCGGGGAACAGTTTGGAACGGAGTGAAAAATAACCCCCCTCCCAGTTTTTGCTCGGGAAGAGCTCCCCTTCCCCACCCTCCTATGGGGTCGGGGAGCCAGAGCGAGAAATTTGGGGGTTCCCCCCCTCTCCCCCTCCCCCTCGCTGCTGCTGCATCTCTGGGGGTCTCTGATGAAATGGGGTCAAGGAGATAAGTCACCGCCGTGCGTTTCAGAGGGCACCTTTGTCCCTCGGGAGGATTTTTTGTTCCCGCGCGGGGACACATGGAGCTCAGCGGCTCCGGCCGTGCTACTGGGACCCCAAGGGGCTGAACCAGTGAAGGGCAAACCCAGGGAGGACTTAGCGGATGGGGGGGGACAGTTTGGGGACCCCCAGCAGCCGAGGGGACGCAGGGGCATCACCTGGGAAGGAGACAACCTGAAAACGCTGTTTTTTGCCATGGTCTCACCCCCACCCCACGCACCAGCTCCGGGGACTTGGGCTCGTTGCAGGTGGAGACCACCAGACCCCTCGGAGGGGTCAGGATCAGGCCCACGGCCGGGCCTTGGGCAGAGCGCAGCGCTCGGGGCCGGCGAGGGGGGAAACCGCCTCCTTCGGGATGGATCCTCCTTCCTGGCCCGTTAACCATCACACCCCGGTAGAGCACGGGAACCGGGTCCCCGTCCCCACGGATCCACCCCGGAGCTCCGCACCCCCCGAATCAGCCCCCGCCGTGGCCTTTTCCGGACTTTCGGTTTTGATTTTTGTTTTTTTCCTAATTAAGGCAATTTGGGGGTTACGGCGCACAGCCGAGAGCCGAGGTCCAGCTGCTTCGAATTAAGGGGAAAATATTATCTGGGGGAGAGTTTGGGGGTGCGATTGCTCCCCGTCCCTCTCGGTACCGACCTGTCTACGTGCCCGATGGTGGGTAACGGCAAAGGGATGAGGCCAAATTGCCATTTCCTCCCCGCTTTGTCCTCCGAAGGGCTCGGCCTCCGGGCCAGGGGGGTTTAATGATAAAAAACAAGGCCCGCCAAAGAATGGAGAGAAGGCAAAAAACCCAAATGTGATAAAAAATAAGGAAAACTGACCGAAATAATAATAATAATAATAATAATAATAATAATAATAATAATAAAAAATCCCACTGCACAAAGCAGTCTGATAAATCCCACTGAAAAAAGCAGTCTGATAAACGCATCGGGTTTGGGGGTTTTCCCCCTTTTCAAAGGCGAACATGCCGCATTTCCGAGCGACCCGCGGGTTTTGGCATTGAAGATAAATAAATAAATGGCCAGAAAGAAGGAGAAGGCAGGAAGGGAGCAGGATACGGGCGCAGAGCTAAATAAACACGGCATCGCAGGGGGACAAAGAGGATGGGAAAAAGGGAAGATATAGATATTTCCCCTCCACCCCCCTCACCCCCCC
>NW_009650062.1:762478-767741 GCF_000708025.1 Charadrius vociferus | reverse complement strand
GAAAATCTCCAGATAAGGAGACTCCACAACCTCCCTGGGCAGCCTGTTCCAGTTCCCATGTTTTCTGGATTATCACAGGTTTGGCCTTGGAGTCTCCACACCCACTCGCACACCCCAGCCCACTTCCCCCACTCCACAGCCAGTCACGTGCGTCCTCCCGTCCCCTTCGTTAACCCTCTAATCCCAATTTCCCCGCATCCCGTAACCCCAAAGGTCCCTTTCCCCAGTGGGTCGGACCATAGCAGCAGCCCCCCTCCATCCTCAAGGCTGGGGGGGGGTGGTGGTGGTGGTGGGTGAGCCCTGCTCCTCCCATCCCAGCGCTCCCAGTCTCTCCCAGCTACAGGAAATGCCCAGGGCCCTTCCTTGATTTAAAGCATCATCCCCAACTCCTACGAGCAGCTCAAAATCCCAGGCAGGGGGAGAAACTTCCATTTTCCAGACACCCACTGGGGTTTTTCCCCCCCTCTTCCCAACCTGTACTGACCCCATTCGTGGCCTTTCCCTCCCCCGAGGCCGGGGCTGAGGCCTGGGCGCAAATCGGTTCAGGGATGATGGTGACGGTGGGATGTGGGATCCAGGGATGATGGTCACCCTGGGACACGGGATGCAGCATCCCACGGTGCCGTGGCCGCCCCGGGAGCTCTGCTGTCACGGGTGCTGTTTGTTCCCAGCCCCGAGGAGGTCCTATCCTGCTCCCCACGTGTCCCTGCCGATGGTCCCACACCCCAGGATTTGGGTCCCCCCCAATTCCGCCAGCCTGGCTTTGGTTTTTGGGGTGGGCAGAGCGGATCAGAGCTTGCCTGGACTTTTTTTTTTACCCTCTCTGCTCCCTTTTTGCTCCATCCGCTTTGGAGCTGCATGGACTGCTCCCCAGGGCCGGGTACGAGTGTGTGTGTCGAGTATGGAGCTTTGGGGGTGTTTGTGTGCAAAACGATGGGGCAGTTTTAGCGTTTCAAAGTCTTGGTGTCAGAGAGAGAGGGGTTTAAATACCGGGCAGGGAGAAACAAGCGGATATCTGGGCTGAGAGGTGATATTTTGTGCCTCCATTTGCTGGTTTTCCAACACGGACCGTGGCTTTTAACTCATCCTAGAGCATCGCTCCTTGCTCCAGGTCCAGGAAAAAAATAACCTGCAGGGATCGGGGCTGCAGGACAGGAGATGAACTGTGTGAGAGCAGCGAAAAGAGGCGGAGAAGGACCAGGCGGACCACAGAAGTGTGATGTTAACACACAGGATAACACTGACCGTTAAATAACACTACGCAGCGCGCCGCCGCCGCTTTTATTGGCAGCGCTGGGGTAACGCTTTGTTATCCCAGGCGCGGTGCAAAGCTGGAATCTTGTATCAAAGAGTTTAGGATTAAAAAAAAATAATAAAAATATATATATATATATATAATGTGACCCCTGTGCCTTGGCAGCGGTTGTGGGATTGCGACCGTGGGGCGTTGTGAAAAGCGGCGTTGTCCGGCTGGGTTGTGAACCTGGGCTCAAACTTATCCTGGCGGGCAGTCCCCGGCTCTGGAAATGGGGAGGAGGGGGGGGCTGAGCGCACGGTGCCCCCTCCTAAATAGCCACCACGACTCCCTCCGCATCCCGCCGCGTTCCCCGACGCTTTCCCTCCAGCTGCCGCGAGTTTTCCCTGCTCGACTGTCCGCAGCTCGCTGCGTGTTGTAAATTATTGCGAAATAGGGACTCGAAGCCCTCTGGCGCGCAACGAGTCGTTAAATATTATTCAACGGAGCCGAAATCCTGTAAAGGCTTACTGGTTTCAGTGCACCTCTCCCAGTTTTACTGCTGGCATTTAAAGGATTTTAATAGCAAGGGGATGAGTCTGTCCATGTGTGCCGGTGATGCGGAGGGGGACAGGCAGACTGGTTTGGGATGTGCTGGTTTTCCAGGCTGGAACCGTTGCTGGGACCCTCCCGGGCAGGTGGAAGAAGTCTTGGGAAGGTGTTTGGTCTCTGGGATTTGGGGTATTTGGGAGCTGAAGGCAGTGCGAGCAGAGGTTTGGGAGCTCTTTTTTGGAGATTTGTGGTGTTGGCGGCGGTTCGTGGAGCTGCGGAGGGGTCTGGTCCCCCCAGTGAGCGGGGCTGAGGACCAGCGCTCCTGGGGTCTCCTTCTGAACCTGCCACCAACCCTCTGCCCTGGGTTTTCTTGTGTATGGAGCCAGACCGGGGTTCCTCATCCTCCTGGCTCGGGGGATGGATGTGGTGGGTGCTTTGAGATGAGGGACGAAGGCTGTTGGGGGAGACCAAGGTGGGTGGCCCTTCTTAGGGCATCATGGATGGGTGACGGACCAGGGCAAGGAGGTCCCCGTGCTGCTCGGTGGTGTTCATTTGCCACCAACCAAATTATTTACGGGCAAAGGATGATCCCAACAAACTCCTGGGCCCAAAAGTTTCCAGCAGAAACTTTTCACAACGTCCCGGTGTCCGACCCCGACATCTCTGCGAGGGGAAGCGCCGCTGGGTCGGCTTTTGGATTGAAATGATCTTTTGTTGCCCCGTTTTAATTGCATCTGCCGCCAAACGAGCCACGGCAAGAGAGCCACCGAGTGCCATGGGAGGACTCCAGCAGGAGTTTTCTGTTTTCGGTTTCTCTCTTGCTCGCTGGGAGGAGGACTTTCCCCCCCGCCCCCTCTCTTTGCATCCCATTGGCTTTCCCGACCGTCTCCAACCATCCCAGAGAGCTGCCTCGTCTCCCGTGGGATCCGGAGATGTCACTGAGGAGCTCGGCGGGAGGCCGGGGAGGGGGTGTTCGCGTAGCTCTGTGGTTTGTACGACCGTCCTTGGCGCAGCCGAGGCTCTGTGCCGTTACCCAGAGGACACGGAACAGTGCCTGACGCACAGGAACGGGCTTCTCCTTCTCCAAGGACACATTTTCCCTCCCAGGCCGAAGGTCGGGCAGCTGATGAGGCAGCGTAGTTGAGGACCAGCAGTCGTGGTCCAGCCCGGGGGCTTTTTCTCCAGGGGGTTGGGGTTTATTTTTGTTATTTTTTTTTTTTTCCCTTCTGTGATGTGCAGTTTGGGAAGAACGCCCCGGTCCTGGGAGCCTGGAGAAAAAGCTACGGCTTCCTCCAGAAAGCGGGGAGGCAGCTCAGCTCAACGTGGCTCCAGCATGAGCTTCTTCAGGGTCAAGGCAGAAGGGACAGACTCTGGGGATGACTGTCCTCCTGATGCCGCTGTTAGACACCAAAGCCCCCTCCAGCCTGCAGCATCCCCAGCTGTGTTGGGCGACTGCTGACCAAGCTTGGACCAGGGTTTGGAGGTTGTTCTCCAGCTCTGCTGCTCCTCTCCATGCCCAAGCCAGGCCCTCAGCCTGGAGAACCACCTCGTGTGGACAGAAAGAACTGGGACAGTACAACAAAGGCCGTTCCCTCTGTCCTTTGCAAGGACGTGCGTTTTGGGGAAGCCCATGAGGTTCTTCCCTTGCCCGAGGAAGACGTGGGACTCAGGTGGCCACACTGGTGTCTCTTCTGCTGGTGACCCCAACCCGGGTTCCTCCGGGCTTTGCGCCCCACGGCGAGGACCTTCTCCTAACCCCCAGGGGAGACTCATCCCTGGGGGATTTACACCCCTTGTTGGGTGCCAACGTGGTCTTCTGGTTTCTCTTGGGCGCGTCCCAGCGTCTCTCTGTCACACAGGGACAATAACCTCGGCCCTGAGCAGCACAGGCAACCCGTGCCCTCACTTACGTTAGTATTTTTTTTTTCGTGGCTAAAGCTGCAGAGCTCTCACGGGTTCAATCCGTAGCCCTTGTCCGTCTGCGCATCCCTCTCCGCCTCCCAAATATCCCAGAAAATCCTCCAGTTCCCCTTCTCTGACTCATCGCGGAGCTTCACCCCAACCTACGGTTCGCTCCCGCTCAGGAACGTACGCGTCGACGGTGGGGAAAAATGACTTTATTAATTCACTGGGGGAAATCTCCCTTGCCGATCGCAACCCTGTTCCGCATTAGCGACGGGGAGACGGAGCCCCGAGATCTCACCCTGCCCGAAACCCACCGGGTCCACCGAGCTGGGACCAGATTTCTTATTTAACGAGGCCGACGAGGTGGAAAAAGGTCCCGTTTCCAGATCCGACAAAAGGCAAAGCGCCGACACAAATACCCACACATGTGTAGTCCCCACGCACAAAGGCAGGCGATGGCCTCCGTGCCGCACACGTGCTTTACAGGCACACTTATATCGTTATATATGCATCTATATTTATATATAGGTTTGCAATATATTTATAGATTTATTATATATTTATATATGCATGCATTTTTATAGACGCATGTGCATTGATATACGCATGTGCATTTATATACGCATGCACACTTATATATTTAAACGTATTTCTATATTTAAACGTATTTCTATATTTAAACGTATTTCTATATTTAAACATATTTCTATATTTAAACATATTTATATATTTAAACATATTTCTATATGTAAGCGTATTTCTATATGTAAGCGTATTTAAATATGTAAGCGTACTTATATATAAATGTATTTATATATGTACGCATTTTTATAGCCATCCAAACATGCGCAGAGAATTCAGTCCCGTGCAAACGCGCGTTATAATTTTGCACACGAACACAGCGCGTTTCGGTATCAGTTCACGTTGGGCACGTGGATACTAAAATCGTGTCCGTTCGTGTCGGGATTGCCGAGAGCACGTGGAAATCGCACCCACGTGAGGGCAGAAATCTCTTAAATTTCTACAAATATATCGTGACCGTCGTGGCCGTGGGTGAAGCCGTGCGGAGCGCCATCAGAGCCCCGGGGACGAGGCGAGGAGGGATACACCTCTCTGCAATAACATAAGGACGCTCTCAGCGCTGGCAACGGGAGGGATTTTTCCCGGGAAATAGTGAATTTGTTGAAATTGGAATATTTTTTTTTTCTTTTTTTTTGGTTATTTTTTTGGTTATTGAAACCTCTAAGCCTTGGCGCTGCGTGCCGGCGTTGGCTCAGGCGCAGCGTTCGGCGTGGAAGCGTGCCGTTAAATTAAGGCGAGCAATAACCATCGAGGAAACAAAACCCGGGGAAAACGAAGGGCGGGGGATTAAACCCGGCGAGAAAGCTGAGCCCCGTCGCTTTTGTTTCCGTTGGCGTTTCGTGGAGATAGGAGGAAAGAAAAAAATAAAAAAAAGAAAAAGAAATAAAAGAAAAAAAAAAAGAAAAAAAAAATTAAAAAATCAACCTGATTTTGGCTTGATTCAAAGCAATGTTAAAAACGAGCAGTTTTGTGCAGCTGCGGAATAACCCC
>NW_009650062.1:761426-762296 GCF_000708025.1 Charadrius vociferus | reverse complement strand
GCGGGGGATTTTCAGGCTGCTTTGGGAAGTGCTTCAGGATGCCAAGTTCAGCCTTGTTTTTCCTTCCAGCTCCTCCAAATATATATATTATTAAAAAAAAAAAAATAAGGGGGTGAAACGAAGTTTGGAAGCGGCGGCGGATGGGATCCGGTGGGAGATTCTGGGCTGGATGTGTGTTCGTGGTGTTAATCCCAATAAAAGGGGTGTAAACCGGGAGCCGAAGGGGATTTGTGCCTCCTAAAAATCTGCTAGCGATCGCGAAAGCGGGAATATGTCTCGGGATTAAAGGGAATTCCTTCCAGATTTGCTGCGCCGGGGAAGCGGTAGGGTTCGAGTCGATTTGAGTTTCTCGTTTTAGAACAGCGCCGTTCGCGCGGTGTAAATCTGAAATAACAGCGGTTATTTCAATTTATATTTGTATAAAAATAGGATCCCTGTGGATTTAACGTGTACGGAGCAGGATCCGGCCCTGGAATTACTGCGGCAGCTGGTTAAATGGGTGAAAATCGGAGTAACTCGGTGCTGGGTGTTATTGCAGATTTACGCTGCCCGTAGCATGTACAACAGCCCGGCCGGCTCCGTCGGAGGCGGGGGGGCAATTAATTCCCCTAGGGGGGGTATTTCTTCCCTTGGGGGGGTTAATTCCCTTGGGGGGGTGTTATTCCCCGTGAGCCTTTCGCAGGGGGATTGGTTATAGCGGGTTTGCATGGGGTGAGTTTGGTCTTTATCTGGAAAAAAGGCTGGAAAAACTGGTGGAAACTTTTTTTGGGAGGGGGGGAGCGAAAGGGGAGGTGATGTGGGGGGTTTTGGGGGGGGGGGGCAAAGGGGGTTTAGCCCAGCTCTGGTCTGTGTAGTGAGGAATGGCTGAAG
>NW_009650062.1:760271-761411 GCF_000708025.1 Charadrius vociferus | reverse complement strand
GCGCACCCCACGCGCCGAGTCACCGCTGACCGTCCCGGGGGAGCAGGACCCGCACCGTGGGTACCCCGGGATGCTCCCCCCAACACTGGGGGGCTCATTTGTGTGTCCCCCCCCCACCAAGCTGGGGCTCAGCCATCCCGGCAGCCGGGTCCCGAATTACCCCGTACCGAATTACCCCACTGAGGGTCCTGTTCCCCGTCCGGCTGCCACCGAGGAAAAACCCCCAAACCCCCCCTCCCTTGGGATTCGAGAGCCGGCCACAGAGCTGGACAAAGCTCTTCCCATCCCCAGGGGATTGATGGATTTATTCGTCTCATCCCCTAATGAGCCACTTCCAGATCCCAGTAAATTATACGCACCGGGACGGGTGAAATCTTGCTCCATAAATCAGATCTGAGGCTGACAAGTGCTGCCTGCATCATTATCCCGGCGAGTTTCGGAGATCCCAGGTATCGCCGCCTCCTTTGCAAATCCCAATCAATCTGGGAGTAATCATTCCCAACAGAGAGCCCGAAAAAAAAAAAAAAAAAAAACCCACCAAAAACCAAACCCACACCGGAAAACATTTTCTTCCCTTAAAACGTAAGTGGAAAATTTATTGCAGGGAAAGGAAAAGTTTTCTCCGGAGAGTCCGTAACAAACAACGACACGAGTAACTCCCCGGGGCCGAGCCGGTGGGATGGCATCGCTTTGTGTTTACCGGGAGAAATTCATCGCAGCCCTTAAAAATTGGGGGAGATTCTAAAAATTGGGGGAGATTCCAAAAATTGGGGGAGATTCTAAAAGAGATTCTAAAAGCTGGGGGAGATTTTTTTTTTGGGGGGGGGATGGAGGGGATGAAACAAGAGGAAAAAAAATAAAGCCAAAGTGTCTCCAACTGTGTCCCGCAAGGACAGCGGAGCCAACGTGCCGGAGTCCGTTGCCTTCTGGTTTGCGTTTAGCCTTTGGAAAAGAGAAAAAAAAACAGAAAACAAAAAAAAAAAAACCAAAAAACAAACCCTAAATAAATCCCCCCTTTGCAAACCTCCTCTTTCCTTAAGGGGAAGATTTATTTTATTAACTGGTCGACACCTGAAAGTAATCGGCTTTTTTTTTTTTTTTTTTTTTCGGTGGCGGGAGGGGGAAGGAGGCATCCCCCGG
>NW_009650062.1:756353-760246 GCF_000708025.1 Charadrius vociferus | reverse complement strand
AGCCCGTCCTTCCCTCCCTCCGTCCGAGAAGGTCTCGCCCGACGGCGGGGCCCACACGGACGTGTGAGCCCCGCTGTCGGGTGAGACCATCTCGGACGGACGGACGGGCTACGGGAGCGCGCACGGCGCTGTACGTACACGGGATGCTCTGGCTCATCGGCATTTAAGGTGGTGGGCGCTGGATGTGTCCTCATGGTCCCCATCAAAGAGCCAACACCAAGGGACAAAGCGCTCCTCTTTCAGCTGGGGAAACTGAGGCACGTGGCACTGGCGGAAGCCAAAAGGGTTGCGGATATCCCACCAGCTCTTCCTTGGATGGTTTCTTGATGGGTTGGCGATGCTTGGCTGTCTTTACGACTGGAGGAAGCCAGGGGAGCTGAGGTTGACCCCATGGAGTCACCTACATGCTTCTCAGGGGGTGTTTTTTCCCCTCCTCACCATGTGTTTCCCACTTCTCCCAGCCAAGGGCTTCACGGAGAGTTTTGCTTTCCCCAAAGGCACATCAGCAGGAGCTCTTGTATTTCCGTAAGGGGACTGTGCATGTCAAGACTTCAAGAGATCGGGCTGGTGGCGATCTCTGTACCTGTCAGGATGAATGAAAGGTGACAATGCCGAGAGCACCGGGGGAGTCGTGCGAAAACCAGATGGGCTGTCAAAGGCTTCTGGCTTCCCACCGATTTGTTTCGCCTGCCCCAGCTCAGCTGATTTAAGGTGTGTGAGGACCAGCTCGTGCTGGGAATGGGAAGGAGCAGGGAAAAGGGGAGATTAAAGTTCCCAACAGCTCGGAGCACCGGTTGGGATGGGCACCGTGGTGCCATGGTCCAGGATGGATGGATGGAGGGATAGAGGGATGGATGGAAAGAGCGGGATGAAGGCTGAGAAGAAGGCAGGGTTGGGTAAGAGCTGAGCCCAAGAGCTTTGCTATCATTGGAGGATGCTTCTAGTTATGGGGGTTGAAGGCACTGGTGGTCGGATGGGACACACACCATGTTGCTTGGCTGGGGAGGAGCTTGTCCATCAGGCCCAGGACTCTGCTTAGGCTCAGGAGACGTCGGTCTCATAAAGCAAACACTGCTTCTGGCTTGCTTTGGCGGGGGTTTTACCCGGCCACCACCATGTTCCTGCAGAGCCCTGGAGGTGCCCCAGCACCCAAACCCAACATGGGTCCTCATCCATGTCAACGGGGAAAGCCAAAAGCAGCGCTGACAGGGACATGGAACAGGTCCGAGGAGCTGAGTGGCCACCAGTGGGGCCAACCCCATGGTTGCAGTGGCCAAATCCACTTTGGGCGATGGTGTTCCCCAAACCACCGTGTCCCACCGCTTTTAGTTCTCCAGCGGATGGGACCGTGGGGCCTGCCAGAGTGGTGGGAAGGGTAGCCTTCCCCTCCATGGCTTTGCTGGAGGTCTGGAGATAGGGCATAATTCCTGTCTCCTGGGTTTCTTCCCACCTTCTGCCATCAGTGTCTCATCTCCGGATCCCCGGTGCTCTGTCCCCGGCGTGACCTCCCCTAGCCGACCCGGACGGCAAAAGGTTTCCTTCTTCCTCGGCCAATGCTGATAAGGAGAACCAGAAACAGCTTTGACCTTTCAACTGCAAATCTCCCTGCGAGGAGCCGCAAGCTGTTCCATATCTCAAAGGTCCCTTGATAGGAAACAAAACCCGTGCCATTGAACTTTTAAGCGATTTCACCCCCCCAAAAACCTCTCAGGCACCCAAAAAAAGCTCAACTGAAGAGCACTGGGTGGTTTTAACCTTGCTGAGAGACCGGGCCAGCGCGCGCGACTGATGTAAGAGGTTCCTTGGGTTGATCAGTTGTCTGGAGCGTTGGTCATCTGCTCTCTCATTCCCTTGGAGACCCACTGACGGGGTGCGAAGGCTTTGGGGAAACCTGCCACCTCCTTTCCTCTTCTTGGAGAGTGAGAGACCCTGATGACGCCGAGACCTTTACCTCTGCCGGCCCCAGGAGGGCTGGGGACAAGAGGGACGGGTCATCGTGGATGAGAAGCCATAGTGCGAATTTGCATGAGACAGCCTCGTTGGGACAGGATGATTTAACCCCTGGGATTTCGGCAGATACATGACACGCCTATGGAAGTCAATCTCCGTCTTTGCTTTCTTTCCCATCCCAAAGCGGCGCGGTCCGGCTCGGTGCCGTGCACTGCTCTTTACTTACCCCCTCTGGGCCGCTGCTCTTAGAGGAAGGTGATGGCTGGAGGTGTTGGAGCTCATTAATTCCTTTGAGCAAGTTAATTGGTATAAACACAACAGCGGGAGCCCCGGCGGCTCTGCGAAGGGGAGCGTGCTCAGCTCCGAGGGGGGATAGAGCAGACGTCCCGGTCCTGGTGGGCGACCGAACCCCGAAAAAGGGGTTAAGGCTCTCGGGACCACATTCCCCTCGCTGCAGCGTGGACGCGGGCTGCGTCTTGCCGTGCATGAGCCCACGGGATGGAGGAGAGCGGTGTGCCCTGAGGCTTTCCCCAAACACATCCCCACTTGGTTTCCACCACTCGAGCTTTCCCCAGGCTGGGTTTTTTTTTTTTCCCCCGCGTTGGGTGTTTATCAAGAACAGCTCCACGGGGTTCTCCCAGGTGATGGAGAGCCTGAGCATCCCGCAGAATCAGGCCCTAAACACCAGCGGGCTCTCTATATTTCCTCCGCGACTAACCCTACGTTTTCCCCGCTGCTGCTTAACCCCATTAACGGGATCTGAGCGGGTTCAAAGCCTTCGGAGCAGCAGGGGAGGAGGCTCAGAGCAATAAGTGGAGGCGACCTCTGCCAAATTGGAGTAAAAGATGTCTTCCTCCCGCTCCCCAAACAGCCCACAGGATTTTCACATTAAACCTCTATGCCCGGAGTAGTTGGGGAGGAAGAAACAGCCAAGATCAGCCCTTTCTGCGTAGAAGAAGGGTTTACCCAAGGGGAAAAGGGGCCGTTGCCTCCTGGAACAGGGGGTAAGGGCTCAGCAGCCGACCCCGTGGTCCAGCGCCCGGGAGAGAATGGTCCTGGAAGGATCACCCAGAGAACTGACATCCCAGGACGTGAAGCCTATGGGAAAGTCATCAAATCCAGGTAATTTGGGGGAAAGTGGGTGTTTTAGGGGGTCAGGTCAGGAGAACAATTATGATGGGGTCTGGGCACCACATTCCTCATTTGAAATCGGTAGAATGGGCCGTTCTGGCGGGGTGAGGGAGAGGGAGAGTGTTGATTTGGGATTATCTTATTTGATGCCGCTTCTTCTGAGCATCTCTGAGGGGGGTTCCCCACCCCAACTGGGCTCCGCAGAGCCCCAAAAGCTGGAGCGAAGCACGAGAGAGAAGGGGTGCGACTCCTCCGCTCCTGGAAGGACCTTCTGCTGCCGCCGGGAGGTTTCGGGTGAGTCCCCGTCCCACGGTGCGGGGGTCTCAAGGGACCTTGTGGGGTTGGAGGGGGGGAGCTCTGTACAAGGGGGTTTCATGGGGGCAAAGGAAGCGGTCAAATTTTAGCAGCTCGAGCGATCATTATATTTGGGTCTAAAGCTGCTAATTTGGGTAATGGAGATCCCAGCATGGCCACTCTCAGGCTGGTGGAGTTACCCCGCGAGCAGGATCTGACCTGCACCAGCAATTCCCTTTTGCTCCCCTCCTTCTTCTCTCTCTCCCTCCATCCTTCCCTGCTCTCAGGGTTTTTCTCCTGGCCCCGTTTTGGGGAGGAAATTGCTGGGGTGAGAGGAAACGGGGGGCCCCCACCCTTCTCCTGGGGGAGAGGGGGGGTGGGGGGGTGGAAAAAACGTGCGATCGGTGGCGGGATGACACTGCCTCGTCCCCGGGATGGGGTTTAATGGGTCCCACCTGGCTCCCAGGCACAGCGTGCCCCGCGGCAGTCCCCGCCGCCCTTCCCTTGGAAATAAATTC
>NW_009650062.1:749237-756137 GCF_000708025.1 Charadrius vociferus | reverse complement strand
GTAGTAGCATCTTGGTTTTTTTTTGGTTTTTTGGGTTTTTTTTGGTTTTTTTTTCGCTGCCTGTTTTGTTTGCTGCGTTTACTCTCCATCCCTCTGGCACAGCAGCATCCTCTCTGCCTGTCGCACCAGTCCACATCCAGCAGCACCCACCAGCCCCAGGCAAGAGCGGGGTACCGAGAAGGGATGCTCAGGGGGGGCTGATTTTGCAGCATCCCCTCGCTCCTGCCCTGCGTAGCATCCCCCCCGCGGGTGGCTGGCAGGGAGGTGATGCCGCTGAGCTGAAGGCGGGAACGCTTTTCCGTGGAGGAAGGCACAGAGCCTCCCCTGTGTTCCTCCAACTTGCAGTAATTTCATTAACTTGCTTCATTCAAAGGAGGCCAGAGCCCGGCGGCGTGGGACGCGCTGACCCTGCGGAGGCTGCGATGTCCTGCAGGCTGAAATCCATCCTTTCATTGATTCCAGCAGGGAACGGCGGTGCACGGAGGATTAATTCCTCCCCCCACTTTTGCCCACTAAAACCGCTTCTGGGTGAGAGCGCAGCAGCCTTTTACCAGCCGCTGCCGGCGGTGCTTTATGCTGGGAAGGAGTGAGGGGTTGTATCCAGCCCCGAAAAGCACAAAGGGCAGCAGAAATACCCTCCCGGGGTGGAAACAGGGCAGAAAGAGCATTTGCTATAGGGAGAATAACGCATCTGCTCTGCAGGAATCAGGTGCAGGAGTTGTGCATCACCACACCACCCGTCCTCCATCATCCCACCGCCCCTTTGCTTCTTACTGGGACACCTCCACCTTTGTGGGACCTGACGTGCTGCGACAAACCTCCCCATCCCATGGGGCGGCTCGGTAGGACACGGAGCAGCTGGATTTGGCATAACTCTTTTCTATCCATGGCACCCGCCACCAGCTTCTGCCGTCTCTCCAGGAATATGAGAGGGGCACCGGGAGGCAGAGCCCCCGTTTGTTGTTTTAATTAATAGGGAGCAGAGAGATGCAGCACAGGGAAGCTCTCCTCCGAGGAACTGGCTGGGCTGGGATGGAGAGAGAGGCGGGAAGAGCCCGGCGGAGGGGCTCAGCCCCATCCTGCGCTGCCGTCCATCGCTGCCACGCGCAGGGGGATGGACAGCAGGCGGAGGGGCTCCTCCTCCATAACCACCGTCTCCTATTTTCTTCTCGGGTTTAGGCTAGAGGTTGAGGGGTAAGAGGCCATGGGGTCGAGCCCTTGGGGTTTCTTTTCTCCAAACTGGCGGCAAACATCATCAAACCAAAAAAGGGCAGACGTGGTACCTGGGGACACGGTTTAGAAGTGGTTTTGTCAGGTGAGGTTAATGGTTGGACTTGATGATCTTAAAGGTCCATTCCAACTTCAACAATTCTGGGTTTCTATGATCTTTCCTTCCTTCTCCTGCAGCTGGGGAAGAGGAGGAGGAGGGGGAAGAGGATGAGGATGAGGACGAGGATGAGGACGAGGATGAGAACAAGGATGAGGACGAGGATGAGGATGAGGATGAAGACGAGGATGAGGATGAGGATGAGGATGAGGATGAGGATGAGGATGAGGATGAGGATGAGGATGAGGATGAGGATGAGGATGAGGATGAGGATGAGGATGAGGATGAGGATGAGGATGAGGATGAGGATGAGGATGAGGATGATGACGAGGATGGCTCCCAGCCATGCTGGCTACGGAGCCCAGCACAGCCCTGTGTTCCCCCCACTACCCTATTTCACGTCGCCACCCCCGGACCTGCGCGGTGACGGAAGAAGGCGGGAGGTGAGCACTGTGCCCTCCCCACCGAGCCATCCCCGGGGTCCATCCCAAATGCCCCCACCCTGGGGTGCACCCCGATGTGTTTTACCCACCCCGTAACGTTGATGCCCCAAAGGGACGTGGGCTCTGCGCCTGTCCCAGCGGCAGCAGATCTGAAGGCATAGGCCTCCAAAACCCCATCCTGGCTCCCAGGGCCTCCCATCAGCCCCAATTTCCTGCAGCCCCCGGTGATAAGAGGCTGATCCTCGGCCGTGGAAACCCGATGCCCTCCTGTCGGGGAACGCGGGTCCCGGGGGGACCGGGGAAACGCAGCTGAGAATGAGCAGATCTTACTGCTTTCCCCTCCTTCTCTCTACCAAAGAAAGAAATCCCTTCGGAGGATGGATGTGGTCTTTGTGCCGCTCTCTCGGCGCTGCAGCTGGACCGCGTTGCCATGATTTCTACTGCTGGTGGTGGTGGTGGTTTCCACGTGGTTAAAAGCTGCCGGGGACGCCTGCACCCACCGAACCAGACGATAAATCACTGGGTGTTCGTCGTGATTTAACGTCATCCCATTTTTTTTTTTGTTTTTTAGGCTTTGCTGTGGTCACTGCAGTCCCAGGGACTGGGGGAAGCAAAGGTCTCTCTGGTTTTCCTGTCCCCTCTTCACCTCTCCTCGTTTGGGGTCTGGCCTGGATTTTTTTTTTTTTTTTTGGGGGAGAAACCCTAAAATCTCTCTCCCAAGCTGGTCTAGGAGCCCATATTGGGCAGGTGGTGGGTGCTGTGGATTTTGCCAGCTGAAGGCGCTGGTGGGATACTGGTTTTGCTGGGCTCGGAGGGAGTTGTTTCATATCACACCGGCCCTGCATCTTGATGCTCTCCCCGCACAGCGTGGACCAGAGGAGCTGAGCAATTCTGATTTATTTATTCCCCTCCTTTATCAACCCTGCACCAGGGCTCAGGGTACGTCCGTTCCCTGACCTCACCCCATCCCTGCTGCCACATCCCCTGCCCGTGCTGTGATGTTCCTCTGCTCTGCTGGGTCCAGGGGCTTCGGCTTCCCAGCTAGTCTTGAATTTGGGGCAAATTTCTCCCTTTTCAGGTATTCCTGTGTGTTTTTATCAGGTGTTTCAGCCTGGAGCTGCACCTCCCAGACCTGAGCACGTTGGAGAGATGCCATCTCCAAGTTTTGCTATCCCTTTCCTGAGAAGGAATTGATTCAGCTCTGGGGCTGCTCCATCCCCACTGCCGGTCCTGGAGGGTAGAGGGAAGGTGTGATGCTGAGGCAGGAAAACCAAAGATCTCTGAAAAAAAAAAAAAAAAAGTCCTCTCTGCTGCAGATGGAGCGTCCTGTGTGAAGGACTGTAAAACCAGAGCCGGTGCGTGCCCAGAAATTAGACTGATTTAATGGAGCTGGTTTCTAGATTGGTTTGTAGCCATGTGCCGACCGCTGCAGCGATTGAACTAAACTGATTTTCTTGAGGGATTCCTCACTTGGGAGCGCTGGCATCGGCCGCTCTGCTGCCAGTCCGGCCGGACGGTTTAATTCCTCGAGGCTGGTTGTTCCCATGGGGTCGTGCCTGGGTTGAAGAGTCCAAAGATGGTAGCGCAGGATGGGGATGGCATCTCCAGGGCTTGTCTTCCTCCCCTGTTTATAGCTATGTCCTGGTTTGAGCGACACAGGACTAATTTCTCTTCTAATACTTGGGAAGACTGCACTTTTAGAAGACTCCAGTGTCTGAATTAGTGAAAATATCGACTTTCTAGCCAGCTATGGTGTGTGGGTCTCAAGGTCTCAGTGTTTTTGAGATTACCAGGTGTGGGGATGAGGAGGAGCGAGACGCAGGCACTTGACCCATGCTGCCCAACAGGGTTATTTCATACCATCAATGTCACATTCGCTATAAATCAAAAGGTTTGCTGCGAAGTTCTCTCTCTCCCTTGATGGCTGCTGAGAACTTTGTGCCCCGGTGTGGGATTCCTGAGCCCTTCCCTTCCTCCCGAAGCCGCAGCGCTCGTAGTGTCCCACATTTGCCGTCCCCTGCTGGGAGTGCACAGCTTCCTACGGGTAGAATGGGGTGAGTATCATCTTTGCATATTCCATATTGATATCGGGATCAATATTGGATCTTTAGTGCTATTAATGTTAATTATCTAATATTACTCTATTAAATCTGTTTATATTTCAACTCCTGGCTTTTCCTGTTTTTCCCAATTCCCTTTCCCGGGTGGGGAGGGGCCATTGGGTGATAGAATGATTGTCTAAATGGCAATAAATCGTTATGAGTATCTCAAACCATAACAAGCTCGTATAACACGGGGTCCCTCTACACAGTCCTTTCCCCGATATGAGGGGACAGCTGGGGTCCGCGCAAGGGCTGGGGGCTTTATTTGTGGCACTGGGACCGAGCGAGGAATTTGGGATTGGCATCACGCTTGCTCCTGGGTTCTGTTGGGCAGAAACGTGGGCAGCGCACGTGAGTCCAGAACCGACACCGTTTGCAGAAGAAATCCCTGCAAAGCAGCCAAGATCCTCATTTTTATTTATTTTTTTTTTTTTCCCCACCCAAATAAAGTCTCAGCCAACAAACGGGCTGTATCCAGGGCAACGCCGATACCTCGCAGCTCGCCTTCGCTTGCCATCCAACCTGGGATCCCTTTGGACCAGCACAGGGGTTGGGATGACTCCGGGCATCGCTGCGGGGGCTGCTCGGAGGGGCTGGGGGAGGCGAGAGGGCTCAACTGCCATCTAGTGACAAGGGGCCCCCGGAGAAGAGAAGGTGGGTGGCCCCGGCAGAGCCCAGCCGGAGGCAGCGGGTCCTGCCCGCTCTCCCCCCCCCGGGGGAGTGCAGCCTCCGGGGCTCCGGGTGCGGAGCGGAACCCTCTCCCGGGTGGAAAAGTGGTTTCTCCATCGAAGCAGGTTTCTTCCCTGCAAGGACAGAGTGTTTCCCCGCTGTCCTCCCCCACGCAACCCACCGCCCGTGGGTCAGCTCGGCATCGCTGGAGGGGAAACGGCTTCTCCAGCCCTGACTGTCCAAACACAACACGCTCAGGCTCTAAAATTCTCTGGAACAAGCTAATACATTCCAAAAAACTTGTTTTTTCCAAAGGAGCTGATGGGAACAAGGTGCCTGCGCATCTTTGCTGTGGGTACCCGATTCCCTCCAGTGTCCTTGGATGTGCCAGGGCCTCCTGGAGCATCTCTCCACCACCTCTTCCCTCATCAATGCGGTGAAATTATTTAGTGCCTTTAACGTAATTAACGCATTGCAATCCTAAACTGCCAGCAGCTGCCTGGCCCTGCAATTTATCCTTCCACCCAGCCATGAATGCCTCCCTCTGGGCGATTATAAAGTGGAAAAACGCTGCAAACCTGAGCCCTGCACCGGAGGAGAAGGAAGAAACGGGGCAGAGGACCTGTGTGCGTTAATATAATTAACCCACCGCAATCCCAAATCGCTTGGCAGCTGCCTGGTTCCGTAAGTCATCCTTCCACCGAGCTGTTAATGGGCCCAGAGGGGCTGTCAGTGCACACGCGTGTGCAAACGTGTGCGCGAGGCTGCCATGTTGTCCCCGTCCCCCACTTTTCTGGGGGGTGATTTCCCTCCCAGCATCGCCTCGCTCCCCAGTTTGCCGCCCGAAATGACGGCACTCGCGGTACGATTATACACCTCCGTTCTGTAATTACCTCTGCTTACGTTAATTGTGTAATTGGGAAAGGCAATTACCTGGTGAAATGAGAGAGGGAGAGGATCTGGCTCGCTCTCCCAGCTTGTGGGATCCCTCTCCCAGCTTGTGGGATCCCTCTCCCAGCTGCTCCTGGGGTAAATCAGGAGTAGGGTCCCTGCCCCTCTTGGCGGGGGGACCTTTGTGTTTGCAGCACGGCCGTGTCCTGCTCACGTGGCAGCCGAAGGTGCCCCTTCCCAATCGCCCTTTTTCCCCCTTTTAATGCTCAAAATCCCGACCCTCGGGGTTTATCCCAGCGGCGGTGGCTCCCCCCAAATATCAGCCTCTCTTCCCGAGTCCGCGCGTGCCGGCTGCCACCGTACCTGCGAGATTCCCGGTGTCGGGGTCACAAAGCATCTCCCGTGGGCTCTCTTTTGCCATTCTCCGCGTGTTTGCAGACGGATGTCCCCAGCGCTTGGCCCGTCCCCAGCCTGACCCTGCTCCCCACGGCTAAACCTTCCAAAATGCAGGAAAAAGGAGGGTGAAGTCCCGAGGGGATGGATGGGGCAGGGAGGGGAGGGCTCAGAGCGGGATTTGCTCCAAGATTAAGGATCCGACTTCTTTCAGCTGTGGCTTTCTCTCGTCGGCGCTCTAAGCTGATTGCGTTAAGCTGCTCGGTGAGTGATCGCTTTGGACGCATCTTCCCAATTTTGCCTGGGCTGTCCCTTCGGGGCAGGTTTTTGGAAAGGAACCGTCTGGGCTCAGAGTCTGACAGGGACCTGCTGGTTTCCCCCCGCCCCCCGCCATTGGGCTCCCAAATCCCCTCCACTGCTCTCAGCCTCACCTCCACCGATGCCCCCAGGTCCATTCCCAGCTTTCAGCTTTACCAGGATGATTTCGCCCGCCGGGGTTGGCGAGGGGCTCAGAGACCGAAGGCTAGCAGAGACCTGACAAGCTCATCACAGCCGCCACTCAGCAGCAGCTCGCTGTAGCTGTGGATTTCGATACCAAACTTTCCCGAGGAAGGAAATGAACCCCCAGACACAACACATCTAACCTGCCGGCAGCGCTAATCCTGCTGTAAACCCTCAGGTGAGGGATGCACAGCTCCGGTGCTTGGCTGAGCCCCTCGGCTTCCCGACCGGAGCCCCCCCATCCCGATCCCTCCTGCCAGCACACACCTCTGCTGGGGAGGGAAGCAGGCTGCCTTTCCCCCTCTAAATCCTAAATCCCGGCAGTTTTGTGGGATGAAGGTGATCCCTGTGATGAGACAACACGGAGAGCTCAGCATTCCCAGCGCTCCCAGTATGGAGACACTGGGATCCCACATGGGTGCAAGGATCCGCACCTCCTGCTGTTTTTTCTCAGCGTGTGCGGAGACGTGCGGGTCATGGTGCAGCATCGTGTCCCCCTTTTCCTCTCGGGGCTGTCCCCCACTGCGTGCAAACAATTAACAGGCCCTGGTTAACGGGATCTGGGGGTGGGGGG
>NW_009650062.1:745801-748958 GCF_000708025.1 Charadrius vociferus | reverse complement strand
GAGGGCAGGGGATCCCCAAATTCACAGCCGGTGATTTTTGCACCCGCTCCTGCTACTTGGCATAGGTGGTTTGGGGGGGCACGGGGAAAGGAGCACCGAGGGATGGGGACCCCCGGGTGCGGGGTTTTGGAGGGGGGGACAGGGATGGACAAGCAGAAGGGCAGCGATGGGAAGAGTGAGGGGGGGTGTCAGGAGGTGCAGATGGCACAGTGAGCTGCTGGAGGAGGGGAGGGGGGGATAATTATAGTGAGGAGCAGAGCTCAGCAGCCCCAGGTGCACGTCCCCTTCTCAAGCTTGAACGCTTGAATTGAGGCATCTTTAAAAAGCTGTGAGGCACTGGGGCGTCTCCCTGGTTATGTGCAGCATCCGCGGCTGCTCCGAGCAGCTTTTCCTTCCCCTGCTCCAGTGTGGCTCTGCCGCAGCCCGTTGCCGGAGATCCCTGGCCCCAGCGGGAGGTTTGGTGATGGCTGGTCCCATCCTTGGCGCAGATGCCGCTTTCCCCAGCTCAGCCCTGCGAAACCAGGCTCCTTTCTTTCCCCCCTCCCCCCCATCACACCCGGGTTATTCCCGGGCTGGGTCTCATCCTGCCCGCTCATCCCTGAGTGTTCCCTGCGGGCCAGGCTGGTGCTGGGCACCGGCTCCCATCACTGGCAGCTCTTGCAGCAACGCCGAGGCAGTGGAGCTGAAATGAGCCCAAGCAATTAAAAGCACCCGCAGCAGATGGTCGGTGCAGTCTGTCTCCCCGCCACCGCCGCCTCCTCGCTCTTCCCTTTCCTCATCCTCTCTCCCGGCTCCTCTTATTCTTGGTTTTGCTGACTTTTATCCCCTTGCTACCTCCCAAAACAGGACCCCCACCTTCCTCTGTGCCCCCAGCCCCTATTTCCACCCCGAATGGAGGTGTACAGTGCAAACCCAAAGCCTGATGCGCTCAGCTCGGGTGTTTTGGTGAGGAGATGTCTTCATGAATGGGGAAACTGAGGCACGTGGGGTGAAATAACAAATAATGTTTTTAAAATAATTTCAGGAATGTGAACAGCAAAAATCAAAAGAAGAAGAAATTCTACAATCATTTCATAAATGGAAAGAGGAGGAAAAAGAGAAATTGGCTGATGAAATAGAAAAAGTGAAAGAGATGTTTATGAAAGAGCTTAAGGAGTTATCTTCAAGAAATACATCATTAGAAAATGTAAGTGATTTTAATTTTCCAACATTTTAAGGCATGAATCCCTTACAGTAGATGCTAGTGAACTTCACATATTTGAAATGTGCTGTAGTCATCTTAGAGGTCGTCTTATAAAACCATAAGAGTAATGGTTGGATGATAGCCATATTTGTATCTTTGTATACTGGTACTTTATTAACATAATTTCTGTTCTTTTTTTAATAGCATTGGTTTTTTTGATGAATGAATTACACCTTCAGCAACTATGTCAGTTTTTTCTTACTCCTCAACTTTTGAGGGCCTGTTTACATATTAGCAGATGTTGTTATTATTGCTGTCTGTTAGATATCCTTATATTCATATTCTTGTAACTGGCATGGAGGGCACTAATCTCTGCATTATAGTCCTGACACTAGAACTGCATGTGTTTTCAATACATGCTCTGGAAATGCTTTCCAGAGTTTTGACTAGAAAGAGAATTATAAAAGTATAGGTGGGTCAGAAAACAACTATGCACAGCATTACCAGAACAGTTTATATTCTGTAGCTGACCGCGCGGCTGTCTGGGCAGCAGCTCGGCGTGCCGCCAGCCGTGGGGATGCTGAGGGTGGGAGGGGGGGACGGTGACTGGGATGGGATGGGATGGGACGGGGACCGACAGGCGGTTGGTGCCTGGATGGTTTCCCACGTGAAGGCTGAGCTGGGTGGGGGTTTCCACTGGAAGATGCCCCAGGAGGTCCCTGAAATGCTGATTTTTGGGGTGCTGTCGTGGGGGGAATACCCTGGGGGGAGGGTCCCAGCTGGGATCCTGCCTTGCCTTTACTGAAGCTCGAAGTGCTGTTAATGGGGAGAAAAGTCCTGTTTGCCGAGGCCTGAGTAAATCCTTCCCTGATCCCACCAAGCATCGCTTGATCTCAGCGCTGTCTGCAGCTTTGCTTGGCTCCAGGCGGTGCCGGAGCCTCAGGGGAAGGGGTGAGGGGGCGTCTGGGGATATGGGAAGGGATGAGGGGGCGTCTGGGGCTCTCTCCCCCCCCGCCCAGCTTCGCAGCCGGCGCAGAGAGCTCTGAGCACTGGATTTTTCCCCAGGAGAAACCAGAAACGTGGGAGGATTGAACAGGTACGAAGCCAGATCCCAAACTGTGGCCAGTCCTGTTCTGGCCGGGAGTTACCACCCATCACTCTGTGGCCAACACATCTCCCCTTGGCAGAGCCACCTCCTGCTGTCACCCCTGTCCGGGTAAGGAGACTTGGGGAGGAAAATCCCCCTCTCCCAGCTCCTCGCAAAGCCGCAGCGAACCCTGCCTTAGCTGAAAAATCCCCTTCTCCCAACTCCTCGCAGAGCCGCAGCAAACCCTGCCCCGGCGCAGGATGCTCAAGGCACGAGCCCGAATCTCTGGTGTGAAGGGGACGGGGCAGCGTGGCCACGTTGGACCCGCACAGCTCAGCCCGGGAGACGCCGCCCGGGCAGAAACGTTCCTCAAAGCTCTCCCGAACCCGATTTCTCCTCCCGGCCCCGTTGCAGCTGGGTTTTATCTATGCTGTGGGATGGGAAAGAAGAAGAATCAGCCCCAGGGTGGGTTTTTTGGAGGGGAGATGCCTTCGTTTTTGCCAGCTATAATGGGGCAGCCCGGCTCTTCCCGATGGGAGAGGGCTCCGGAGGGGCTGAGCATCGGCGGCTTCTCCGCACCGAGGCGGGGGAGATGCAGCCCCGCGGGCGGCCGTCTCGCTGGGTGGATGGGAGCTCAGCGGGGAGGGCGAGGGATGGCATCCAGGATCTTCTCTCCAGCAGCGTTTCACATACCTTGGGGGCTCGCTCTGTCCCTAAAGCGCGGCGAAACCCCCCTCGTGCGGGGAGCTCGGAGGGATGGGGGGCACAAGGGAGGGGAGGGCGGCTCGTCCCAACCCGCTTGTCTTCACGTGGATGATCGTTTCCAGCTGAACTGCTGGGGGGGGGTTTATTTTTTATTTTTTATTTTTTTTTTATCAGCTGCGTTA
>NW_009650062.1:738723-745775 GCF_000708025.1 Charadrius vociferus | reverse complement strand
CGGCTCCAAGGGGGGCTGAGCCGCAGCCGGAGGCATCCCACGGCAGGTGAGATGTAGGAGAGCCCCGGCTGGGTGATGGCTGGTGGATTCAAAGAGGAAAAACCCGGCTGTGCCCGGGCTCCGGGGTAAGGAATCACACTCCCTTGGCCAAATATTTTGGGTTTCTTTCAGGCCAGGGGTGCTCACAGGACATCGAAGGGCAGGTTTGCGCTGTGTGGGGGGCAGTGGGTATCTCCGCAGCGTCTCCAGGGGCAGCATGACTTCGGGGACCTCCCAGGTAGGACACAGAGGGACTTGTGTGCCCGGTGGTGGCACCGAGATCCAGTGGGATGTACTGAGACGGTGCTGCGGGGAAAAATTCCTGGGAGGAGGGGAAAAACCAGGTTGGATCTTTGCCCTCTGCCGTTCTCCACCGGTCATGGGTCAGCCCGAACAGCTCGATGGGAGGTGAAGCGAAGATCAGGTGAAGGTCTTCAGGGACAGACGGCGGCTGTTTCTGGGACGAGACGTGTGAACGAAGAGCTCAGTGTGTGTTTGTGCTGCAGTGCTGCAAAACACTCCTCAGCCGCTGGAACAAGCGCAGCGGCCGTGCTGCTCCGTCCCTGCCCGCGTCCTTCTCCCCAAACGGCCGTATCCTGCTCCTGGAGGTGCTCAGGTCTGGGAGACGAGAGATTCGGAGATCTGGGGCAGGGTGCGGCCGTTCATTTGGGGCTGGGACTAAGCCAGGGGAGCAGCTGGGATGGAGAGGATGGGACGGTGTCTGGCTCCCAGCTTGATGCAGACGCCGTCAGGCCCGATGGGGTTTGTCGGGGCGGTCATTTGGGGCACGGGGAGGATTTTTCACTTGCACCCGAGTCCTAAAGGAAGGAGGGAGCAGGGTGAACCCGTCACCTTGGGTGGCTCCATCTCACTCGCGCCTCGCTCCCCGCATCCGCCCTGCGGGGCCGATGGACCAGTCCTGCCCTGAGCCCCATTGCCCGGGTGAGGCGGGCGCCTCGCAGCCTGTGGGTTTTTTTTGCCACCTTTTTCTTCTTCTGCCAAAGGGGATTGTTAAATATCACCTCCCTCACCCTCAGCTCTCTTCAGCTGCTAAGGGGTGCGATGTGGGGAGGCGATACCGCAGGGGATGGGGGATGTTCGGGCCAGGGGAGACCAGTGCCCTGTTGGGGGGTGGGGAAGCTGACGGGGAGATTTGGGGGGGACCGTTTATGCCTGGAAACATATAGAAAGCAGCATCCTGGGGAAGAAGGTGTGACGTCAAAGGCAGCGCTTAAAATATACCCAGGGCAAAAATCACATGGCAGCTGGTAAAACAGGAGCCGACGGGTGCCACGCGCCGAGTCCCGTGGGAACCTTGGGGACCCGCTGGGAAGCGTCCCCCGGCTGCAGCCGGCAGCGTCGCTTCCTCCACTCCCTTATTCCAGTGGCTCCGTGGCCCTTTGCCGTGACCCGGCAGCGGCATTGCCGGGCTGGGGACAGCGCGGAGGGCTGGCCGGTGGCAAGCGGCCACGGGGGGACCGCAGGTGGCCGGCTGGCTCCCATCTGCTCCCCACCACGCCGGGGCTGCGGTGGCCGCACGGCCCCGGGGAGGTGACTTCTGTTGAAAGCAGCTACTGGTGGGGACCGGCTGGATGGCGTTTGGCTGCTACTCGTTAGCTGGGTAGAGAACGCCGCCGGGTGCCAAGTCGTTACTGGGGGTTTTGTCCCCCGGGGAGCGGGGGATGAAGGGCGGCTCGGCGGAGTTGGCTCGAGAGCCCGAGACGTGCTTTTTCTCCCCAGGGGATGCGCGTTGGGGGTGAAAATCCTCTGGGTTTGGCACTTTGAGTTCTGTTGGGTCTGCCAGGCGGGTTGTACGGTCAAGGTGAGCACGGCGGGAGGGGGAACACGCCGTGTGCTGGTTTAGGCAGCATCGGACAAAGCCATAGCAAAGTCCCTCCCCTTTGGGACTCAGAAAGGGGACACATGTCCCCTCTCAAAGGAGCCAGCCCAAAGGCAGGCTGAGACCTCTCTTTATTCCTCCAGGAATAAACGGCGCAGCCGGCAGCAGCCGCGCAAGGAGATCTGAGGCTGAGCAGCCCTTTGAAGGGTTTTTTTTGGGTTGGTTTTTTTTTTTGTTGTTGTTGTTTTCATTTCCAAGGACAAAATGTCCAAAGACCCTGCGGCTCCCCCAGAGCCGGTCCAGGCACTGAGAGCGTCCCAGATCCCCGACTCAGGCTGGGCAGGGAGGGCTGGATCCGCCCGTGAAGAGGGACTTTTGGGGTCTACCCCACCGCAAACCCTCCAGAGAGACGGAGGTGGCTCAGCCGGGGAGCACCATCAGCCAAGCTACAGGCAAAGCCTCCCCCAAACCCCTCTCAGATCACTCCAACCCCCTCCAAAAAGACTCATCCGAATCACCAAAACCACCTGGAAACGGTGCCCGCTCCGCTACGGCCGCCCGAGCCAGCGGGGTGCCACCCGGCCCCGCTGCTCCTGAATTCGCCCCCGTTGCACGACGCCGACTCGGCGCGCGTCTGATCCGATGGCAACTCGGCATGTGAAGCAAATTAAGACCAGAACTCAGGAGCAGCAGCTCTTTAAAGCGCCTTGTCCCGCTGCTAGGAGCCCCCCCCCTCGCCCAGGGGCGATGGGACATGGTTCTCATTCCTACGCCTGTGCTGGGGTTTATTATTTCTCCTTCTATTGTGCAGAGTCCCCTTTATTCCCTGCATGCTTGTCCCCCCGGGGGCGGAATGAAGCCGTGTGGTTTTCTTCTTGCGCTCAGACGCGGCTTATTGCCTCCTCCCAACAGCCCTTTTGTTTTTCAGACGTGATCTCCAGGCCAAAAATAGATGGTCCCCGCTCCTTGCAGAGCCGGAGGAAAAAATGCCAACAGGTGAGCGCACGGAGGGGCACGGGGGCTGGTTTCATTAAGATCGCTAATAAATGGTAGATGTTTCTTTTAAAGGTCATTTTCTCTGCCTTTCTTGCTGTTTCCAGCTGGGGCTGTCCGGCATTTATCCCTATCCTGCAGACACGGTACCCTGCGGGGTTTTTCATCCTGCTCTTGGGTGACCTGGGAGGTTTGGGAGCCCTTGGAAGTGCCACCGCGTCTGTGCGGGCTCCGTAGTCACCGGCTCAAGGTGTCCCCTCGTGTTGATGAGGATGCCACATCGCTGGGATGAGCAGGACAAATTCCCCCAGGGAATGTCCTGGTCGGGATGCCGCCTGTGCCACCGACTCCGCTGTAGCCCCGGGCACATCCCTTCGCCCTGCGGGATGGGGGAAGCAGCCTGGGCACAGCGAGTCGGGCTCTTTGGGTGGAAAATACTCCGTAAGAACCAGAAATTCCTCTGCCCTGACTCAGGCCGGGTTCTCCTTTCCCGGGGTCTGCTCCTTTCCCTCCGCGTTAGCGGCGCCCGGCCTCGAATGAGCCGTGACAGGCCCTGGCTTTGCAGGCAAATACATATTTAGAAACCGGAGGGCATTATCCCCTTCGATTATTATCACTTGAATGTAGGTCGGCTTGACAGCTTAGGTGAAGATTCATCTTCTGAGCGTACCGATAGACCCGCGCTCACCGTCCTGTCAGTCCTTCCCTGTTCGCACCCGGCTTTGGGAGGGAAAAGCCGAGCTTAGGAGGCATTTCACCAGCGAAGGAGGCAGTAAGGTAAATTCTTAAGACAGCCGTCTCCTCCCAAAGGCGCGGGGCACAAGGGTGGTCCCCACGGCCGAGAGGGGTTTGGGGGGGAGACAGGGTGGTAAATACATCTCCCCATGCTGGGAGCGCCCTCGTGATGCTCCAAACTGCCGGGGGCTGAGCAGGGAGGTATTCATTCACCCCTGTGCTCCCTGCAGATGTCCGTCCATCCCTGCTCTCTGTCTGTCTGGCCTTGTCTGTCTGTCCTTCCCTTCCCATAGCTCTGCCCCGGCTGCAGTGTGTTTGGAAACGCAGGTTCTGCCGCATCCCTCCTGGGAAGGACCGCTCCATCCCCTCCCGCTCCACCCTCGCCCGCTCCCTCTAAACCTCCCTGCTGTATTTTTCCTCCCCAAATCGCAACTTTCATCCTTTAAAAAGCCTCGGTGACCTGGACCAGACCTATGAATGAATGGTTGGTGGCCCTGTGATGCCATTTCCATGGTGACAGATGGCAGCCGAAAATGCGGGGATCAGGGTCACATGAGAGCAGCGGTAAATTCAGGCGGTTATTTATAGGCTGCTGCTCCAGCGTTTATGGAAATGCGTCTATCTTCGACCGTGGTATCAGCCCTTCGCCGGCTCTCCAGGGCACTGCTCTTCCAGGAGAGACATTACTCATGCTCTGCTTTAATCCAGACTGTTCCCGTTGCTCAGGCTGGTGTCGGAAAAGTACCGGGCTCTCTGGGTTTGGGGTATTGGTTTTCTTTTTGAGCCTGAGTCTCTGGATGAGCCTCAGCCAAACGCAGCCGTAGCCAAGAGCTGCTTGCGTCTGCCCGTGGCATCTTCTGCGCCAATCGCTGTCACCGTCTGCAGCGTGACAGCTTGGGCGACAACCTGAAATTTCGGTCCTCATCCTGCGTGTTTGTGGCAGAGCCCAGATCCAGCCTTGTCTCACCTGGTGTTTTTTTTGGCTCTGATACAGCCGGGGAATCTTTCTGTGCCTCAATTTACCAACCAGCACCACACCTCGGTGATGCGCGGCCGGCCCGAGGGAGATCTTTAAATCCTCAGGGGAGGATTTATGATGCCTCGAGGTGTCATCGAGTCACCCGTCACCCAGGAACTGCCCCGTCCCCAGCGGGCTCAGCCCTGCTCCCTGCTGAGATGGGCAGGAGCGGGGGAGCTGAATGGCTGCTTCAGCCCCTCTTAATAAGGTTGCTTCATTTCCCTTTGCTTAAGACCCCCTTAATAAGGTCACCCGATCTTCTTTTGGTTAATCTCTGGGCGTGCAGAGAGTTTTCTGCTGCCGGCATTTGCAGCCTGTTGGGCTCTGCAGCTCCCCTTCCCCAGCCCCCCCCAAGCTGGTATCCATCTCCCCACTGAGACAGCTCCGGGACGCAATCAAAATCTCCATCTTTGGAAATCAGGAGGTATCTCGTGCTTGCAGACAGCGGGGCCTTTTTCCCATCGCTGGGCTCTTCCCAGCGCGTGTGATGAGCGTGATGCTGCTCTGCACGTGGGGTGGCCGTCACCTTGCGGCCGGGGGGAGAGTCTGTCTCACACCAGCCCTGCGTGGGGTTGAGTTTCATGGAGGGAGAAGGTCCTCCACACCCCGTGATGTCTCCTGGTCCCTCTCCCCCATGGCTTTGCCCCAAACCTGTGACTGCATCCGAGTCCCTGGGCAGTCGCGTGGGAGCGGAGCAGGGAGGGTCCCCACGGAGGTGTGGAGGTGCCCTGCCGTGGGGCACGTTTCTCTCCCTGCTCATTAATTCCTGCCATTGCCTGTCCCCATAGGAGGGAGCAGGGGACCTCAGTGACATCCCAGCTGTGACGGCTCCATGTCTCACCTTCCCTTCCCATATCTTGCCTTGCTCTCCATATCTGCTTCTCCTGTCAGCGTGAGCCAGAGGAAAGGATGGCGACAAGACGCCACGGTTAAAACACAGCGAGCATCAAGTCTTCGGAGAGGTCACCGAGGCTGACCGTGAACCAGAGTGACCCACACCCCGTCTCTTCCAGAGTGGTTTGCATCAGCCTCAACACCCCTCCGCCCCTGCTGAGGTCCCGCAGCCCCCGTGAGATGTGCGGAGACACGACAATAAGCCGAGCAGACTGCTGGGCATCTTGCACGGTGGGAAATCACACAGTGCGACGCACCTCTTCCCCTTCGAGCGCGGTGTCGACCCGCTCTACTCCTGCCCGGGATGGGTAAAGGCGTGGATTTAATGGAGCGTGGCTTCATTTCTCCCGGAGGGAAAAGGAGGGAGAATTACGACCGTCGCTGTGGCGCTGGATCTCGGTGCAGGCGCTGGCTGAGCTCCCGAGTACCTGGAAGAATTGGATCGTTTTGTGCCTAATAGGCTGGAAAGGGAAATGGGTCCAAAGGCCAGGAATGTGTATAAATGGGAGCTGGAGGGAGCGTGGTTTGGGGCTGGAGGTGTGAATCCTCTGAGCTTTGTCTCTTCCAAATGGGCTTTTTCCTCCTGTCAAGGTTTCTCCCGGGCCCAGGAGATGGATGCTGGTGCCAGTATGCCCAGCACCAGTAACACACTGGTGGGAGAAATATGTTCAGGCTACACTGCTGGGGTTTGGATGGGCTGAATTTGGATTTTCAGGACCCAGAGGCATTAACTGTTTCCGTCAGGTACTGAACCAGCGATGAGCTTCGCACACTCCTTTTTCCCCACCAGTAAACCAACCTAACGGCCCTCTGGCTTTCCTGATTAACCCAGTTAGATGTTTTCTGAGGGCAGGACTCTGGGCAGTGCCAAATAAAAGAGGAGGGCTGATGTGTCCAGGTGTGCCTGGCTGCGCCATGGGTACTGCATCAAAGCAGGCTAAGTGGCTGTGATAAATTAAGCCTGTCTAAGAACCTGGATTTGGGGTTTGTTTGCCCTGAAAAGCTGTTTGTGCATGTGCATTTCTGCCTTCCTCCTGATAAAATACTCAGTGCTGCTATATTCCACCGTGTCCTGTTGGGATGGGGAGGAGGGAGACCCTTTCGCCCGCAGAATTTCATCATCAGTGTTAAAGGTGGGTTAATAAATGCAAATATCTCATCCTCCTAAGCTGGTTTACACCCCTCGCTCCAGCCCCTGCTGCTCCTGGGCTCCGTTTTGCCATGAGAGGGAACTGGTGTGGCTGGAGATGCGGTGGTCTCTGAGCCCGGTGTTGGGTTTGGGGTCCCTGAGTGTCACTGGCCCTGAGCATCGCTGCCTTCAAGGGGTGAGCTCCAGGTTCGCACCCGAGTTACGGGGAGCAGAATTTGGGTCCCGACTGCTGCTCCTGCCCCCGCTCTGTCCCTGCGTGCTCTGAGACAGCGCAACTCCTTCAATATTCAAAGTTATCCCGGGAGGAAAGGGGTGACCCGATCTACCCCCCCCCTCCCCAAAGCGCTCCCCTTCCCCGGGGCAGAGCCACAGCAGTGCCCAGG
>NW_009650062.1:729363-737675 GCF_000708025.1 Charadrius vociferus | reverse complement strand
GGTTGGGGGGGGGCTCATCCCTTGCAAGCCGCTGCCTGAGGATGGGTAGAAACACAGCTCCCAGGTTGACCTTGACAATAACATTGGGAGAGGAGAAAGCATTCGGCTGCAATGAATATTTCCTTCTTGGCCCCCGAAGCGTTGGGGGGTGGTGTGTATTTTCCCTTCTTTGATTTTTTTTTTTTTTTTTTTAAAATACTGATGCCTGAACGGGGCTGGCTGGTTTTGAGGCAGAAAAAAAAAATGGGGTTTGGGGTCCTGGTTTTGTGCAATTCTTGATATTAGGTGTGGGGAGTCCTTGTTCCCTCCTGTGGTTTCATTGCCTTGCTGGATGTGGCCGAAGGTACGTGTTTTGGACTGGCATCTTGGCCAAGGACAGATTTACATCAACTCCGGGGACGTGGGGTTTAGACCGGCTGAGAAATCTGCTCCCAGCTCTTTGTTAAGGACCCAGAAGGTGAAATCCTTCTGCTTCTCGGATCACGCCTTGTGTCTGAGGCACCTGAGGTTTGAATCCGTCAGGAGCTGATGCAACTATTTCTGGTCTGGGTAGGAAAAAACCCGAAATGCCACAGCAGCTGAGCTATTCTCGGCAGGGCGTAGAGTTTCTTGTGAATATCTCTCTAGAGGTGTCGGGACTAGGTCAAGGAACCTGGATGGTGGTTTGACTGCAGCTCAGCTGCTTGGATGGGACATAAAATGTGGGTCTGAGTTGTCCTCTGGGATAAATTGGAGCCGGCTCAGCTGAAGGCAATAGGAATAAAAGGGTTTGGTTTAAATCTGGAGTGACTCCGCTGCTACTTCAGGCTTGCACAGAGAAGGGAATGTGGAGTTATAGCAGAGCTGAGCTGGAGTCACGAGGACCAAATTTACCCTAGATCAGATGCTGACCTACGCACATCCAGACTGAACCATTGCCTGGGGAGGAGAGGCTCCGATTTTACCCCATCCTGGGCTGCATTTGGACTTGTTTGTTTACAAACGTAGCAGCAGCTTCATGAATTACAATAGGGAAAGGGATTTGGCAGCTGCCAGTTTTGATGCCTTTTAGGATAAACCCGGACTGGTTTTGGGTTCAGCCGCTACCCTTCAGCTGGAGTGGGTGAGTGAAGAGGGATCACTGAGATCTAACTGGGAAAAGATCATCCGGTGAATCAAAGAGAGCCCTGAAGGAATCATATGACGGTTGGCTTTGATACGGTGTCACGCTATTGCAGCTGACGTATGTTTTCATGATGCTAAATGAGAGATGAAAGGAGACCAAATTCGATGAATCAATGGGCTCCTACACTTCGTGACAAACCCAAGTGCCAAGGCTTCCCCTCCTCCGGTGGTGTTGTGTCTGTCTCATGACCCATCAGCCAGACTGCCCTTCCCGAAGGTTTCTTGCTACCTATTGAAGAAAAAAGTCGCTGTAATGTCACAACCTGCCATGGGGACCTAAAAAAACCCCGAGGTGGGAAGCGGTGGGAAACGCACCCACCTCTGGGGTGGAGCGAGTGGTGTTGGCTGGGGTAGCCCCACCTCTGCTTGCCTTTATGGGAGCTGGGGGTTATTTATAACATCTGGGCGCTTTTGCTGGCGAAAGCCACTTAGGTAGGCGTAAGACAGAAGCGGAGGCAGCTCTGATTCATCAGCCGATGGGAACCGCTCCTGTGTCACGATGCTACAGTGGGCCCGAGCGTTCGCACGGGGAGGACGCGGTGCAGAGCATCTCCGGCTCCTCTGGCGGGGAAATGCCGGGGCGCGTGTCACCGAGCGGCTCTCAACCCCACGCCGGGGCTGGGAGCTTGGTTTCCAGCAAAGCTTCTTGCCAGGTGTCCTTGTCCTCGGGCATCCCTGCGCTCTCCCATCTGCTCGCACAGACCCCGTCCAAAGTTTGTGCCCCTCTGCGCGTGGGTGTAAGGGATGGAGCGCACCGGGATGCGGCTCGGCTGGTGGGACTGAGTCACCGGGTGTCACGTCCGCAGGGCGGTGAGAGCCTGGCGCTAATTAGCAGGGATGGTTTAAAGAAGGGGAGAGAGGGAGCAGCCCTAAGGAACCCAGATGGCAAAAACCTTCCCCGTGGAGCCGGAGAGGATGAGTAGGGAGGAGCAAGCCCCAGCACTGAATAGATTTAAGATGGAGGCGTCTTGGACTGGCCTTGGTTTGTGGAGGGGAGGTTTGAGTGACAGAGGCTGCAGGAAGGTCCTGCAATGCTTCTCTGTGGGGCAAAAGGCTCTTCTTGGGGCTTTCAAGCGGAGATTGGATGCTGCTGGGAGGGACCTACCCGGGGTTTCTTGTGGCTTGTGAGGGTGGGATACCTCCCGAAGGTGGGATGTGTCCCAAAGGAGCCGCTCAGCGAGGGCGATCCTGCTCCCAGTACAGAAGCACCCCTGACTGCGGGGCTCAGCACTCTTTTCCTCGTGATTCGGTCTCAAAGCCGGGATGTGCAGCCAGGGCTCCTTCCCTTGGCTGCTCGGCTCTGCAGCGTACAGAGGGACGGCGGGAGGGATGCTTGTTCCTTCCCTTCGCCTCTCCTCCCCGGGCTCTCCGGTTCCTGGGTGACCTTGGATCCGTCCCTTCCCCTCCCTCCTTCAGTCTCCCCATCTGCACCCAACAGCCCGGTGCTCGGGGGAAGGTTCTCCTGGCCCCGTGTGTGTCGGGGAGGACGGGGAGCTAGGAATTGATGCTCGGATCTCCCAGCCCCAACCCGAGAGTGGCCCTTCCCCATCCTGGAATCCCTTTCGTGCCTCTGACCCTTTTGCTCTTCCCTCCTTACCCTGCTCTGTGACCTTGACGGAATGAGCCGGACCTTCCTGGGCTCGGTGAGCTGGATGCTTCGCTTGGAGCATCTTTTCCTTTAGGAGCTTCCCAGGGTTTGCCTGGAAGCTGAGCGCAGCGGGGGGGTCGCAGCTGAAGGAGGAGAAGCGGTGGGGTCGGGAGGGACCGGCAGCGAGTCCCCGTGGTTTAAATGTTAATTTTGAATTCACCAAAACCCCAGCCTGTGTTTTTTGCCTGCCTCAATTTCCCCTTTATGGACTCAATCAGGGTCGAAGAGTAGAATTTGGACACGGGAGAGGAGAAACCTCCTCCCATGCCCGTCCTTCAGCCCCAGAGCACTTTTGCTGCTGGTGGCTGCTCTCCTCGGAGGCTGCTGTAAATCCCCATCTCCTCCCTGCCTGCCTCTGCGCTCCCAGGCCTAGCTGAAAGCTTTGCTGACACGTTTCCAGCCTGCTTTATTGCTCCCCAGCCGCCTTCCTGAGAACGCGAGGATGGGCCGAGGCAGGACACGTGGCTCGGAGCCTCTGTCCTCCGCTGAACCAGTCGCGATGCCGCCGGCGGGGCTGGACTGGGGGACGCGCTGCCCTCGGCTCCCGGTGGTCTTCACTCATCCCAAATAGCAGCTTTTCCCCACTGGGGGTTTCCATCTCCAGTTGGGATTGATGGGAGCCTCCGGGCAGGGATTAAAGCCCCCGGCTGTAGCAAAGCAGGAGCTTCTCCATCTCTGCCCCTTCCCAGGATGGGGTGAATCCAGCTGGTACCGTGGCTAACCATCGCCCTGTGCCTTCGCCCCGCTGCAGTGGTGGCTCCTGAGCTGTCGGTGCAAAGGGATGTGGTGCTGAAAGCCACCCCTGCACAGAGAGGACACGGGGGATTGTCACTTGGCGCAAGCGGGAGCCCTGGGCTCAGCCAGTGAGTCCAGTGCGGGACTGGGGCTCAGGGGACGGCGGTTGCTTGGCACGGGGGGGCTGAAGTCGCCCCACCGGGGACCGTGAAAGTTGGAATGCCGTTCAAGGAGACACACAGGGACATCAAACGGCGGGAGATGCAGGAGGTAGGTTATCCCCAGGGACAACCCCGCGATGCTTTCCCCAGAGTCCTCCCTTGGTAACACCCCATGGGACTTTGGTGGCTGCTCTCAAGTCATCTCTAGAGACACCGGCACTGACTCCAGCACAAACTGGTCCTTTTCCTGGTCCTGCTGTGGGAAAAGCCGTGGTCCCCTCTCCAGGCACCCGCGTGGGTGGCATCCACACGGGTTTTATTTACCTGGGCAAGGCGGTGGGTGCAACGGCACCGCTGGTCCAGCAGAGCAAGGGAGGTTATTAGAAGCCGTGGGCTCTGAAAGACCCTAATCTGTCTTCTAAAGGGAAAGAAAAAATGCACATTTAAGAAAATTAAGGTCACGAGGGCTAAGTAAACAAGCTGAATCTCCATCTGTCAGTGACAAGGGTTTTCTGTCTCTCCCCAGCCCAGAAAGCTCCTGGTTGTCAGCTGATCTGCCTCGTCTTTCTCGCAGGGTGGTTGTTATTTTTGGCAGGTGAATTTTTGATTAAATTCCCTTTTCAATCAAAGAAATGAGTGGAAATACCTTTTTTTCAGATGGATTTGGACTGTGCTTTCCAATTTGAGGGGTTGCGGACCTCTGGGCTGATGCAAAGTGCCGGGGAAATGGATAGGGAGGGTCTCGTTGACCCCACTCTTCCCTGGATGGGGTCTCTGTGCCGTGTGGGTCGGTGGCTTTGTGCTGGGTCTGGTTGGGCTCATCTCATGGTACTGGTTGGGACGTGGATGGCGAAGGTCGGGTACGCTCACGGCA
This sequence comes from Charadrius vociferus, assembly GCF_000708025.1. Taxonomy (NCBI): domain Eukaryota; kingdom Metazoa; phylum Chordata; class Aves; order Charadriiformes; family Charadriidae; genus Charadrius; species Charadrius vociferus. The sequence continues at coordinate 733,093 of NW_009650062.1, read as the reverse complement.
CCGCTGTTGGGAACGCTCCCCTCTCCTTCAGGCCTGGATCTCCTTCAGGCAAGACCCCCATCACCAGGCTGGCGCTGAGCCACTTGGGGAGACAGCAGGATGTCCCCAGGCATGCCATGGGGACACTGTCACAGGGCCACACCAGGATCAGGATTTGGACTTCTACCATGGTTTTACCCTGCTCTAGTTCAATTCGGGCGTCTCTCTCATGGGGAGGAAGACTTGTACCTCTGCTACTTCACCCTCATCTCATCCTCTGGTGTCATCTCATCCTCTGGTGTCATCTCATCCTCTGGTGTCATCTTATCCCCTGGTGTCATCTCATCCCAATGCCTGGAAAGGCCTTGCTCCAGCTGCAGGAGAGCAGCCAAAGACCAAAAGATCCCCTTTTGATGCACAAATCCTTTGGGAATGTCGCTGCCTCGAGCATCCTCCAAGGAGCTGAGAGCTTCTGGGGCTTTGGAGGTGCTTGAAGAAACCTGCTCTTCAAGGACCACTGTGTCCCGCTGCCTCTCGGCTCCTAAGGATAACGCTCGGGAGGACCTAAACTGAGGAGGAGGGGAGGTAGAGATCCAGAGAGAGATGCTGTGGGGTCTGTCCTGACCCCATTGCGCTGGTCTGGCTCAACACCACCTTCCATTTGCTCCAAGGGGGTTGAGCTGTCCTAGAGGAGCAGTTTGGGTCCTCTCACCATGGGACACTGGCTTCTGGGGGCTTGGCTAGCAGATCCCAGGTCTTCCAGGCTCTACCCCTGATATAGAGAGAGTCTTTACCCCCCTGAGGCTGAGTCCTCCTGAAGGTCTGAGTCACCCTGGCTCAGAAGGAGCTTAAGTGGCTGCTGAGCAGACGGGGAGCAGCAAACAGCTCATGGGTGATTCAAGCACATCTTCGCTAATCTATACGGAGCCGGATCCAAAATCGATGGATATCCCAGTGTTTTCCCGGCTGCTGGATGAGGCTCTTTCCTACGCTCTGTGCCTCTCCCCATCGCGGCTGAGGATGCTCCAGCCCCGGGCAGCCACGTGCTGGTAATTGCCACGATCGAGCCGTGAGTGGTTTACGTGAATGAGGCCTCGTTAGGAAATTAAACATTGCTGGGCCAGGCTTGAAAGAATAATTCAAACGGCTTCTCCAGAGGAGCCGGATCCAGGAAAGATGTGGAGCCGACAGGGTTGCTTGGCAACGGATGCAGCCGACGGCTGAAAATAGCTTTTTTAATAGGAACGGGGCCTGGCAAAGGGGGAACTTTCTTCTGAGGTGAAAAAACCGACCAAGGTGAGGGCAAGGGAGGCTGAGGTTTCCTGCTGCTGCTTTGCTTCCCTCCCACGCTGGGTCAGGACCTCAGTGCTCTGGTTGGGGACGGGCTTTGGGTTTGGGATTGGGATCGTGAGCGGAATTGGGTCAAAAAGATGGATGTTTGTCCAAAGGAAAGAAGAGCTGAGGATGGCTCTGGGAAATCGTGGGAGAGTTTTCCTTTGTCTCGCCAGAGGGGACAGCGGGTGGTCCATCCCGCATCACCCATCCTGCATCACCCATCCTGGTAGAGCCCGGCCACCCATGCTGAGGGTTGGCTGCCCCAAAGACTGTGCTGATGGGTTATTTGTGCAGTGTCACCTGTGAGATGCCACCTGGGTTTTGTATGAGCTTTGAACTGAATGAGAAGTGCCCCCAGGGTGAGGGTGAGATGATGCTGAGCCCAGGCTGGGGTGGGAGGAGGTCCCAAGGCATGGCACCATCGCTCTTCCAGGGGCTGGTGACCAACCTGGTGTCCTCCGGCAAGTGGGGATGGATGGGAGAGAAAAGAAGCACCCTTTGGGTGAGTCATTTTTCCAAGATATGAGGTTTCTCAAGGGGTTTCTGTGTCTTCTCCCCAGTTGGTGAAGCTCCACAGTCCCTGCTGGGGTGGGAGCTGCCAACCAAGCCCCAGTTCTCCCAGCATGGAGAAGAGGGACGTGGTGCTTTTCCAGGCTGGGAAACCCCAGCCCAGCAGAGCAGATTTTCCTGATGCTCCAAAGCTTTTTGAGGTTGGGGGGAGCGTTGCAGGGCCGAGCCGGCTCACGGGCACCCCCTGAAGCGCCTCCATGCAGGATCGCTCCCGCAGCCGGAGAAGTCCCCAAAACAAACACGCGGCCGCCCGTTTGGAAACGGGACCCGCCATGCATATCCACTCAGCACCGTGCCGGCACCAAACCCATGATCCCTCCATGGGTCTAAAAATTGATCCAAAAATGGTCCTGCGCCCATCCCGGCCCCGCACCCATGGGATCTGGTGCCATCAGTTTTGGGAATGAGGTAGTGGGGACCAAACTGGTGTAACCGGGAGGATGCTGTGGGACTGGTACGGCTCTCCCTGGCCAAGGCTGGCGCACGGGGAAGGCGGAGGGGCCGGGAGGATGGATGGCTTTGCCTTGCCTGCCGCTGTTTTGCAGCCGTTATCTGTTGTAAAGCTGCCTGGGAAGATTTAGCTGCAGGCTCCCAGGCTTTTAAAGTCACTCCTGATAATATCTGTGGATGGAGAGATAGCCCGGGCGATTGTCACTGTCCCCAAGCGCTTTCCAGCTGTCCTGGGGCTGAGCCCCGGCTCTGACGAGGGGCCAGGAGAGGAGGGAGCGGGGCAGGGAGGGCAGACCCCTGGCTGGCGCTGGATGTGGTGTCAGCCCTCACCAGTGCTTCTGGCCCCGGAGTGGAGTCGTTAGAGGATAAAAGAGGTGTCACCGTGATGTGACCGGCTCCATCGCTTGTCACCATCCCCTGCAGCCCAGGGAAATTCCCTCCTGTGGGTGGCACAAGGCTCTTCTCCACGAATGATGATGGTGTTGCTCCTGGTCCATCATTCATGGAGAAGGTGGTTCTCAGCATCCCCCAGCCCAGACGGAGGTCCCCAAAGTATGGGGTGATGCACAACCTTCTCCATTTGGAGCTGCCGCTCCCACCAGTACCAGGATACCTTTGGGGTAAGGCAAAACCAGTTCATCCTCTGTTGACCCCTTTCCTGCCCAGGTCCTGCTGATGAAGAGGAGGTGAGGCCCGAGCTGTAGCTCACACGGGTGCCGTTCCCTGTGGGACACTCATCTTCTCCCCTCGCCCCATTCCGCTCCCCCCCGACCCCGGGGGCCGCGCAGAGCCGTCCCAATGCCGAAGAACAGCAAGGTGACGCAGCGGGAGCACAGCAGCGAGCATGTCACCGAGTCGGTGGCCGACTTGCTGGCCCACGAAGAACCCGTGGACTACAAACGCAGCGTCCTCAACGTGACGGGGGAGACCTGGGACAAGCAGAAGGAGGGAGAGGAGGAGCTGGATGCCGAGAACCGGCCGGCGTGGAACAGCAAGCTGCAGTACATCCTGGCGCAGATCGGCTACGCCGTGGGCCTGGGCAACGTCTGGCGCTTCCCCTACCTCTGCCAGAAGAACGGAGGAGGTGAGAGATGGGGCAGGGATGGGTTCAGCCCATGGAGAAGAGGGGGTATGGCCCAATCCTGCCTCGCTGCCTGTCGGGGTGTGCATCCCGGGGCAGAACGGGGGTTATAACGGGCTCGGAAGGTGGGAAGGGGCAGCCAGGAGCGGCTCACCGCTGTGTGTCCATCCGCGCAGAGATGCAGGAACCTCCAGGGTGGCATCTTCCTAAAGGGTGTCTGCCCACCCGCGCCGAAGTCAAGGCGAATCCCAGGCTGGGAGCCAGGATTTCTCACTGGAAACCCTGGAAACAGGGGGTCAAAAATGAGAGTGTGCC
>NW_009650062.1:720794-729136 GCF_000708025.1 Charadrius vociferus | reverse complement strand
CCAGCTCTGCCCCTCGCGCTCGCCTTCCCCGTGCCCCCAGCCCCGCAGCCGGCACGCCTGCAGCGCTCTCAATAATTAAAACATCTCCGGTGTCATCTTCGCGATGAGTCATTCTCTCCAACGAGGACCTGTGCAGTCAGCACTTCCCACCCCGGAGCTTCTCGCATCCCCCATCGCCTTCCCGACTGGGATGGAGCACGCTGCGGCCGGCTCCTGCATCCCAGCATCTCCCCAGCCGCTGTCACACTTAGCTCCCAACGTCCCAGTTTGGGTGGAGGAGAGGCTCGGGTTTGGCGCAGCGCGGCGCGTTCGCCGCATCGCAAAGCCTTGGCGTGGTCTTGGGTTGCAGCGAGCGTCCGCGGGCGTTGCGGGGCTCGAACGCCGGCGTCAGCTTCATCGCACGTGCCGCTGCGCGTGTGCACGGGATGCAGTGGGGAACGTTGTACAGGTGGCCCGAAGGAGGTCGGAGAGAGAGCCCGGGGTAAATTCAGGACTGAGGTAGATGGGTGCAACCCCGCTGGCTTCATTACACAGCTCTCCGCATCTCGCCTCTGACTTCCAAGTGGGTTTTCCTGATTTAATGAGGTCGGGAACCAGCTCAGACCCAGAGGATGGAGATCCAGAGCATCCCGCTTCTCTGCAAGCGCTTAACCCCGCTGTGCCTCAGTTTCCCCACTGGCACAGCGGTCAATAACTGTAATTAGTGCAACGAATGAAACATTTTCAGTTTGTTCTGAGGTCTCTGCTGTCCTGTATGTTCGCGGGGCTTTCGCCTCGGCTGTCTCGGGCGCTGGGTGACAGGAGGAGCAGCTCGCGTTCCCAGGCTGGGATTACATCCTGGGGTATTCCCCAGCAAATCCGGGGCTGGATTTGTCGCCTGTACGTGTGGAGCATTAAACAAGTGTTTTTATACAAAAGGCCAGATGGGATGCGAAGTGGGGATGGGGGGAATTGACCCTAAACCAGCCCTCAGCCCTGCTGCAGCGGAGGAGACGGCCGTGCTGGGTTTGAACTCGGCAGCTCAGCCCCATCCTGCGGAGGGACGCGGGGACGCTGAGCCAGGCAGGGACTGGGACGAACAGCTGGTTTAAGGAACAGCTTGCTGCTGCGTGACATCTTCCCACAGCAGGTCTCGAAAAAAAGACTTTACAAGCCGTCCCAACCATCGCCCCTATTTTACAGATGGGGAAACTGAGGCACGGAGCTGGGAACTGGCTCCAGCAGCAGATTCCTGAGCTTTCCTGCACTTTTTCTTTTGGCCGAGTGGCTTCATCTCCCCGGTCCCCTGGGGCAGACACTGATTTTTCTGCCTTTTCTTCCCACCGCGTTTAAACCCTCTTGACCCCAGCTGGGGTTCCCAGTGGGCTGTGAAGCTGCTGCCAGACAGACGGATGTGGGAGCTGGGGAGTGACGGACAGACCCTTTCTGGGTGTGCTGAGCAGCCCCGGGATGTGGTGGCGGCTGCTGTTGCTTTCTTTCCTGCTCCTCAAGCGGGCGTCTGCGGGGGAGAACGGCTGCGTGCTGGTAGCGAGATGGGCTGGAGCCAAATTTCCAGGACTCAGTGTGCCGGGAGCCGGCACGGGCTGGCAGCGCGGCGCTTCCACACCGGTGCTGCCGATCACAGCGATGCGCGGGCATGAGCCGGTGCCCATCTTGCCAGAGATTGCCGGAAGAAAATCTCCAATATCGGCCAAATTTGCGCCTGAATCTGTCCGTCTGTCTCATCTCCGTCCCTCCGCATGGTCGAGATGTGGGTCCCCAGGAGGGCGTTGCAGAGATGGGATGCTCGTGGTCCTGCCCCGAATTACAGCGGGCTCCAGCTCTGCCCTGCTCTCTGCCTCTCCTTTCATCCTCCTAATTACCCTGGGCTGCTGCATCTTAATTTATCTCCCCACCTGCGTTCCTAACCCATCAATCCCTGACCCGCTGCCGGGGCGCTCGGTTCGGGACACTTTTGCGGGCTGAACCCTTTTGCAACACCGCTGCTCGAAGCCGCATCGGCTGCCCCAGTTCCTGCCTGGGGCCAAGGGTTGGTGGCTTGCACCGGGGTGTAAATCCAGCCGGGAATTTGCCCAACTCAACCAGGCTCCGGCAGGTGCCTTTGGATCGCCTGCCGCCCCGCAGGAGCGAGCCACGTTACTCCCGAGCCCGTTCCTCAGCCCCTGGCAGGAGGTTGGAGTAATCCATCAGCCGGGCGCTGCAGCGTGAGTCATTGCATCCTTTACGGTCATTTGGTTATGCTTCAGGAATTGCTAATTTCTCTCCGGCCTCCTCAATTAGGCAGAGATTAACCGCGTTTCTAATTCGAGCTGCTTCTACCCTTAAGCAGAGGACGGCGCTCGGCGATGGGCAGTGCGCGGCGTGGCGAACGCGGGTGTCCGTGGGGGGGTGCGTGTCGGCGCGGGGAGGAGCTCGGTTGTGCTCCGACACGCGTGTGCAGGCAGGAGCTGGGGGAGCAGGAGGGCTGTGTGTCCGCGAAGGTCGGGGACGTTCGTGTGTCCCCATGGGCTGCCTTACGGAGGCGTCTCCTTGCGCGTAGGGCGATGTGCCTGCACGGGTGTGGTGTGTCTTTGGGTGCGTTGGGGTCTATCCCACACATACCCACACCGGCAGGGGAGGTGGCACCTTTCCCTTCCACGTGCCTGTGTTTGCTCCTCTCCGTGCCTGGCTTCTCTGCTCCCTCAAGCGCTGATCTGCGTTCCCAAACCCATTGCAAATGGATCGATGGACCAGGCAGAGCCTGTCCCGGCTGCGCCCTGCCTCTCCATCCCTGTCCCTCCATCCGAACGCAGGTAGAGATGGGGCCACGATGAGCTTTCTCTCCCCTACCAGGTGCCTACCTGGTCCCTTACCTGGTCCTGCTCATCATCATCGGGCTCCCCCTCTTCTTCCTGGAGCTGGCGGTGGGGCAGCGGATCCGCCGGGGCAGCATCGGGGTCTGGAATTACATCTGTCCTCGCCTGGGGGGCATCGGCTACGCCAGCTGCCTGGTGAGTGCACCCCCGGGTCCCCTCGGGCCCCCCCTCGGGGTGCTTTGCGAGGTGCAAAGTGTGTGTGTGTGGGGGGGGGGCGGAAAGAAACCCTCAAGGGACCCCACACAGAGGTTTGAGAGGCCCCCCCCGGGTCCGTGCCCAGCGGGAGGTGTGTTGGGGACAGTGTCCCTGCCCTGTGATTTAATACTGTGTCCTCCTTCCTCCCCCCAGGTCTGTTTTTTTGTCGGTCTCTATTACAACGTCATCATCGGCTGGAGCATCTTTTACTTCTTTAAGTCCTTCCAGTACCCTCTTCCCTGGAGCGAGTGCCCCATCGTGAAAAACGGCTCGGTGGCCAGTAAGGGACAGCTGGTGTGGGGGGAGGCTTGGCTGGGAAGGAGCATTTCCCAGGGAAGGGGGGGCTGTGGGACACTGGGGACCCCTAAACAGCTGTAGCTATCACGGGTTGGGGACACCGGAGGTTGTGATGTCTCCTGAGGCACTGAGTCCTCTCCAGTCCAGCTGCCTTGATCATATGGAGATGTTTCCCTTGGGTTGGATGTTCCCCTGCTCTCCCCTCGGGATCTGTCCCCACAGATGGGATTTGAAGCCAGTTTGGGGATCCAGGGCTTGGGTCCCCCAGGCTGCCTCGGTGCTTGGGCTGAGGATGTGACCCAGGACCGCAGAGGGAGGCGGTGAGGGCAGGCAGGGCTCACCTGGCTGCTCCATCAGTGCCCAGCTGAGATGCTGATGGAGCTAATGGCTTTTAATAGCGTCCGAGCGTCTCCTTGGGACAGTCAGGGAGGTTTTATAGCAAATGCAAACATCTCTTCCTGTATTTAACATCTTATTTTTCATCTGACAGTAGCTTTATGTCCCGGATCTTCTTTTTCCTGCTAAAAATGAGGCCCCTTAATTTCTGTCCCTTAGTTTCCTGGGGTGCCTGCCCTTCCCTGGCTGGCTCCATCAGGTCGTTGATATTAATTGATGTAAATCCCCCAAGAGACGGTGGGTGACTCTCCCTCAGTCCCCTCACGCTCTCCTGCCTCTGCTGGGTTGTAGTTGTGGAGACCGAATGTGAGAGGAGCTCAGCCACCACCTACTTCTGGTACCGGGAGACCCTGGACATCTCCAACTCCATCTCAGAGAGCGGAGGGCTCAACTGGAAGATGACCCTGTGCCTGCTGGTGGCCTGGAGCCTTGTTGGCTTGGCTATGATCAAAGGCATCCAGTCCTCTGGGAAGGTGGGTATCGGGGGCCACCTGAGCCCGGCTGGGGTCTGTCCTCGAGGCACAAACCTCCTGCTTGGACAACGTTCTCCTGCCCTGATCTGGGGTGGCCAGGGGATGCTGTGTCCCCTGGGATGCTCACACCCGCTCTGGAGTTGAGCCATCTCTAGGGGGATCCAGAATAAAATCAAAAGTTTTTTGGGAAGAGGTTTGGTCCAGGTGGCACCTGCAGCCCTGGCCCAGGGCTCAGCCACATCAGGCTACCCAAATCACCCGCCCAGCCCCTGTGTTCGGGGGCTCTCAACTCTCCCATGCCCTCGTGTGCGCCACCTCGATGGATGCTGGTAGGATGTAGGGGTGACAGCTGAGCCCCCCTTCGCGCGGGGGAGCGCTGGGACTCTGCGCAGGAGAAGCAGGGCAGGGAGGAACAGAAAGCTTTGGGGGAGGGATGCCGTTAGCGCGTGGAGGCCGTCGACGTTTCAAGCAAGGCTGTGTGAGCAGTGGGGTCAGACACAGAAGGGGAGGGTCGCTTGAGCATCCCTATCTCCAGATGTGCTCTGCAAAACATCTGGTGCATTAGCAGGTAGCAGAAGGGTGATGGGACCCCTGCCCCATGGCCCCCAGCGCAGGGGATGGGAGCGAGCTGCGGGAGTAGGACCACGGCAGCAGATCTCCTCTGCCTGGGGTGAAGTCCCGTCTACATCTGCTCATCGGGGCACTGGAAACGTGCCCCGTGCCAGGAACCAGCTGGGGCTGCCCGCAGGCCTGGGCAGATGCTGGGGGAAGGGGGTGGAGGTGCAGAACTGTCCTTCCCTTGGGCTCCTCCATGCACCAGCAGTTTGTGTTTCAGGGATCTTCTGAGCCGACACCGGCATCTTCGCATTCAGCAGCCCCTACAGATTTTTCTCTCTTAAGTGAGACCTGGTGAGACCTGCTGAGGCCACATCTGGAGCACTGTGTCCAGTTCGGGGCTCCCCGGGTCAAGAGGGACAGGGATCTTCTGGAGAGGGTCCAGCAAAGGACTACGGAGATGATGGGGGGACTGGAGCATCTCTCTGCTGAGGGAAGGCTGAGAGCCCCGGGGCTGTTCAGTCTGGAGAAGAGAAGGCTGAGAGGGGATCCCATCAATGCTGATCAATATCTAAAGGGTGGGGGGCAGGAGGATGGGGCCAGCCTCTTTCCAGTGGTGCCCAGTGACAGGACAAGAGGGAACGGGCACAAACGTGACCATAGGCAGTTCCATCTCCCCCTGAGGAGGGCCTTCTCTGCTGTGAGGGCGGCAGCGCAGGGGGACAGGCTGCCCAGAGAGGTGGGGGAGTCTCCCCCTCTGGAGCCATCCCAAACCCGCCTGGGCGCCGTCCTGTGCCACTGCTGGAGGTGCCCCTGCTCTGGCGGGGGGTGGGAGGGGGGAGCTCCAGAGGGCCCTTCCCACCCTCACCAGTCTGGGATGCTGTGAAGTGTGTCCAAGCACTTTGTGGGTCCACCTGAGCTTCAGCGCTTGGAACATCCTGCACTGCCTGAGGAGCAGACCTCATTTCGGGGAGGGTAACCCCAAATGAGAACCCCTGGCGTGCTGTCCTGGGGTTGGCTGGGGAGGTGGCAGAGCTCAGCGGGCAGTAAATGACGTTGCGCCCGTGTTGCACCCCTCTTGCTCCAGGTGATGTACTTCAGCTCGCTCTTCCCCTACGTGGTGCTGGTTTGCTTCTTGGTGCGGGGACTTCTGCTGCGCGGGGCGGTGGATGGGATCATGCACATGTTCACACCCAAGGTGAGAGTCTCCAAGCCCAGCAAACTCGGAGCAGGTTCTCCTCGCAGCTGATGGTACCCTGTTTTCTTTTATACTCCCCACCCCAAAAACCAGAGTATTAACCCAAACGACCTCGGAGGTCCCAATATATCATCAAGAGGTGCCAGCAGCACCTTAAATACGGGGTATGGCCAGGACAGCCAAGAGCCTCACAAACTCATCGTCCTGGAGCCGCTTTGGGCCTTAGCATCACTCCCGTCACCTTTAGGTGCCCAGACACCGGGGGGGGACGTGAGGGTGCTCAGGGCGATACAGTTAAAGACTTCATGGGAAGCTGCTGGCTGGTGGCAAACCCTCCACTGGTGGTATGCATCCCATTAATTAACCAGCTAATTAATTAATGAAGCAGAGATGTAGATGAATCAGCTCAGCCGGCGAGGCTGTTAGAAGATATTAATTATGATCTCTTGATGAATGACGCTCGGAGGCCCTCCAGCCTGCGGCGCTGGCTGACGGGAAATGGGGGATGTGGTTGGGGGGGACGGGAGGTTAAGCAAACCCACCAGCTGAGATGTTTGATTTCAAGTGTTCCAGGCGCTCTGGAGGCAGGAGATGGCCAGGGGAGGATGGAGATGCATTGCTGGGTGGCGCGTGGCTCCCTTGGGTGGGGGGGACGGGGACGCCAGCACCCCAGGGCAGCTGGGTGGTCCACTGGGAAGCTGTAGGGCTTTGCACTGGGAAATTGGGCACCCAGCTTGGGCTTCGGGGCACAGGGAGCGCCTGGAGACATGGTCAGGTCAAACCTTCAACCTGCCCTTCTCCATGCCTCAGTTTCCCCCTCTGTGGGAAAAAGAAAAAGGACCTGTGAGTGGTTGGTAATACAAGACCTCATCATGGTGGATCAAAGCGTGCCCATAGCTGCTCCAAAACCAGCCCAGGTTGCCATCACAGCTGTCTTTTAATTTAGCTCTGGCTCCACTGGGATGAGTTGTGGGGCCACCAAACCACTTAACTTCTTATGTCTTCCTTCCAAGCTGGACAAGATGCTGGACCCCCAGGTGTGGCGGGAGGCAGCTACGCAGGTTTTCTTCGCCTTGGGCCTGGGCTTCGGAGGAGTCATCGCCTTCTCCAGCTACAACAAGCAGGACAACAACTGTCACTTTGATGCCACGCTTGTCTCCTTCATCAACTTCTTCACATCCGTCCTGGCTACCCTGGTCGTGTTTGCTGTGCTGGGCTTCAAGGCCAACATCATGAATGAGAAATGTGTGGTGGAGTAAGATTTGCTTTTTGTTTGTTTGGGGTGGGCAGGTCTTTGCTGCTGCTGGTTGTGGTGGGTCTAGAGGCAATAGAGTAAGAGCTCTGGAGCTGAGTGATGTTGTGTTTTGGTGGCCCCACGTTCCTGATGGATCTCCTGAGATGTCCCATGGTAGCTGAGGGAATTGGGTATTCAGCTCCTCCAACCTAAGATGGGTTCTTAGTCTGCAAATTGAGGGTAAATCCAACATGTCTAGTCAGGTCACCTGGGTTTCCCCAAGTTTCCGTGCATTGTAGGGCCCACTTGTCTGCAAGGTTAAGGGAGCTGCTGTGCTGTACCCTGAAGCAGCTGGAGGAAGGTCAGTTTGTCCTCCTGGTGTTATCTTTAGACAGTGAGCTGAGCCCATATAAATCCTGACCATGCAGTGTGGAGTTTTACAGCAGGAGAGAAGCCACAGCACCATGGAGCTGAGAAGAATGCACAGAGGGCCCATTCTCTGGTGGTCGCCCATTTGCGTCCTCTGTCATGTGGCCTAATGCAATGTTTTCTTACACCTTGGGAAACTGCAAAGAGGTTCTCTGACTGGGACCTGGGTAATGTGACCCAGGGAGGTTCACCCTGCTTGGTGCGAAGGGCTTCCATGGTCAGGGCCCATCCTCCACCCTGGAAAGAAGGGGACGTCTCTGGGTGACCAGGCTCTGCTCTCCCTTAGGAATGCTGAGAAGATCTTGGGCTACCTGAACACCAATGTGCTAAGCCACGACCTCATCCCACCTCATGTGAACTTCTCCCACCTCACCGCCAAGGACTACAATGAGATGTACAGGGTGATCATGACAGTGAAAGAGGGACACTTCAAAGAACTGGGCTTGGACGCCTGTCTGTTGGAGGATGAACTCAACAAGGTAACCTGGTGGCACTCCTAATAGGACCAGGAGGTCACCTACCCCATTGCCTCCCCCTGCGACTTGTGTCACTCCCTGCACATGGATCCGGAAAAACTACCTTTAGAGACCCTCCAGGGGTGGGGATTCCCTGTCCCTATGGTCTTCCCCAGCACGTGATGGTCCTTCCTGGAGCAGGAAAAAGGTCTCACCATAGCAAGACTAGCAGGGTCATCACTGTTTCCAGGCTGG
>NW_009650062.1:717713-720772 GCF_000708025.1 Charadrius vociferus | reverse complement strand
AGAGCGGTTTAGTGGGACAGGAGAGACCTGAGGCATGCAGGGGCTTGTAGGCTGTGTCCCTGATGTGTTTCTCATCATCTTTCGGTCATCTCTCCTCCTGAACAGTCAGTGCAAGGAACTGGCCTGGCCTTCATTGCCTTCACAGAAGCCATGACCCACTTCCCAGCCTCACCATTTTGGTCCGTCATGTTCTTCCTGATGCTGATAAACCTGGGGCTGGGGAGCATGATTGGGACCATGTCAGGCATCACTACGCCCATCATCGACACCTTCAAGGTGCGGAAGGAAGTGTTCACAGGTGAGGTCTTTTCTCCTGCAACCTCCTGGGGAAGGGGTGGAGGGTCCCCATTGCCCTGGGGAGTCACTCCAGAAGAGTGTGGACATGTACTGGGCCCTGCTAATGCAGGGGATGGACCTTGTGGTGGAGGCTGTGGTTCCCCTTGGGGTGCTCTGCTGACCGTGCCCGTTTGGTCCCCACAGTTGGTTGCTGCATCTTTGCCTTCCTGGTGGGACTGATCTTTGTGCAGCGCTCTGGGAATTACTTTGTCACCATGTTTGATGATTATTCAGCCACGTTGCCACTCACGGTCGTTGTCATCCTGGAGAACATTGCTGTGGCCTGGATTTACGGCACCAAGAAGTAAGGCGTTTGTACAACAAAAAGAATAACTGTGCTGTAACTCCTGGGTAAAAAATAAGAAACCAACCTCCTTCTAGCTCTCTTTTCCATATGACTTTTTCCCCAGGAGGCCAGCTCTGATGGAGCAAATGGCCCAAGGGCATCTACCTTATAGAGGGAGGAACTCAGTTCACCTTGATCCTCTTGCCCTGCCCTAGGTGTAACCCAGCTCCGGGAGCAGGTCCTTCTAGTGGGTATCTACTCTTGGCTGTGGTGCTCTGTCACTTGCCTGAGGTTTCAGGGGCCAGTCTGGCCCAAACCATGACACAGGTCCTTCTGGAAGGGGACCTTGTTCCCCCTAGTGCCTGTTCTTGTTGTTCATAAGTTGGCCACAGCAAAGGAAGCTTTGGCTAATGCTCAAATGGCCTTTTCCTTAGGAAGTTCCCAACCATTCCTACAAGTTTGAGGGACACTGAGATGCTTGCCTGGATCAGCTGAGTGGTTCTTCAGGCTCTGCCTCAAGCATAATTTACAATGGGGGCTCCTGAGAGGGAGTTTCTCACTTGAAGGTGGGGAATGGCATGGTTCCATCTCTTCTTCTCGGCAGGTTCATGCAGGAGCTGACGGAAATGCTGGGTTTCCGGCCCTATCAGTTCTACTACTACACCTGGAAGTACGTCTCTCCCATCTGCATGGCCGTGCTCATGACCGCCAGCATCATCCAGCTGGGAGTCAGCCCCCCGGGCTACAGTGCGTGGATCAGAGAGGAGGTGAGCACAGACCCCTTCTCCACAGCCACCTCCACCCCAGGTCCAGGCTGAGCAGGGGGCAGCTGAGAGCAGCTCTTCACAGCACTGCTCATTTCTCCTCCCCTCTCCTGATGGGAGATGTCCTGCCTGTGGTCGCTCATCCTCTGCAGGCAATCGGGTTTGTCTACAGTCAGCTCTGACCATGGGCTGAAGTTGGAGCTTGGATTTTGATTTGCTTCCACAGCTACACGCTGTGTGCAAGACCATACCCACCTTCCAGTAGCTTCGTGTGGTGCCCCTGAGGATGAAGTCTGGCAGGAGATGGCAGGAATTGCCCAGCACGTAGATGTTGTACCTGGTGCGCATCACCTTTGCTGTAACAGCCCCTTGACGCTATTATCTCTCTCTTCCAGGCTGCAGAAAAGTTCCTTTTCTACCCAACCTGGGCCATGGCTATTCTCATCTCTCTGATCATCCTGGCATCCCTCCCTCTGCCTCTGGTCTTCATCCTCCGACAGTTCCACCTTGTGTCAGATGGCTCCAATGCCCTCTCCGTCACCTACAAGAAGGGCCGCATGATGAAGGACATCTCCAATTTGGAAGACAACGATGAGACCCGCTTCATCCTGAGCAAAGTGCCCAGTGAGACCCCGTCCCCCATGCCCACGCACCGTTCCTACCTGGGTCCCGGGAGCAACTCCCCCATGGAAATGAGCAGTGCCCCCAACGGACGATACGGGAGTGGGTACCTACTGGCCAGCACCCCTGAATCCGAACTGTGATGGTTGCCTGCCGACCACCCCCACCGGGAGAAGAAGTCACTGGGGAGTGGATCGCGGCTGTCCAGGCAACAGGAAAATTAATTCATAAAGAAGATGAAGAAGATACCCCTCTTAAAATCGTAACCAAAAGCAGCCATTTCTAAGGTCACATCAAGAAGAAGGGACTAGGGGAGGGGCAGGACTCCTCCAACAACCCTCGTCTGAAAGGCAGGATCCCCCCGGGCATCGTTCGGGGAAGGGAGGAGGAACAAGAGACGCTGCAATATCTTTCCAAGAGTTGTTCTCATGCAGCTCCCATCTGAAGCAAAGAATCTCTCGTCTCTAAGGAGTTGATGGTTGGAAAAAGGACCTGGCGTCAGGTGGAAAGCCACCCATGCTTCCTCCTGTAGCCCAGCGCTCTTCCCTCCCAGTCTGTTGTCCTTTAGTGGGGAGGAGTCATGGCCTTATTCCAACGAGCACAATTAACCATTGATGTTCATAGCACAAAAGGGTGCTGTTGTTGTCACCATCGTTGTTGTTGTTGTATCTCTTGTAGGTTTTTATAGCTGTGGACACACTCAAATAACCCCAAAATTTTGACCAGGGTTGGCGAGGAGCAGCACAAGGCTGGCTGAGACGGTGCAATGTGTGAGACAGTGGATGGTGGATCCTTGGTATCTGTTTCATTACCACCAGCATGGGGAGAGCGTCTGTGGGTTGTCCTGAGACATGGAGATGTCATGTCCACGGGACAGTGGTGGTCAGCGTGTTCCGGGGTTAGGCAGTTATCGTACTGAGTGGCAGAAGGACCTCTGAAGCGAGGGGGATTTGGATGTGTGAGCGTGTGTGGGGTCTCGGTAGGGTTACTGTGATGGGGGTCAGGAGCACTCTCCTGGAATTACTCCTCACACGTGGGACGCTCTGCTGAAC
>NW_009650062.1:715826-717699 GCF_000708025.1 Charadrius vociferus | reverse complement strand
TCCTCTTGCCACTCTCTTTAGATGTCCCAGAGGGACAAGCAGAGAAGCTGTGGGGCATCCAGTCCTATCACAGTCCTGGTTTAGCTCTCAGGAAACCACCGCCTGACTTACCTCCCTTGCAGCCACCAGCTGAGGTGAGCTGGGCAGTGATTATCTCTGGACAAACGTCCTCATTTCTCATAGCTTCGACCCAGGGGGCCTCCATTGCCTCCCGTTGCATCTCCACAGGGGCTCACCAGCTTTCGGATGGGGGTAACCAGCTCTTGAGGACAGCAGGGGTCTACTGAGTACTAGTTATTGGGGGTCCGTGCCAGGTCCCAGTGTCCCCGCTAGCTCTTGGTCCAGGCTGGTGAGCTCTTGTTAGAGCCCAGGGCCCTCTTCGTGCCCATCCATGTTATCTGGGGACCAGATTAATGTGCCCTTACGTTGTTTCTCCCCATGCTATCTAGGAAAGGTTGGGATGTCCCAGATCGGAGCGTCTCCCACTGGGACTGAGGGTCGTTTCCCTGAATCCTACACGTAGCTGAACATTTCTGTCAAGGGTACCAGTATTATGTGACACCTTCCTCCTTTCCTCATGGGGACCTGGGAGCAGCAGCCTGCTTGCACCTTCTCTCCCTCTCAGCATGTTGTTATGGCCTCCAAAAGCTGAGGGAGCTCTTCAGCCTCGATCCTGCTGGGCTTAGATCATGCGTGGTGGTATCTCAAGCCAGCCTGAAGGCTGAGTTTGTGGGTGCTTGCCCACGAGCCCTTTTCTCCTCCACTTTCCTATCAATGGATTTTCTTCCACCTTGATTGTCCTTTTGGCTGGGAGGCGAAGGCAGAAAGTACCCAGTCCATTTGCCACATCCTTGACTTCTCTTAGCATCCCTGGGTCCAGGAGGTCCTCTACAATGATGTTTCTCTTGTGGGTTGAGATTCTTTATTTATAGCCCTTCTCCACAGGCTTGGCTGGTGACCTGGAGACTCTTCCTGGACTATTAGCTCAGGCCCCGAGTTCACCATTTTTCCAGGGGGAAAATGAAAGCATGGACTGAACCAAAGCAGCTCAGTCTTTGATGGCTCTGAGAAGCACCAGCTTCATGGGCAGGACCAGCAATGCTCTTGTCTCTTTTCCGGCGATCTCCCCTTCACCATCCCCTCTGCTGTCTTTCTCCTTCCCCTGCCCATGCAGAGGGACATAGAAATAGCCCCACCACATCATCCCTGAATGGGAGAAGCACAAAACCCATGGCATTTCCCCATCGTTAGGCAAGATCTCCCCTCCCATCTCTTATTTCTCCCTCTGTCTCCAGTTTCCTCCACCTGACCAGCAAAACAGAGGATGAGCCAACCCTTTGCCCACCGTCACCTTCCCGGTGCCCCTGAGCCTGGGGGTCGGATTCCCACCGTAGCTCCCATGGAGTTAACGGAGCAGAACAACCTCCCGTAGCCAAAACGCTTAGTCCCATCCGCTCCCGTGGCGCGATGCTCCTCAAACCCTGGGGGGAAGGATCCGGCCCTCCGTCTCTCCCATCATCATTCCCAAACCAGCCAGGGAGGCGTTCGCTTTCCTCCCCTCTTCTTGCAGCGTCAACAAGAGGCAAAGTCAATAAGAAGGTTAACAAAAAAAGCTATATTATATATATATAAAATATATACAGAGAGAGGAGATGGAATAATAACCTAGAGATTCTCTATTTCTATTGTATATTTATTCTGTAAATGTCACTGTAAATGCTGTTAAATGACAAAACGTATTCCAAAGTGGCCCGTGACCTATTTTCATTCCCAGTGCTGTACAGATCAATTCTCATTGTATATCGGGACATATTTTTACCTTTTTATTTCTTGTGTGTGGTGGGTGGCTGTCCATCGTCCCCCCCTACCCCCA
>NW_009650062.1:710647-715445 GCF_000708025.1 Charadrius vociferus | reverse complement strand
CCCAGAAATCACTCCCCCCCCCCCTTCATTATTTTTTATTTTTCTCCACGGAGGCACAGGGAATAGCTGCTAGTTGTGAGCACAGGCACTTTTCAGTTTTCCTCCGGGCGGTGGGAGAAGGAGGATTTTGGGGTGAGGGGGAACCGCTGCCGAGATTCCTGTCCCCCCCCTCACATCACCTCCCCGCCCGGTTCCCAGCCCGGATCCTGCCGCTCGCAGTGGGATGGTGTCGCTGGCTGGGGGACAAGGAGGTGCTGGGTAGATCAGGAGGGGGTCGAAACCCCGTTCCCCTCCCTGGGGATGGAGCTGGGGAGAGGATAAGTGGGTCTGGAGAGGGAATGGATGGCGCTGAGGGCAGAAAGGAGCTTTGCAGGAGGGTGCCCAGCCCGTGACGGTGGTGGTGCTGCGGGTCCAAGGGTGGCTGCTCCATCCCAGAGCATCGGGGTCTGCGGCCGGTGCTGCTGGATCCACCCTTGACCTTGGTGCAAAGCAGAAGGGACCACTGCATCGGCCGATGCTCTGCTGATTTGCACCGCCCCGGGGCTCGCCCTGCCAGGAGCGGGGAGCAGAGCCGGGTGGGCTCGGTGGCCGCGGGAAAGGGGGACACACGGCACAGCCCCGGCAGCACGTAGGATGCGGCCGCTTCCCCTGCGGGCGAGCACAGCGCTGACGAACCCCTCCTGTACAGGTAAAAGCACAGATCTCGTAGTAACTCGTCCCGTGTATCCTCGCAGCCGGTGTATTTACCACGTGTGCCGTGCCGTGCCGTGCCGTGCTGTGCCGTGCCGTGCCGGCCGGACTCCTCGGCAGTCGAGAGAAACCCTGTAACAGCTGTATCGGAGTCCGATTAAAAGTCTCTTCTTACCAAATCTCTTCTCACCAAGTCTCTTCTCTGCCTCCGTTTCCTTCCTTGGGGTGGGCTTTGGGGTCTCCCGGAGGTTTGGGGTTGCAGGCAGCTGAACTGGGCTGTCGGCACCCTCCGGCATCCGTGTCTCTGTCCTTCCCTGTCCTGTTCCATCACTGCCATCGTCCTTCTGTCTCCCCTCATCCTCTGATTCCCTTCCTCCATCCAGCATCACCAGCACCAGCCCCTGCCAGAGGCTCGCTCGGGGTCCGGCTGCCCACAGGCGCTTCAAGAACATGGTGGAGATGATCTCCCACCCTGGACCAGTTCAACCAGTACACGTTGGCTTTACGGGGCGTATGGACTGGTATGACGCAGCATCTGCTCCTCTGCGCAATGCCCTGCTAACATTGCCGGTGATTCATCCTGAGCACTGGGGGTACTGGGAGTCTGGAGGTCGGGACTGGAGGTACTGGGAGTCTGGAGACACTACCTGGAGAAGCACCAGAGGTTTCCAGCAGCCCCAGATGACTTCAGCTGCCGGGTATTAGCTTAGTAACAGCCCTGGTGGGGAGCAGGGCCGCTGCCTCCCTTCCCTCCTCTCTTTTGTAGCTCTTTCGGCTTCTCCAGGGCCGATCCAGCCCCGGGGGAGCATGAGGAAAGGGGGGGAAGAAAACAGGATGGATGGGAGCAGGTGAGATCCACCAGCACTGGGGGTGCTGCCGGGGTACCGCTGTGGCCACGAACTGAACTCGTCCCCCTGCGGTGGCAACCGCGTAGGAGCAGGGCAGGTTTTCTGAGCGGCTCTGCATCATCTGGAGATGTTGGTGTAGGACTGGGGAGAGCGTCTGCAACGGGGGCTGGAAGGGGCAGCACCGCCCGTGGTGGAGGCAGGAGGTGGCACATGGGTTGTCTTTGCCTGGAGCCCCTCCAGGACCTGGATCCGGTGGGGAAAACATCCCCCAGGACAACGGGACACATGGGCAACTCCAACCCCAGCAGGGACAGAGGTGCTCCCAGCTCCTCCTCATCCTCGCTGATGCGGGATTTTGGGTGCATCACCCATCGAACCCGGCTCAGGGCGATGCCCAGAGCTTTGCGGTACCCATGGGTGGTGCTCACTGCTGCGATGAGCTGTCTGGCCTCAGCCCAGCCCTGTGCTCCCGCTGCCGTCTGTGCTGGGGGGCTCTGGGCTTGGGAAGAGGCTCAGACCCCCAACCCAGGGAGAGGACATGTGTGTCCCCCCCCACGGCTGGACTGTGTCTGGGGATACGGCGCTGGCAGGCTGCTGCGATCCCAGCTTTGCCCCCCGGCCACCCCCGCACCCCTCCCAGCGCAGAGGGACCTCTTTTTGCTTTATCCCCTTTTCCTCTCCCAAGCAGGAGGGACAGGGGGGGCTGCCTGAAAAAGCAAAACCAGCAAAACCAGCAAACACAGCAAAACCAGCAACCCCCTCCCAAGCAGCAGCGGGATTTGATACATCTTTGGGATTGCAGCTATCGCCCGGGGCTGGGTGAGCTGCTGCCCCAGGTTTTGCCCCCGGAGGGTGGGAACGGGGCAGGATTCGGCTCTATCTGCCCCACAGGAGGATGAGAGTGGGTCTGAGGGGGCGGAGGGGGGGGGCAGAACCCCCCCAGCTCCAGGGCCAGGGGCTCCCTGCGAAACAGGTGAATGAAACAAAGTGAAAAGGGTGATGGTGGTCCTCGTAGGGCTGGAAAAAAGATGCAGAGAAATGAACCCAAATGTAAAATTTAAGCCAAATGCATGTGGGGTTTTTTTTTTAAAAAAAGATAATAAAATTTGACTTTCCAATGAGCATGAGGCGTGGAACCCGCAGAGCCTGGTGGGAGGCAAAGGCTGGTGTGGGGAGCTCGGGGGGGTGGGTTTTGGGTGTCCCATCACAAAGCAGCTCCAGACCGGGGTACGGACACACGGTGGGTACGGACACACGGTGGAGCTGCCAACAGCAACATCTTCTTGTGGTGCCCCCGGCACCTCAGAACGAAACCCAGAGCCAGTTATCCCGACTCTTCAAGATGGGGAAACTGAGGCACAGCACCAGCTCATCAACCCCTCCTGGGCATTCCAAAGGCACACCATCACCACCACCGTCCCCGCTCCAGCCTGGTCTCCTCCAGCTCCCAAATTGCTCTTACGGAGCAGAATTGCGGCAGTCACGCCAAGGATGGAGCCCGATTCTCTGCTGGACTGAGACACCCTCCACAGCCTGGGTGGTTTTTTCCTTGCCGTGGCTCCAGCCTGTGTTGCAGGACCCACAAGATGGCACTGTGTGACAGCAGCACGGGGACTGTGCCACCAGCGTCCTCGGGAGAAATTTGGGGTGCAGGCTCTACAGAGGGGGGTGTCAGGGGGTGAGCTAGCCCCCCTTCCAGGCAGAGGTCGCAGAGGGATGGGGCTGCAAACTCCATCCACGCGACCTGCGCAGCCCAAATAGCCGTGCTCGGCTGGCGATGAGCAATTTTAGCTGAAAAACACAACCCGGCAGAGATGGACCTTGCCCACGGTGCGCGACAGCTTCTTCAGGAAGACCCACCTCCAAGAGAGCGTTCCTGAAAGGTTGCCCTGTGTTCACACGCTGGGGAGCCGCTCTGCGGAACCAGCGCCCTGCGGTGCCGTGGGTGCCACCACCCACAGCCTGGAGCCAGCCCTGTCCCACCAAAAACACAAAGGGAAGAGGGCAGAGACCTTGGCTGGAGCATCTAAGGGTTGCTGAGGTCAAAGTATTTTTTTTATTTTTATTGATGGGATCCTGGGCTAGAAGGACGTGGAGAGGTTGGTTTGTCCATCTCTACCCCAAAGCAGGGTTGTCTCTCCCTAAAATGAGCTGCAGTCCATCTTCCTCCTCTGTCCCTCCACGGGTGGAGACACGGTGCGGTCCCAGCATCTCCCCATCCTCCCCTTCAGGCCATGCAGCCCTCTGAGCATCCCTGGGCCTGTTGTGTTGGTCTCGGTGTACCGAGCTGGGGATGTGGCTGACGTGCCAGGCCACGGACAGGGCCCAGGACACTGTGTCGGGTCAGGGGGAGACGGTGCAGACACCACTTGGGGGGACTCAGGGACCCCTTATCACATCCTCAGGGCCCATGCAAGGGCTGCAGGATTCCAGCTTGGAGCTGATCCTCCTTGAGATCTTCCAGGTCCTGATCTTCATTCCATCTTTCACCTGGATGTTAGCTGCGATGCCTTCAGCCTTGCAGGAGGTCCCTGCAGAAGTGACTCCCTCTTGCTCCAAAAAGGCCCTTATTCATCAAGCTCTTTCTATTTTCTCTCTTTCTCTCTTTCTTTTTTCTTTTTTTTTTTTTTTTTCATGGACATTAAAAATCTGAAGGCATATTTAGAGAGCAGACAGCTTTGGGCGGGTGTTGCTGGCTAAAAGATCTCTTCCTTCCCCAGATACAACCCATTTGTCTGCCTGGCCACCCCCTCCCACCCCAGGAACGGCCGCGCTCGGGTGCACGAAGATCTCCCCGGGATGAAAGTCGCCGGATAAAATATTAGCATCAGGTCGCAGCATTCCTTCCTCCTGGCCAAACTCACATTACCGATGATGAGGAGCTGAGCTGCGATGCCTGGCCGGTGATGTGATGCAAGGCTCGATTTTTCCAGCACGGTTTTCCCTCGGGCTCCGCGTTCTCCCGCTGGTGCAGCCCCGGGTGGTTTGGGTGTGGAGCTTCGCCAGCCTCCACCCGCTCAGGATCCGGCCCTGGACGCTGCCGAGTTGCAGTTACAGTTGGAGCAGGGCTTTCTCGGGGGTAAGATTTTAAGCGCGGCTCTCTTGGGTGGAGCGTTTGCCCCAACCACCCCCAATCCCCCTCCTCCGCCCCCCCCTCCTCACTAAGGGGGTGAGCGTGTCACCGAGGGGACAAACCTGGGTAAGGGGGTGAAGATGGGAACTGGGACCCTTGCGGGGGGGGGGGGGGGGGGGTGGGACAA
>NW_009650062.1:709944-710427 GCF_000708025.1 Charadrius vociferus | reverse complement strand
AGCCGCGCCCCCCCCAGCTCAGCCCCTCACTCTGATAACAGGCCAGTGCCAGGCTTGGATCCCACCTATGACCCCAAAGCACCCATCTGCATCCCCCCTCCCACCCCCCCAAATCCCACCCCCAGCACCAGCAGTGCCAGCACAGGAGTAAACAGCGCTGGCAGGACTGGGTCCCTCGGGGGTCTTCCTTTTGGTGACAGGTTTGTCCCCTGGGGCACCACAGCTCTTCACCTCCTCCCCAGCCCCGGGGAGAGCATCACAAGCACCCCGGGGGTGTGAGAGCCCCAAAGAAGGTGGTGGTGGTGGTGGGTGTTAGGGGAAGGGCCTCTGGGACTGGGGTGGTTGGTACCCTGTGTCCCAACGCCGCAGCTCCGGGGAAGGGGCATCTTTCAGGCAGGAGCCAAAACAAGAGAGAGAGAGAGAGAGAGAGAGAGAGAGATGCTCGGGGAGGGGGGCCAAGGGAGGGTGGCGGGAAGGAAGGAG
>NW_009650062.1:695666-708678 GCF_000708025.1 Charadrius vociferus | reverse complement strand
TGAGCCCCCCCCTTTTCCCCTCCCCAGTCCCATCTCTGCCCCCCTCTCCCGCCTCCGCCGACCCCCAGCTCCTCGCCCGGAGGAAGGGTGCGCGTAGCGTGCATCTCCCATCCACCGAAATCTATGATCAGCTCGGTGTGTGTCTCCTCCTACCGTGGACGCAAGTCTGGGAACAAACCACCCTCCAAAACATGCCTGAAGGAAGAGATGGGCAAAGGGGAAGAGTCGGACAAGATCACCATCAATGTAGGTGGTACCCGGCATGAGACCTACAAAAGCACCCTACGGACTTTGCCGGGCACCCGCCTGGCCTGGCTGGCTGACCCCGATGCCCAGAGCAACTTTGACTTTGATGGCAAAAGCAATGAGTTTTTCTTCGACCGTCACCCCGGGATCTTCTCCTACGTGCTCAACTACTACCGTACCGGCAAGCTGCACTGCCCCGCGGACATCTGCGGACCCCTCTTCGAGGAGGAGCTCACCTACTGGGGCATCGATGAGACGGATGTGGAGCCCTGTTGTTGGATGACCTACCGCCAACATCGCGATGCCGAAGAGGCCCTGGACATCTTCGAGAGTCCCGAACCCGGTGGAGGGGCCGGTGGAGAGGAGCCTGAAGAGGAAGGGGGTAGGGAGATGGCTCTTCAACGCCTGGGCATGGATGACAGGCCACCGGGGGCGGCGGGGGCTGCCGGAGGGGGTGGCTGCTGTCGGAATTGGCAGCCCAAGATGTGGGCGCTCTTTGAGGATCCCTACTCATCCAAAGCGGCAAGGGTAAGCTCCCGAAACGCACCAGTGGGGAGGTGGGATGGGGCCATGCTGGGGTTATGTCTTCATCTCCCCATCCCTGTGGGTGAGATGGATTCTCCTGGAGGGTTACGTGGGCCCCTCGTAGCCATCCCTCTCCTACCATGGGGCACGTTGGCCATCTCCCATCCTATGGGAAGTCTCTTCCATCATCTCCCCATCCCCTCCCATTGCATCATGTCTCGGGGAGCTGAGCTGGAACCAGGGGCAAGCCCGTTCCCTGCCCCCTTTGCACCCTTGGGTGCTGCCCGGGCACCCCCATGGCACACGGAGGTGAGGGATTGTCAGGGAGAATCCTTGGCAGGGCTGAGTCCTGGGCGAGTTTCAGGATGCTCTAGGACAGGCAGGACCTCTTGGGTTCTTCTCACTGGGTTGTGTGCATGTCCACACCAAACCCCACGTTTAGCGGCCCAGGGGTGGAGCGGAGGGACAGGGCTGGGACCCGCTGGCACCCAGATCGGGTCCTGAAGCAAATGGGATCCTCTTGGTTGTCCCCAAGGGGCTCACGCTCCTCTTCCACGGCAGCAGTCCCAAAGGACGCCCGGTGCGTCTGCGCCAGCACCCGTCCCTGCGCCCTGCAAGCGCCCTCATCCCCGCAGCCCTGTCCCCCACCGTCGCCGCGTCGATGCTGCCCACGCGCAGCATACGGTCCCCATCAGCACGTGCGAGCGCAGGCTCAGCCACGGCTAACGCACACCCTCCCCAACCCCCTTCATCCACCCACGTCCCTGGGGACCTGTTACACCACATACATACACACACACACACACGCGCGCGCGTGCGCACATGCACGCGCTGACAACCCCCCCTTGCACACGCAGACGATCCCCACCCACAGCCACCCACATGCCCAGGACGTATCCCCCATAACCGGGCGCATCTTTGGGGTCCCAGTTTGTCTCGGGCACTATTCGACACACACGTCTCCTCTCCCCGCTCCTCTCAGATCATCCCCAAAGCGCTGCCCACCGACCCCCCGACCCCCCACCCACGCCGATCCATCCCCATCCGCTCCCATCCCCGTGTGTGTGTCCCCCGTGTTGTGCCCAGCTTATAAACCTGCCGCACACACACACACACACACACACACAGAGATTTGGGATCTAAATGAATTCTGGATGCATTTAGAGGTGTAAAAAAACTCCATCAATGGTAAGAAATCCTGCAGGCATTTCACACCCACCCGCAGCGCACGGGGCAGGGGGTCAGTTTGTCAAGGCGGTGTTTTTGCAGCTAACGTAAGAGCAACACACGCACACAGGCAGAGGACGCTTGGGCAGCGAGAGCTTTCCTCGTTTTGAGAGGGGTACCCGCTCCTATGCCCATCTCTTGAGAGCTCGTCGCATCCGAGAGATGCTCCGTGTGGCGCAAAGCTCCAAATTTAAAAAAAAAAAAACCACAAAAAAACCCCAAACAACAAAACACCCAAGCAACATAAACCCAAGCAGAATAATTCAACTCGGATTTTTCACGTCGTCGTTGGGTTCTGAGCTGCTCTCGGAAAGGCATTTGCTGAACAGAAGCGGGAGGAGAGTGTCGGAGGGAGCAGAGATGGCTGCGGTGTGAGCCCTGACTGGGTTGGAGTGGGACCAGTCTGCGCTGGGAGCTCCCCGCTTCCTTCTTACCGCTCTAAGATAAAGCTTAGCACTGCCCCGGGGAGGGTCACCCTCCAGCGGTAACGCTCAAAGGCTCTTCTGGGTCCTATTTTCCGCTCTAAAATATCAATACGGTTTTGCAATGGCTTAGGAGAACTGCTTTGGCAGAAGGGGAAACTGAGGCACGGAACGGTGCGACCAAACTGAGGGAGCTCAACCTCCCCAGCGCACCCAGTTAATGCAGGGAACTGGTTTGGAGTCACCACCCGGCGCTCAGTCGCTCCGGGACCTGTGAGCATCTCTGCGGGTGCAGCATTCGTGGTGCTGCCCTGGTGGTTTTGGGGTGGCTGAAGCAGGATTTCTTTAATACTGCCCCGTTTCGGGGTCTCCTCCTTCCTTTCCAGACCCAAAAGAGTGCCACCAGCCGCCGCCGCCGTGGGCCTGGGGATGCTCCGGAGCATCTGGTCCGGCAACGGCTCACCAAACCTTGGCAGCAGCGGGAAGGAGAGCGCTCCCAGGTTGTGCGAGCGAAACCTCTCCCTCGAGCGTGCGGCGGTGGTGACTAAGAGTCTCGGGGGCCGAATTTCTCCGGTCCTCGCTCCTCCTCGCCCGCGGAGCAGCCCCTCGGGCCCTGACTCACTCGGCTCCTGCCTATTTCCAACTATCCCTCCTTCCAGCACTTCTCTCTCCCGGCACCTCCTGAGCCGGCGACCGCCTGAGCGCGGGGTTAGAAATTCCCTCCCCGAAGCGTCGATGCCCGCTGGCTCCTGCGTCCCCTCCCGTCCCAGGGCAAATTTGGTCCCTAGCGTAACTGCTGTCCCAGCTGGAGCATAAAACTCTTTTTCTCCCCGCGGGAAACCGCCCTGGTTGGGATTTTACCTCGAATTCCAAACTCTGCTCACTCCCAGCGCCTCATTTTTCCCTTTGCAGCCCAACTTCTGGGGAACTTCCAGAACTTCCATTGGGATTTCCAGGCTAGTGACCCCTCCGTAGGGTCATGAGGCATTTTGGGAACACCCATCCCAAGCCGTTGAGCGCACATTGAGACCATGTAGATCATTGGCAGGGTCCGGGGGACTCATTTTGGGGGGGCTTTTGGGGGCTGTATTGGTGGCCACTGGGTACCTACATAGCTTTTATTTTATTTTTAAGACAGTTTGGGGAAAAACCTTCAGCTTGGAGCAGAGGCCAAAGCCCAGATAAGACATCTCAGGTCAGATCTTCGGCTGACACAAAACTGGGGGGGGATGGGTTTTGTGTTTGGGGGAGTGTGGGGGGGGGGGGGGGGATGTTTGGCACCAGCTGTGAACCTGACTCCTATTTTTAGAGGTTGCTTTTGCTCCTGGGGCTAAATCAGATCTCACCTCCATGGCTGGTACAGCGGGGCTGCTGCGTCTCACTCTCTTCCTTGGTAATTTATTTTTTTTTCTTCCTACTTTGCTTTGAATCCAAGTTTTTAATCTTCAGGTTTTCCTGAGATTCCCCATAGGGGATACTCCCAGTCCTGGGACCGTTCATGGGCAACCGCTGACCCTTCGGGAGCAAGGAGGGGGCAAAAGGATCTCTCCGATACATCCAAACCCCAAACCTCCCAGTTGGGAATGGTGCAAACATCTCATCCGGGTTTTTTTTTTTTTGGGGGGGGGGGAATGAAGGTGGGGGAGAACTCTTTGAATTAGTCCTCTCAAAGTTCTCTTTTCATGTGTGTGCCCAGTGGAGGTTTGCTCCGTTCCTCCTGTGGGGAAACTCAGCCTTCAGCTGAAAAGCGGATTATTTTGGCCATGCCGGCGATGTGTAGACACACTTGCCCGGTTAAACCGGCTCTGCTTTAAGATCCCACTTTTTTTTTTAATTTATTTATTGGGTTTGCTTCCCAGATTGCATGCAGCCGATCGGCGAGGGCTGCCTGCGGAGCCGCCCCCAGCGGAGCAGCATCACGGTGTGGTCCAGCATGGTCTGGTCTGGAGGGGTGGTCTGGTCTGGTCTGGTCTGGATGGGCATCTCAGCCCATCCCCGAGGAGGTGTCTATCCCTGGGGAGGGGGAAAAATCATCTTCCAGAGGTTTCCCTGTCAATTAAAGCCTGGCTTAAACTTCACACCTAACTTTTGGAGGGCTGCTGCGCTCTCTGTGCTGGCCCCACAGGGGTTTGCCCTTGGGGACATCCCTCAAGGATGCTCTCGGCAGGCTCAGGGCTGTCGGCACGTTATCGCCGGTGTGCGGGGCCGGGTTTTTCTCAAGCGTGACTCAGGCTGTCTCTGCTGCTGATTCACTCCAGCCGAGGACCCGGGCTGTCGTCTCCAGCAGGCTCACGGCGCGGCTGCGCTCGGCTGGGTTCCACAGCGAAAGGTCGCATCCTGCTCAGTGCGGGCAAGGTGCGTTAGCAGCAAAGGGATGCTGCAGCAGGATTTACTCCCAGAAAGCCAAACCCGCTGAGATTTTGTGCTGGAGGAAGGGAGAAGAAGAGCTTTTCTGCTCTGAGGCTTTTTTTTTTTCTTTCGGGGGCTCTTGGAAACAGATGCTCTGGGTAATGGACTCATCATGAGCTCATCCTGTCGGGGAGGAGGGCTGAGCAGGATTGATGGGGGGACGACGACGAAGTGTTATCTTTCTGCCACTGCCTGCGATTGCCACTGCATGCTGCCGGCCCCTCCTCGCTCAAATGCGAGGCGAAGCGGCTGCGTGCCCTGGGGAGGAGGTGGCGGTGTGGTGGGGATAAAGGTCCCACTGGTCAGGCAGAGGGGAGAAATGGGAGCATCTGGGTGTCACCAGGTCCAGGCATCAGTGGGATGCTGAGCTCTGCCTGCTCTTCTCCTTGTCCTGCCCTCCCAGCCCTGCACCGTTCGTGGGCACATCATCCACCACTGACCCTTAGGGAGCAAGGAGGGGGTAAAAGGACATCTCTGATACATCCAAACCCCAGACCTCCCAGTCATGAATGGTGCAAACATCTCATCTGGGTTTTTTTTTGGGGGGGGAAGAAGAGGGGAGAAAACTCTGAATTAGTCCTCTCAAAGTTCTCTTTTCATGTGTGTGCCCAGAGGAGGCTTGCTCCATACCCAGGCTGGTGCAGGTCTCTGTTCATCCCATCATCACTGTCATCTCCAGCACATCTCCAGCCACAGCTGGAGCCCAGCACACCTTCCTCTGTATGTATCCTAGCACCTGGAGAAAGGTTCTGGACTGATGGCCCCACACACTCAGGTTTGCCGTCAACTCATGGGACAGGTCTAGGGAACCCTCCCTGTTCTCCATCTTCCTGTCTCGGGGAAGTGGGTGGCAGGAGCGGAGCTCCTGGGGTGTTTTGAGCCTGTTCCACTCATTTTTGTCGCATGAGAACGTCTCCTGTCCGTGCTATTGCTATTGACTAGCAGCGATTAGAAGAGATGTACCAAAGGCAGGTGACACCAGAAGCATGCCAAGGTCGTTGTCATGGTGCTTCATAAAATTACTGCTCTCCTCCACCAGTTGACCCAAATCAGCTAATGGCCTGGGTAATTTCTACTTTGGCAGGTAGTTGCTTTTGCCTCGCTTTTCTTCATCCTGGTCTCCATCACAACCTTCTGTCTGGAGACGCACGAGGCTTTCAACATCGACGTCAACGTGACGGAGACCCTGGTGGTTGGCAACACCACGACGATCCTGCTGACGCATAAAGTGGAGACCGAGCCCATCCTCACCTACATCGAAGGGGTTTGCGTCCTGTGGTTTACCCTCGAGTTCCTGGTTCGCATCATCTGCTGTCCAGATAAGCTTCTCTTCGTTAAAAACCTGCTCAACATCATTGACTTCGTGGCCATCTTGCCCTTCTACCTGGAGGTAGGTCTCAGTGGCCTGTCCTCCAAAGCTGCCCGGGACGTACTGGGCTTCCTACGGGTGGTCCGTTTCGTCCGGATCCTCCGGATCTTCAAGCTGACACGGCACTTTGTGGGTCTCCGGGTGCTGGGCCACACGCTCCGGGCCAGCACCAACGAATTCCTGCTCCTCATCATCTTCCTCGCCTTGGGGGTCTTGATTTTCGCCACTATGATCTACTACGCCGAGAGGATCGGAGCCAAGACGTCCGACCCCCGCGGGAGCGACCACACTCACTTTAAGAACATCCCCATTGGGTTCTGGTGGGCTGTGGTCACGATGACCACCCTGGGCTATGGTGATATGTACCCCAAGACCTGGTCGGGCATGGTGGTGGGGGCTCTCTGCGCGTTGGCCGGGGTGCTCACCATCGCCATGCCCGTGCCCGTCATTGTCAATAACTTTGGGATGTACTATTCGTTGGCCATGGCCAAGCAGAAGCTGCCAAAGAAGAAGAAAAAGCATATACCCCGTCCGGCCCCGCTGGACTCCCCCACTTACTGCAAATCGGAAGAAAATTCCCCCCGTAACAGCACCCAGAGCGACACTTGCCCCTTGGCGGTAGAGGAGGGGGCGGCTGAGCGGAAACGGTCAGGTGAGACCTCACAAGTGGGGCAGAGGGAGGGGGGAGCACTCCAGGAGGCCTCAAGGCAGCGGTTTTCGTTCCCTGTGTCCCAGAGCCCCTCTTGGTTTGGTGGGAACTTGGTGCAGAAAGGGCTGGGGCCCTGGGGTGTCCGGGTATTGGGTGCTGTAGTGGTGGACCAGGATGCTGCAGATCACGATTCCCCCTCCAGGCAGGGAGGAGAAAGGCCGTATCCTGCTCTCCTGATGGCATAGATCAAGTCCCCATGGTGCGACTCAAGGTGCCCCTATCTAGCCCCCCTCTTCCTCACCCTGACAGAGGTAAGACCATTTG
The DNA here is from genome assembly GCF_000708025.1 of Charadrius vociferus. Lineage (NCBI taxonomy): Eukaryota > Metazoa > Chordata > Aves > Charadriiformes > Charadriidae > Charadrius > Charadrius vociferus. The sequence continues at coordinate 701,507 of NW_009650062.1, read as the reverse complement.
CCCAATTCCCATTTTAGCCCGGTAATGCCCTCGGGGTAGATTTTCTTTTGCTTCTTCCCACTGTAAATCAGGGTAAGTTTCACCAAAACGGATAAATCCATGGATATTCCCCGGGACTCCACCATCCCGTTCATCTTCTAGTAGATGTAGCATCCCTGCACAGCGAGGTCAACGCTGCTCCGAATCTCGCGCTCGGGCAGGAGCAAAATCAGCTCCTTGTAGGTTTGTTATTTGGTCTCATGCACTGAGCTGAAGTTTGAGGTTCGCCCAGTCTTTCCTTCAGGTCAGGGGAGGGCAATGTCCCAGCTGTGGGCAGTCCTTGGTGGACAGCACGGCTTGGGCTAAGCTTGGGGGACTGCCAGGGCCTGGCCGCGGTATCATTGCCGGCCACGGAGGCTGCTTTGCCCTTTTCGCCTTGCTCTGCTGCCAGCAGCACCTCCGGAGCAGCCGGCTTTCCGGCACAGAAACAGGAGGGACCACGGTGGGGTTGTGTCCTGCACCGACGCGGCATTCTTCTAACAGTGATGGTCCTTCACCTGTGGAGACTCGGGGAGCTCCAAAAGCTGTTTCCCCTTATTAATCTCCCTTTCCTACGTGCTTACACATCCCATCTACCCCAGGAGCCCCGGCAGCGGGGGGCCGTGAGGGTGGCTGTCCTGCCCTGGAGGAGAAGGAGGAGGAAGAGGAGGTCAACCCCATTCTTTCACCCCTCCAGGAGCTCAGGACAGACCCTCACCTGGTGCAGGAACCTCTCAGCGAAGGAACTGCAGTCAGATGACACAAACGAGCAGTTCCCCACTCACCTGAGCTGCCTGCATCTCAGCAGCCTGAGTTTTGGAGAGCCAATTCCCACCAATTAGGTGGGTGGATCTCAAAGACCAGGGGTGTTTCTTGCCTGCCTGGCTTCATGCCGTTGGGTATATAACCCTCAGCAGGAGTAAGAGCTGCTGTTTGCCGCTTGGAATTAAAATCTAGCATGGTCCTGCTCCCCTGATCGCTCTGAGTTAGCGTGTCCGGGTTGGGATCAGCACCTGAATTTGTGGGTGTCGCTTTGGGCCATCTGCAATCTGGTCTTCTGCTTCCTTGCGTGGTCTAAGCAAACCCTTCTGGCCACCCCGAGCACCTTGTCCTGTGGGTTTACTGACTGCTGATGGGTCTCTGCCGCCTTCTTGCAGACTCTAAGCAGAACGGTGAGGCCAACGTGGTGCTGTCAGATGAGGAGCAGCCGCTGTCACCGACCGATGAGGACAAGCGGCCCATGCGGCGCTCCAGCACCCGAGAAAAGAACAAGAAGTCCTCCACGTGCTTCCTGCTGGCCACGGGTGACTTCTCCTGTGCAGCGGACGGAGGCGTCCAGAAAGGTATGGCTGATGCCGGAGGTGTGAGCTGACCCGTGGGCTGGGGAGGGTGAGACGGAGGAATGAGGTGGAGGTTTGTTGCATCGATTTGAGACAGTGGTTCATCTCCATCTGCCTGCCTGGCTGTCGTTCTCTGCTCCCCAAATCCACTTGCCTTCCTGCCTCTCCATCTGCTTTATCTCCCTCCACCACGTCTTTCTGTGCTGGCTCTATCCTTTTTGTTTTCTCCTCCTGCAAGTTCTCGTCCCCCTGATTGCCACCATTCGGGGGCTGTAAGCCCATGTTGGCTGCACTGCCCTCCCCGGGGACAGGTCTGTCCCTTTGCTCCCCAGTGCTCTGACTTCTGTCTCTCCAGCTCTTCTCTATGGGCTTCAACCACCTGTCTCAGGGTGCTGTGAGGGGGACACCTCTCCTGGGGAGGTGGTGAGGTTGTGACTGAAGGTGGTCAAAAGTTTTTCAAGTAGGGAAAAAAAAAAAATAATCCACAGGTTGTTCCTTTCCTCTCCCCCTCTGATGTCTTTTGGTGGGTTCGAGCGTGGGGAGCCGTGATGTGTCAAGTTCTGCCTTGCCAAAAGCACCGGGCTGCCAGAAAGGCTGTCTCCTCGGGGTTTGGAAAGTGAGCTTGGCTAAGTGTCGAGGTTTTCTATGGGAAACTGTGGGGGAGATGAGTCAGGAAAACACAAACCTCTTCTTCCCATGACAAAACAACAGTCCTCTTCAGTCTGGTCCCTTCACACCGTCCTCCAGCCTTCTCCGCTCCATCAGCGAGCGTGCCCAGTGCCCATCTCCCAGCACCCCAGCTCCTCAGAGGGTAAATCCAGTGCCTACCTTGAGCCACAAAATCCAGCTGCACCCTCGATTGCTGGGATAATTCTTAGGGCACGGCTCAGTTTTTAAGTTCTGGAGTTTTTCTTGCGTGCCCAAGGCGGTTTGGGATGATGCAGCTGCGGAGCTGACCTACCTCTACCTCCTTGGTACCACCTAATGCCGGTTACTCAAAGGGAATGGTGTGTGTGAGCCAGGACCAGGCAGGAGATAAGATGATGTGCTACGTCTCTGAGCTGCACACCGAGACCTGGTGTTGAGGTTTTGGACACCCTCAGGGGTTTGTTGCTGTAGCACTGGTTGGGATGGTAGAGCCTGGCTGGGCTTGGCACGGAGGGAGGTGTTTTGGGGGCAAACACGTTTATTCCACTAGTAGAAGCAAATTGGTTGCTTCCTCCTGGGAAATCAAGCATTCCCTTTGACATTCCCACTCAGCACAGCCCCTTAGAAATAGGGGGAAAAAAAAAAAAAAAAAAAAAGAAAAGCTTTGCTCATCTTTGGGCAGGAGCGTACTACACAAATATTTGCTTGAAAATGCCTCGTGGTTTTTTCCTGGAAATGCCTTTTTTTTTTTTTTTCTGTGAAGTTGGTCTCTTTTCTTAAAGCCTGCTGATGCAAAGAGGTGAGGGGGCTCTAGTCCTGCTCCAGGCTCAGGGGGTTGCTGAACTGGAAGGGCTGAAGGAGGGGGATGAAAACCAGTGCTGTTCTTCATCCTTACAAGGTGGTCAAGTCAGGCATCTCTTCAACTGAAGCTTTTGAGCTTGGTCCCACTGAAGCCAGGAGAACTAGAGTACATCCAATAGCTGAGGATCCAGTGATGCTCTCCTTGGGCTTCCAAATCCCGTTACTTGGGTACAGGAGACCAAGAGATTTACTTCATGCATAGCTATTCGAAAGGGCATTTTGGTGATCTTCGTTGGTTTGTTCTGGTGTCCTTCCTGAAAATGTGCTTTATACAATTAAAAATAGATGCGTATGTGGGTCATAGATGTGTTTGTGGCTCGCTTACCTTTCTCAAATGGTCTTGCACCTGGAGAAAGGTGGATCTGGTGTCCAGAGGAGTTGGAGTGATGTGTGAGAGCTTTTGGGAAGAGGGAGCCTCAAAATCTGGGTCCTGCTTGGGCTGTTGGGGATGGACCGGTGGGATGCTGTCCTGGGAGGTCAGAGCAGATGTCTTCCCTGGTGAAATGCTCTGGTGTGGTCAGGGTTGGTGGTGACCAGAGATGATGAGAGGGGCAAAGCAGCCTCCTGCGCTCCAGCCGAAAACCGTTGGGAGCTGCAAAGGCGCCTCTTCCCTTGGTCCTGATTTATCTCCTGCTGAGGCTGTTTGTTCTGGTACTGGGATGTTGGCAGCTCTGCAAATTGAGATGAGCTTGGTTCTGAGCCCGACTCGCTGATGGCCATCTGTCAGATCCTGGGACAGGTACTGATGTCTGTACAAGCTGTGGAAATCAGGAGATGGAGCTGGTTCAGGAATATGCTGCAGATCTCAGCATCCGTCATGGTTTGAGCCCGATTCCAGCGGTTGGTCTTGTTGGGGCAGCTCACAGAGAAGAGCTACCCCTGCCCACCACCCGTTGGACCTGGGGGGGAGAAGACCGAGCTGGGTTGCAGTGGATTGCCATGTGGTGTGTGTTTCTTGGCCCTATTGCTGCTTCCAGTGGTGTCACCATCCTCCCCTGCTGCCCGGGGTGGCTCCGGACCCCTTATCTCCCTCCAGCACTTGGGTCCTGCTCAGCAGTTCCCCAAAATGTGTCCTGCTAGGGCACAGACACCTTGGCATGGGTCTGTCTTGGCATGTAAGCCCCCGTCTTCTGCTTGGATGGAGAGATATGGAGGCCAGATGGTCTAGGAAAAGGTGGCACCTGAAACCAGAGTGGGATTTCAAGAGGACCCACAGGGAATGGGGTTGGATGGAGGGAAGGGGGTGTACCCTTTGACGGCACGCTGGCATTGCAAACCTGCAATTTTTGGCTTGGTTGCCGGTACCCAGAGCATCACACAGCCGATTTTTACTCCGTTGCCTGCTTCTAGTGCAGGGCCATGACCGGCACGTGGCATGAGCGGTGTGGGATTGAGCTTGGGGATGCTCACGTGAGCATCCACCGGTGCCGCTTGGCGGGAGCGGGAGGAGCGGGGGGAGCAGGGACAAGCCCACGTTTGCACGGGGACGGGCGTGCGAGCGCGTGCGAGGCGCAGATGAGCGCCAGGCCGCCGTTATAAACAAGCACAGGCGTTCCCGGGCGATGCTGCCTGCTTGCATTACCCCGTCCCCATCTGCTGCCGGCTCAAAGCATCTGCGAGCGCGCACGTGCGCCCGGGAGCTGCGAGCGTTCGCACGTGGGGAGCACGGCATCGCCAGGTCCCGGCGGAACGCCCCCACCCCCCCGGGGGTTGCCCACTGCCCCACCACTCTGTTTATAAGATACCTCTATACGGTTCCTTGGTGACAAACCCATTTATAAAGCGCTGGCGGTGACCTCGGTTAGCACCTCTGTGAGTTGCTGGGATACCGCCTCCGTTAACGAACAGCACCGGTGGCAATTAGCGGAGCACAACCCTCCGGCGCTTTGCAGCTTGACTCCGTGGTGGCACCCGGTCTTGAGTTTGGTGGAAAACCGCAATGGCCTTGAAGGATGGAGTCCTCAGGTGCTCCCACGAGCACGGCTTGGGAATGAATTGATGGAGAAAGGGAGGTGTTGGGCTCGGGGCAGGTTTGCAGAGGGGCCCCGGGGCAATCAAGCATCTTTATGAAGTGCTGCCCCAAACTGCGATGCTTGAGACTTAATCAAACCTGGCAGCGTGATGTTGGCCCTGTTCCTACACCCGTTCCCACCCATTTCTATTCAATGATCTCCGCAAGAGGGCAAAGAGCATCCATCCCTAGAAAGCGCTCAACCACATCGGCAGGTCCTTGCATCGCCCAGGTGGCTTCCAGCAAGCCCCAACCCCGTAACACCCCACTGCCGAAAATGATGTTGTTTGGGTGCTGGATCCATCGGTGACCTCAAGCTTTCAGGGACCGGTTGCGTCTCGGCACGATCCCTCCCCACACGTGTGGCTCAGGGCGACGAGGAAATGCACGAGCTCTTCAAAAAGACCTCAGCGCTCCTGGAAAAAGAGCAAGGTTTGCTGAAGGATGAGCCCGATGCAGTTTTTTTGGGGGATTTTGGGGTGTGGTGGGGAACAGGGGCTCTTTGCATCAGCTGCTGTAGGTTTGAAACATCCCCAGCTCAGGATGGGGCTCCCCCCCCCCGTCTCTCCTCCCCGGCTCAGGGCTGCGCTCGCTTCCCTCCTCGCTCGCCGCGGGGATCCGTGCCAAAAAGTAAATAAGGAAATTGCTCTTCTCTTTGGGGCCTGATTCTGCTCTCGCTTCCACTGCGGGAACTGGGAAAGCTTTGCTGAAATCAGCAACAGGTTTAGGCAAACGGCCCTCTGTCCCCTCCACCTTTCGCTGCTTCGAAGCTCCAGGGGCCGCGTCTCTTCGGGGGGCTGAGTTACGGGAGGAGTGGAGGACTCCCGTGCCTCCCTGCCAGCTGCCGCCGTTGGGAAATGATTAGGGGGGAAAAAAAAGTCTAAAAAGGGGCTAAAAATCAGATTTAAAGGGGTGGTGCACTGGAGCCTTTTCCAGACGATGCTCCTGTCTCAGCATCCTCCT
>NW_009650062.1:689655-695487 GCF_000708025.1 Charadrius vociferus | reverse complement strand
GCTCGCACGCTCTTGGCGTTCCCCGGTGCTGGCAGGGAAGGCAGAGGCGAGGATGGGTTCGCTTGCCCGGGCGCTCGCGGGGATGATGCTGCAGACGCGGCGCGGGGCGGTTGGGTTCGTCGCGGTCGGGAGCATCCTTAATTTTCCGTATTTTGGCAGCAAAGCTGTCCCTGCAAGGTGCAGCGATCCGGAGAGCAGGTCTTGGGGCTCCTCTTTGAACAGGGTTGCTGTTTGGACCTAAAAATCCAATTTTCGATGCAAATACTCAGTTTCTTTCCAGAAAGAAAAGCGGCTTTTGACCTGCGAGAGCATTCGTTCTGGCTGTTGCTTTTCAATAAAAGCCAGAGCCATTTCTGGCTCTTTGCGGGGAGCGTGAAGGGTTCCCGTGCTTAAAGCAGTAGAAATATTTGCTTTTTAATGCAATTTCTTATGGAAAATAATGAGCACGTCTACCTGCTCCTTTCCGTACAGAAAGGTGTCAGCAGCAGCTTGCTGCTACAGCCGGCTTAAAAACCAGAGCCGGGGGAATAACAGCTCCTTCCAAATCCCCTCTTTATTTGAGTTCCGCTGCTTTTCCCTGTTCGCTTCAGCCCACGAAATCCCCAGACTCATTCCTCATTCAGAGCAATTTGGGAAACAAAACCCGACACCCCACCCCCCCCTTCCCTCCTCCCCAGGAGTGATTTGGTCTCCCAACATCAATGATTTTCCAGTCCTGGATTCAGCCGGCGCCGCTCGACGGTGCGGGGAGCCGAGGGACAGGGAGGGGAGGTCTGGAGGATCTGCAGAACCTCATTTACCTTCAAAAAAAAAAAAAAAAGCCTCCTTCCTGAATTTTTTTTTTTTTTTTTGGGGGGTTAAATGGGGGTGCGGGGCTGGGCGATGCTCACCCTCGGTGCTCTTTGCTTCCCGAGCTTCGGGAAGGAGGAGGCTGCTCGGCTCTAACCTCTCCGTTTTCTTCACCGAGGCTATGGAAAATCCCGAAGCCTGAGCAGCATAGATGGTGTGGCAGGATCCCCAGTGGCCTTGGCTCCCCTCGCGTCCCGCTGCAGCTCTCCCTGTCCTCTGCGGCGTCCCTGCTCTCCCGTCCCCTCCGTCCTCTAAAACGCCGCCCGGATCCCGCTTTGTCGTGTCGTCTCGCTCTGTTCCCCCCTCCCCTCATCCCTTTCCCGGGACTCCGTGGCGGTGCCTGTGCCCAGCGGAGACCCAGTTGGGACATCTCCATCGCTGAGAAAGTGGGTTCCGATCTCCTCCGCCGTCCTCCCCCTGCCCCCTTTGCAGGACGTGTCACGTCTCCCTTGAACTTGTCTCGTGTCCACGCGTTTGGGACAGTCCCTGGAGCGGGTTGAGGGTTTGCTCAGTGGTTTTTTGGTGTCCCCCCCCCTCCAACTTTGAAACCTTATTCATCCTCAATAAACGGGGCCAACCCATGCGATTCCCTCTGGCGTCGAGCCCTCCTTCCCGTGGGCCGTTTGCACTTGGGCTAAAGGGCGGTGGAAATGCAAGGACATGTTGACTCATAAAATTATATATCATTGTGCTGGAAATGGCTGAGTTCATATAATTTTAGGTCTCTCTTTTTTTTTTTTTTTTTAAAAACAGCCTCAAGTTTCTGGAGGCAACAGATGAATAAACCTCTATTCCTTGCCCAGCAGCGGTTCCCCTCTTGTTTTGTGCCTTTTTCTGCCTAAACCGCACATAGTTCCTTCCCCGCTTGTGTCTGCTTCTCCGTCCAACCTCGGGGATGGTCCTGGGGCTGGAGAGGGCTTTGGCAACCTTGAAAACCAACCCCGATGGTCCCGGGGAGGCTGTAGGATCCCGGGCTGGGTGCGGGAAGCATGTGGAGGCTGGGATAAAGGATTGGCAAAATAGATGTACGGGTGTCCCGTGGAGCTGGGAGGTGGTGGGGAGGGGGATATGGGTCCCTGCGAGCGGTTGGGAAAGCCGCTACTGCTGTTGAATGGTGGGGAAATGAGAGAATTGAGACAAAATGATGCCTACATGGATGGGGGGATGAATGGCCGCGGGGTGGTGGGGCAGAGCATCCCCATGGGGGTGGGAACTGGCTTTGAACCGGCTCCTTCTCCCGTCCTTGGGAGGATGAAGTCGGAGTGCCAAACTCCCTGATGCGCTGCCGGTTTTTGCGCACGTCCATTAGATTTTTGGGCTGGTTTAGAACGATCTCAGGTGTCTTCCCGAAGGAGAATGGACCCTTCAGTTCCCCTGACGTCTGGCTCATTTCTAGCTCCGTCTGGGTCGCGGGGGGGCTGGAAGGGGCTGGTTTGGTGCTCTCCACTCTCCTCCTGGCGTTCTCTCTGCCTTTTTCCTTACTTGGAGAAGTCTACTTGGTGGGGCTGGAGCCGGGGGGCTTTCCGCCAGATGATGAGGAGCAAAGCTTAGCGTTGGGTGTGTTTAAAAGCCCCAAGAGGTTTTTGGGGGTCAGGCCCTTCCCCTCCATCACAGCCAAACTGGGGATGGTGCAGAGTGAGGAGCCCCTTGGTACAAAGCTGGTCCCCATATCCCGAAGCAGCCGAATTGGGTTTTGGCAGATCCAGCACCTGGAGCACTGTGTCCAGTTCGGGGCTCCCCAGTTCAAGAAAGACAGGGAGCTGCTGGAGAGGGTCCAGCAGCTATGAAGATGGTCCACGGCTATGAAGATGATGAGGGGACTGGAGCATCTCTCTTACGAGGAAAGGCTGAGGGACGTGGGGCTGTTCAGTCTGGAGAAGAGAAGACTGAGGGGGATCTCATCAACGCTGATCAATCCTTCAAGGGAGGGTGCCGGGGGGATGGGAACAGTCTGTTCCAGTGGTGCCCAGTGACAGGACAAGAGGGAACGGGCACAAAGGTGACCAGAGGCAGTTCCATCTCCACCTGAGGAGGGCCTTCTCTGCTGTGAGGGCGGCAGAGCAGTGGCACAGGCTGCCCAGAGAGGTGGGGGAGTCTCCCCCTCTGGAGCCATCCCAAACCCGCCTGGACGCCGTCCTGTGCCACTGCTGGAGGTGCCCCTGCTCTGGCGGGGGGTGGGATGGGGGAGCTCCAGAGGGGTCTTCCAGCCCTCACCAGTCTGGGATTTTGTGACCCTCCTGCTCCTTCCCAGGCTCCCTGTGCCTCAGTTTCCCTCAGCATAGAGACAAGTTAACACCAGGAACCTCCTGCAGTAAAGCTCTTTGCTGCCACAGTGGAAGAGATGCTACGTGAGGAAGAAGTGTTAAATGCCTCTTCTGCCTTATTTTTTTTTTCCTCCCCACCGAGTTGAAGATGCTGCCAAGGAGAAGCCGGTTGCCGCGTCTCCGAAACAACCCCCCTCCAAGTCCTGCATGGGGCCAACAAGAAGCTCTTGCCTTTTATTCAGCTTTTCTTCTTCCCTTCCTGCCTTCCCCTGCCCCAGCCCCGCGACGGAGCAGCGAGAGTCGAAGGGAAGCAAAAAAGAGGGGAAAAACCTCGGTGCCATGAGCCAGATCCTGGGGCTCGACGGCAGGAGCGGAGCACCGCATAGACCCGGTGCTGGAGCTGGAATTTCTCTGAATTTAGGGAGAAATTAGGATACACCTCATCCCTCCGGGATGTCCCATAGCGGTTTTTGACCCCTGTGCCGCGGCAGCGGTTCACTCCTTGCTGGCAGCACCCGAGTTCATGGAATCACAAAATCACAGAATGTTCAGAGTTGAAAGGGACCTCTAGAGATCATCTCGTCCCACTCCCCTGCTGAAGCAGGACTGCCCAGAGCACATCCCTCAGGACTGCATCCAGGCGGGGCTTGAAAACCTCCAGAGAAGGGGACTCCACCCCCCCCGGGCAGCCTGTGCCACTGCTCTGCCACCCCAACCGTAAAGAAGTTTCCCCGTGTGTTGGAACGGAACTTCCTCTGTTCCAACTTGTGCCCATTGCCCCTCGTCCTGTCACTGGGAACCACCGAGAAGAGTCTGGCTCCATCCTCCTTCAGCCCACCCTTTAGATACTTGTAGACAATAATAAGGTATCCCCTCGGCCTTCTCTTCTCCAGGCTGAAGAGTCCCAGCGCTCTCAGCCTTTCCTCATACGGGACATGCTCCAGTCCATCAGTCATCTTTGTTGCCCTGTGCCCCGTCTCTCTTGAACTGGGGAGCCCAAAACTGGACACAGTGCTCCAGATGTGGCCTCACCAGTGGAGAGTAGAGGGAGAGAATGACCTCCCTCGACCTACTGGTCACACTCTTCCCTGTGCAGCCCAGGATGCCATTGGCCTTCTTGGTGACAAAGGCACATTGCTGGTTCGTGGATAATTTACCACCTACCAGGACCCCCAGATCCTTCTCCTCAGAACTACTTCCTAGCAGGTCCACCCCTAACCTATACTGGTGCCCAGCATTCTTCCTCCCCAGGTGCAGGACCCTGCGCTTGCTCTTGTTGAACCTCATGAGGTTCCTCTCTGCCCAGCTCTCCAACCTGGCCAGGTCCCGCTGGACGGCAGCGCGGCCCTCTGGAGAGTCGGCCACCCCTCCCAGTTTGGTATCATCAGCAAACCTGCTGAGGATACACTCTGTCCCCTCATCCAGGTCATTGATGAATATATTTAACAAGACTGGACCTAGTATTGACCCCTGGGGGACACCACTGGTTGTAGCAGCATTCCTTGAATTTCTGTAATTAAAGTGTATTCCCATGCCAAACAGTCGGGGTACCTCGGCAGGTTCACGAATCACCCCGAAACCCCTATGAGCTGGGCGAAGGGGTGAGTACGGCGGCACCGCACCGCACCAGTGCTTCTCCGGCGCATCCTCCCCTTCGGAGCGGGTTCCTCTGGCAGCAGGAGGAGCTGGAATCTCCCCAGCCTGTGCGAGAGGGAAAGGTCACCCTCTATGATTTCAGTGGTCTCTGAATCATAAATGATTTAACCAAGGTCGCACGCTGACTTTGGGGACGAGCCAGGCATGAAACACCGGCTCTGCTGCTCTGGCTCGTGCAGAAGCAGCGCATCAAGAAAGTCAAACTTTGGGGTTTGAGCCTCTTGAAAGCAGAGCAGATGCAGCCACGGACCCCCCAAGAGATCCCACCCTCTCCTTGTCCCCCCCTCCAAACTCCCAAATCAGCTCCTCCAAACACCGCGGCTTGTCGCCCGGTGTGGAAAAACCCATGCTGGACCACCCCCCTACCCCCCAAAAATATAATCTCATCCCCATCAGAGTCCTGAGGGTTGAGTATGAGAGCTGACATGGAGCCGGTACGATGCAATTTTTAGCAGTGGCGTTATGCAACTCGGGAGAAGGGATGACTTCTGTGCAAAAAAAAAAAAAACCTCCTCTCAAACAACCGAGCCCCGAATGGGAGACGGAGGGTTTTCAGTGGGAGGCACCAAACTGTTGAAAACAAAAAAAAAACCCCATCGCATCTTCTCCCTCTTCCTCCCCACCTTCTCCTGAACAAGTGATTTGGGGGATGCGGGAGAGGGGAGAACAGCGTGTTGGTGGTTTTAGGTGGGGTCTGGGGTGGTTTTTGGGGGGCGAGTAAGCGGGGGTTAATCCTCCGGGTAAGGTTATAAGAGGAGCTGTAGTGGATCAGAAGAGCAGACCACTAAATATCTCTGTAGCCCAGGGTTTTATCTCAAACACCGGCCAAAATTGGCTGCCTAGAGAATAGGATAAGAATAGAGCAAGAATATACGATACTTCCCCCGAATATCCTCCCAGCCGCTTATCTATGTTTAGGGATCTGGTGAGGAGCGCACGTTCCAGCTAAGGCGAAAAGCAGCAGGAGAAAGCAAGGTTGGTTGATTTATTCTTGATGAACTGAATAAATCAATAGGAGTCCGGCTGCCTCTGCCTGAGTCCTAAAATGGCATTTGAAAAAAAA
>NW_009650062.1:686099-688992 GCF_000708025.1 Charadrius vociferus | reverse complement strand
GTGGAGGATTTGGGGGCTGTTTTTCTCCCCCTCTCCATCATCCAGCAGCAGCTTCTTCCTTCTCTCCCCTCCTCCCAACAGACTGGGAGACCAGTGCCGCGAGGGATGGGGTGAGTGTGCCGGGTCGGAGCTGCTGTCCTGTTCCCGGCAGGATGCTGTGATTGAGCAGGAACGTACAGATAAAGCGCTTCATGTACCATATGTACGTGCTCCTCACCAACGTACAGCACGATGGCCGGCAGCGGGGTACCAAGGGGAGCTGTGGTACCCCGTGCTCCTCACCCTGCAGGTGATGCAGGTGATGCTCGACCCCGGGAATGGGATCGGAGATTCTGCGTAGCATCAGCCTGCCCCATGTCATTGGGAGTCCTTGCATCCATCCATCCATCCATCCATCCATCCATCCATCCATCCATCCATCCATCCATCCATCCATCCATCCATCCATCCATCCATCCATCCATCCATCCATCCATCCATCCATCCATCCATCCATCCATCCATCCATCCATCCATCCATCCATCCATCCATCCATCCATCCATCCATCCATCCATCCATCCATCCATCCATCCATCCATCCATCCATCCATCCATCCATCCATCCATCCATCCATCCATCCATCCATCCATCCATCCATCCATCCATCCATCCATCCATCCATCCATCCATCCATCCATCCATCCATCCATCCATCCATCCATCCATCCATCCATCCATCGGTCCATCCATCTGTCCATCTGTCTGTCTGTCTGCTGAGACCAGCGGCACTTTGGGACAGGGATCGACTCCCCACAAGGCTGCAGAAAGCAGCCGCGCAGCTGAGCAGCCTCATCCTTTGGATCCTGGAGGAGGGTGGAGGATTTGGGGGCTGTTTTTCTCCCCCTCTCCATCATCCAGCAGCAGCTTCTTCCTTCTCTCCCTTCCTCCCGGCAGACTGGGAGACCAGTGCTGCGAGGAGACCTGCGCCGCCAGCCCGGGGTTGCGTGCAAAGTATTAATTGTTATTGTTGCAACAACTGCTCTGTTTCTCGGGAGATGCCTGAAAGAGCTGAGAAAATAGAAAAAGGTCTGTCAGGCAGCCGGGCAGGAGGTTCAGATGTCAAGAGAGTAATTGCTCTACCCAGAAGCAGCCTGTTTCTGGCTTCCCCAGCGCTGCCAGGAAAAATCCTCAGCGCTTATTTGATGACAATAAAAAGAAAATAAAATAAATAGCAACCCCATCCCTTGCCCGTGCTGACGAGGAACGGGGAGAGCAGAGGCAGATGCAAAATAAGATGCAGTTGAGCTTATAAATAGGTGCCTCCCAGCTCCCCAGTCTGTTACTTCGTTACCTCCGCCCGGGCAATCAATCCTTACACTTTTCCCCCGATGAAAAGGTAAATGGAGGCTCAGAAAGTCTTTTGCAATCTGCTGGGGAGCGGGTCCCACTCTTCCTCTGGCGTGGGACAGGCTGGGGCAAGGGAGTATGTCCTGGTAGCTGTGAAAAAAACCCCACAATATGTAAATAGAATAAAATCATCTTTTGGTTTTGGAGAGTGAGAGGGGGAACCAGCCCGATGGCAGCCCGAGGCTGGGGACCGGCTCCCCGCATTGTGCGGAGGATGCCCAAGGTGATGCACACCCCCCCCAGGGTACCATCTCCGGTCCTCGCGGCATGGGAGATGCTGGTGGCCACTGGTTTTTGCTCCGTCGTCATGAAATCCCCCCCTCACCCCATCTTTACGTGGAGGTGGGCGTTGCGGGAGATGCAGATGTTGGCCGGGAGGTTTTTAACTCCAACATCTGGGGAGCACTGCTGGCTCTTCACCACCCCCCCTCCCCCCACCCCGTCGCAGCGGTGAAAAGAAGAGGGACCCACAAAGTGTCCCGGGGGATGGGGAGGTCGGGGGGGGCTGCGAGGAGCCAAACCTGCCGGAGCGTTTCGGTGGTTTCTCTTTCAGTACCTCCGGAGCCTCTTGTGCACAGACAGATCTTCAATGGAGGGGTGAAGAAAGGGGGAAAAAATAAGGAAAAAATAAAAAGCAGTGCATTGGCAGACCAAAGCGGAGTTAGTGTAGGACCTACCCAAATATTGGGGTGGAGCAGCTGGAGGCTGGTGGCTCCTGGAGGCGGCGCTGGAGGGTTTTTTGGGGAGATGCTGGTAGGGGGCAAGGGGGATGGTATGAACCTGGACATTTTTTGGAGGCGGGGGGGTGGTTGGCCCTGGTGGCAGCGCGGCAAACCCTGGGGATTTTGGGGACTGGGGCACGGCTGGACTGTGCCAACCTCCTGCTTTGCCCAAGGAGGGGGTGGTGGGGCATCACCCAAAAAACCCCAAAAAGGCCGCCGGAGGTGGTAACGCTAAGCCGAGATAGGAGGACAATTATCTCGAGGAGGGGATGGCGATTAAAGGGGGCGGGGGGGGAACCCAACCAACTAAAAAAAAAAACAAATCTTGACTGTTGTTATTTATTTTTAGTCGTGCTAATTTTTTTCTGAGGCTGGGAAGCTGCTTTCCAAGGCAGGTCCCCAGAGGATGCGGGCAGCAGGTCTCCAGCGAGCACGCAAAATGGCTTTGAACGGGGTGGGGGGGAGGAGGAGATGGGAGTTAAAAGCCGAGTCGTGTCCCTGGTAAATCAATCGACCTGACGGGGAATGTTTCTAGCGGGCCACGAGCCCTTGCTGAGAGCTTTTAGCTGCTTGCAAGGAGTGATTGAAGCAGGAGCGGTGATATTTATTGTTTTTTTTTTAAGCGGTCGCTTCGTGCCTGGCCGGCGCTGGTCCCCAGATTGCTGCTGGGGGGTGATGCTGCGTCCCCCCAACTCGTCGGTCATGGCAGCTCGGGAGGGGGGGACCTCTCCTGCAAGCCCTGGGCTTCAGGGATGTTAATCCCAAGGGTTTTGCTGGGCATC
>NW_009650062.1:684455-685970 GCF_000708025.1 Charadrius vociferus | reverse complement strand
GCAGGAGCTGGTGGTGGGATTTTGCAGCAAAATCGCTGGGTGGAAAGAGCAGGTCCGTGGCTTATCGGGTGGATCAGGCGCTGTCTCCCCGTCTGACGGCCCCTCGCCTGGAAACCGGGTCCTGGCACATGGGGAGAGGCGGTGTTGTGACTCAGAGCTCCAATCAATGTTAATTAATTCAATGATAACGAATGAGAGGGGGAGAGAAAGAGAGAGAGAGAGGGAGAGAAAGAGAGAGAGAGAGAAGCAAAAACACTGCGGATTATTAATGCACCAGGCTTGGCTTTGGGACATCTGGCTTGGGGTTGGCTTGGGAGGTTTTGGTCGGAGAACCGCGTTCCAGAGGAGGGGGCTGCAGCAGGGAGGACTTCTTTCCTCTGCTCTTCATTTTTACCCTCAAAATCGCCCTGACGCCACGTCTGGTTTCTCTCGAATCGTTTCCCAAGTCTCCATCTCCAGGTCCGTTCTGAGGCTTTTTTGCAAACATCTCGTCCCGATTTACTGATGGAACGGCGGCATTTTATCCCTCTGGAGAAGGCCATTGCGCTTTGTAGTTACTCTGTTTTCTGCACCCTGCAAAGCTTGGTGCCCCTGGAAGTTCAGTCTTCCTCTCCCTCTATTTCTCCGCAAATAGCTGATGAAAGCAGTGTCTATCAGCGTGTTTAATACTTTTGTCTTTAATTGCAGACACCTGCCAAGACGTCCTCTCTTCCAGTTACCCCCAGGGTGAGGTGGTCACCTTCTCCTGAGCCCCAGCTGGATGCAGGCAGCGGCCCGGCGAGGGATGCCTTCCCTGAGGGATGCTCTCCCCAAGGGATGCCTTCCCCAAGGGATGCTCGCCCTGAGGGATGCCTTCTCCGAGGCGGAGGGATGTGTGTGCCCCAAGGGGTGCTTTCCCCAAGGCGGAGGGAATGCTGTCCCTGAGGCTGAGGGATGCTTTCCCCAAGGAATGTGTTCCCCAAGGCCAAGGGATGCTCTCCCCAAGGCTGAGCGATGCGTTCCCCTAGGGGTGCTCTCCCCAAAGTGTAGGGAGGCTCTCCCCGAGGCCAAGGGATGCATTCCCCAAGGGCGATGCTCTCCCCAAGGCTGAGGGATGCTCTCCCTAAGGCTGGGACCTGCGTTCCCCCAGGGATGCTCTGCCCGAGGCCAAGGGACGCTCTCCCCAAAGCCCAGGGACGCTCTCCCCGATGCCAAGGGATGCATTCCCCAAGGCTGGGACCTGCATTCCCCCAAGGGATGCTCTCCCCAAGGCTGAGCGATTCCCCAAGGGCGATGCTCTCCCCATGGCTGAGGGATGCTGTCCCCAAAGCCCAGGGATGCTCTCCCCAGGGCCAAGGGATGCTCTCCCCAAGGAGCTTTGCTTCCCCACCGCAGCAGCCTAAAGCTCCATCTCCCAGCTCCGTGGCCGGGGTGAGAGCGGGGGGAGTGGGTCAGCAGCCAGGTCCTCCCCCTCCAGAGAGCTGCCGCGGAGCAGCGAGGCCGGGAGGGGAGGTTGGGGTGCCGGGGGGTGGTCCC
>NW_009650062.1:682687-684193 GCF_000708025.1 Charadrius vociferus | reverse complement strand
GTGGGTTGGGGCGCAGGGACGGGGATGGGAGGCAATGGGTGAATGAGGTGGGGTGAACCCGGCTGGCCTGGAAGGGTCGGTGTCTTTCTACCGCTGTTACATATCTCTGTGATCAAGGCAATACTACTCCCATTTCCGTCTGTCCTGTACGCATGCCTCTACCTGTCCAACTGTACTAGAGTTCGAATAAAGACATCCGTGAGCTGAGTCAGCTCCCGTACCCTTCCTGCCTCCGTGTTTCCTCGCCGCCGGTTCCCCACCTGCCCACAAAGCCCCGTCCCCACCCCGGGTGTCCCTGGCAGCGGGGGACGGTGATTTCAGCAGCGGCATTGGCTGGATGTTCTGGCCGAGCTCCTTGCTTTCGCGCACGGCTTGGAGTAGAGCCCACTGGAAAGCCCACGGCAGACTGGTTTCAACGGCCACGCGATATTCAATTTGTTGAAGGAAAGGCACTGCAAAGCTGACAAATGCATTGGCTCTGCCTGCTCGGACTATCAAAGATGAAATAATCAGCGTTATGGCCACAGCGGTGCCATCCTTAGGTTTCAGAGTGAACACTGCATTGAGGTGAAGGGGCTGTCTGGGCAATGCGGCCGCAGAGCCGAGCAGACGGCGCTAAGCTGATTCACACGTCTAGGGTTAATATTTCACACTCTGTTGGGGCTTGGGTGCTCCCGGGGTTGTCTTTTGACCGGCTCTGAAGGAGGTTTAAACCCTCTGCATCCCCCAAGGTGCAGCATGAGTCCCCAGCGAGCCACAGAGACCCGGCACGAGCCCGATCACCGCTGCAGTGAGTTGGAAGAGCCTCAGCTAACACCTCCAGTATGGAGATTTTGGGGCTTTACCTGGTGACAACCCACCTCAGGGGTACGAGGTCTTCTGTTTGAGACTGGCGACGCAGGGAGAGGCCGGGATGGTTAAAACCAGGGGGGAAACTGAAAAGCTGCCAGGAAACCTGAAAGAAAGCAGTCACAAGTGTGAGCAATCAGTGGCCGGGGGCCAAAGAGCAATTAAAGCGAGAGCCTTCCTCTGAGGCCGGGAGCGAGATGCTCCGCGAGAGCCCTGCTGCGCTGCTGGGTCCCCGATGACACTGAATGCCGTGGTCCTTCTCTGACGTGGCCATGGTCACGGATTGATCATCGGATTGATGCCGAGTGCTTGGGTTGCTTGAGCGGGGATGCTCGGTCAAGTGATGCTGCACACCTGCATCCCCCCAGGGGTCCTGTTCACGCAGTGTTTGGGGACCGGGAGCGCTCAGAGCATCTCGGCGGTGCTCAGGACCTTCCCGGCTGCTTGAGGGCGACCTCAAGGGGATTGGGACAGCCTGACTCTTTGGAAGGTGGGTTTAGGGACAGGGTGGTGACATTGTGGGGGGTTGGTCCAAAGCTGGCTGGAGATGTCCCCTGCAGTCCCCCAGCAAGCAGGACAGGGTCTCTTCTCCATCCTGGACAACGTCTCTTCCCATCACCATTCTGGATCACGTTGGTGATACAGATACACCCACCT
>NW_009650062.1:671490-682676 GCF_000708025.1 Charadrius vociferus | reverse complement strand
AGCCTGTTCCCCATTCACCACTGTGCAAAAAATTAATCAGAAGGACCAAACGGGCGGCTCTGGGACCGAGTGTGTCCCCAGGGACGCCCTGGCTCTCCGGGGTGCCCCTCTCCTCCCTCCTCCCTCTTTGGCTGTTGGCTCCGGGACAGAGGTAAGTCCCTGTGTGAGGGGACCGTGCCCCCCAAGCCTGGATTTGGGGCAGGGAGATGGGTGTGGAGCACTGCCAAGCCTTGCTGAACCTGCACGAAGGTGGACATGAGCCATCAGCCAGGTAAGGTCCTTCACCCCAGGACACCCCGGGGGTGTCCGAGTGCGGGAGAGGGGGGGACGCCCCCATCCCAACTCCCCAGCCAGTACAGGGCTTCCTTAATCGCCGTGGGCTCCCCGACTTCCCGAGGGACCGCAGAGACACAGGAGGGTTGTGGTGGGGGTGGGGGGACGGAGATGGGAGAGGCTGCACGGCTGGGGGGGGCAAAACCCTCTTGGGGGAACACTGGGACCAGCTATGGAGGAGCAACAGCTCTCGGCGGGAGCAGAAAGCCCGAAAAGGAGCAGAAAGGATGGTTTATTGATGCTGCTTGTGGCCTTGCCATGGGGACCACCACCATGTGCCACATCGGCTGTCCCCAGGAGGAATTCAAGCCCTTTTTGGATGCAGGAACCCCCAGTGGGATGCTCCCGGCGTTCCCCGTATCCCCACGGAGCAGTTCATCCCCGCCGGCAGGTGAGTGCGGCTGAGCCCGACGGCTCCGGCAGCCCCAGCCCCAGGGCCGGCGGGGATTTCGTTAGCGCCGCTGCTCGTTTGGAGCCATACCGGTTTGGATTTGGGCGCTTTTGGCACGACTCTCCCCTCCTGGCCCGCGTTTCTTGGCTCACCACCCCTCTAGGTATAAATCCAGCGTGGGCCAAGCGGGAGGAGGGGACAAGGGACAGGGATGGAGCCTGGCACACCCTTCCACCCCAATTTCTTTTCCCCACTAAGAAAACCCACTTTACCCCATTCTCCAAGAGCATTTTTGACTCTTTTCCCTTCTTTTCAAAGCGAAGAGGGGAGGGAGGCACACACGGCACCCGGGGACACGCAGAGGAGAGGGAACGGGGGCAGAAGGACCTGATATGGGGAGTGGGGAATGGGACGGTGGCAGCATCCCTGGCCTCGGGGTTGGGATGAGCCGTTGGGTGCACTTAAAGGAATTTTAATCAGCGAAAGATGGTGCTGTCAATAAAAACAAGCGAGAGGCTCCGTGGCGCCAGGCCAAGGCGATGAGCGCATGATTTTTAATCTAGGAAAGTAGCTGCTGGGAGGGGACCGGCACAAGGAGAGCTGCATCCGTGCCAGGGAGAACCGAGGGGCCCGATCCGGGCTGGCAGAGGGGGGGGTCCCCGCCTGGAGGAATCCCACCCTTTGGCGTGCCGTGGTAAGGGGAGGCGGTGGGGAAAGGGACTGGGGGGGGGTTGTCCGGTCGTTGCATGGGGATGTTGGGCTTCTTCGCAGCTGGTTTTGCTCGGGGACTGTTCTCCCGTGCCTCAGTTTCCCCTTTCCTAAGTGAAGATGCTTAATCACCGCTTTAAGACAGACAGATTTGTTGCGGGGGGTATAAAAAGAGGGACTATTTGTAGGGTGAGGGGTGAAGGCGGCAAGAGGCTGTGGGACAAACCCGGAGCAAAGCCCGGGAGAAGGGCAGCGGGAGCTGAGCATCTCTGCCGTCAGCAGACGACCAGGGCTGAGCCAGCTCCGGGCGAGGACGGGTTTCCAGAGCCTCCTGCTGTATCTCCATCATGGGGATGAGAGCGACTGGAGCTGCGGCTGCTGTGCCCAGCATCAGCCTGTCCCTCAGCGCCCTTCGAAGCCGGGGATCGCTGTGATCCGGCAGCAGGCAGCTCTTCTTTAAGGGCTTTCCAGCGGGCAGCCAGCTCGACAGGAGCCGCCCCGCATGTGCTTCTCGGCCGGCTGGAAGGTGCCTGCTAAAATCAACGTCACCCTCAACCCTCCATGGAGGGGAAGAGCTCTCCCCACGTTTCTTTTGCGGTGACCCGAGCTGGGTGACAGCTCCCTGATGACCATACAGCAACCGAGATTCGGGAAACCCCGAAACGCTGGGACCAGTTCACGTCCCCATCAGGTGCATATGAGCGATGCTCACTGTCTTGCCTCTCTTAACCCCCTCCCCCCCCGCCCCCCCCCACACCAGGGGCAACCTCTCTGGAGCCCCTCTGCTGGGAGGACAGGCTGGGAGAGTTGGGGGGGTTCAGCCTGGAGAGGAGAAGGCGAAAAAGGGGAGACCTCAGAGCCCTTTCCAGTGCTTAAAGGGGCTCCAGGAGAGCTGGGGAGGGACTCTGGATCAGGGAGGGGAGCCGTGGGACAAGGGGGAATGGTTTGACACTGGAAGAGGAGAGATTGAGATGAGATATAAGGAAGAAATTCTTCCCTGTGGGGGTGGTGATCCCCTGGGGCAGGTTGCCCCGAGAAGCTGTGGCTGCCCCATCCCTGGAGGTGTTCAAGGCCAGGTTGGACGGGGCTTGGAGCAACCTGGGCTGGTGGGAGGTGACCTTGCCCAGGGCAGGGGGTGGGACTGGGTGGTCTTTAAAGGTCCCTTCCAACCCAAACCATTCTATTCTATGATTCCTTTGCATTGCTCTGGTTGCCTTGACCTCAGCCCGCACCCATCCATGGGGCTGCAGTAGGAGGTTGTGGCATCCCTCCATTCCCACCTCCACCATTCTGGGATTCTGTGAACCAGTTTGTTGCTGGGAAGAGAGGTTCCCTCTCCCAAGAGGTGTTTCAATACCCAATGAACTCACCGGGGTCTGTCCCAGCACCGCCGGCATGGCTCTGCCTGGCAAACTGCTGCTGTATGCGCAAGGTGCTGAGCCGAACGTGGGGCTGGGGTGGATGAAACCCCCACTTTTCCCATCCCCACGGGGATTTACAGCCGCTGAACTGGGCAGTGGTCCCCGGCCACTGTGTACCCTCCCCGGCGGGGATGCTTCAGGCTCTTAGTTTAATAGTGCTGGTGCAGAGGCTTTTGGCAGGGAGGGTTAGGGATGGTGGTGTTGATTATGGCCAGTTCCCGCTCATTTAATGTGATGAAACCTAATAAATAACTTGAGCCCATAACGGCTTTTCTTTACCATCAAGGAACGAGACTCGCAGCCCATTTTTGGCCGGGCTACGCGAGCCTTGCGTGGATTTATTTTACCTCCCTGGTTATTCAAAGCCAATAGCCTTAATCCTACTGTTGCTGGCGAAAGCTCTTAAACTCCACAAAAAGTGACCTAAAATGGGTTTTTTTTCCCCCTTCTCCCTGCGTTGCACTATTGTAACCTGCTGAGAAACTCAGGTCACGGGGGAGACGGTGGGGAGGGGGTGCCAGGGGTGCTGGGGATGGCTGAGGGACCCCTGGGCGCCTTTTCCCCTCCTTGAGCTGGCAACAAGAAACCCTATAGCATGTTCTCCTGCCCTCAGCCTAGAAAAATTCACCTGAAATGTGGTTGTTTGGTTTTTTTTTTTACTGGGAAATGATGCTGTGATTCTGTGAAATTGGCTTTTCCTGCTTTGGGCAGGGCTGGGGGCGGGGGGGGAGAGGAATTTTCCACTGCAAACCCCCCGTTTATCACCCACCCTAAATCCTCTGACTGGGAGCTGGGGATGGCATTTCTCCTGCTTCTCCGGTTCCCGCTGGAAGCAAAGGTTTAAAGCAGCATCCCGGGAATGTCGACGGTTCCCCCCAGCAGCCAGGAGGAAAACAAATGTGCAAATAGAGTTTCCCCCCCAAAAAAAATCAACCCCAACTCTCCAGCCAGCTGCAGGGTTGGATGAGCCTCCAGAAAACCACTTGGATGCGGGTTCATCCCCTTGCCCCGGGCTTTTGAAAGCCTTTTAATTAGGGCTAATTGGGGGCCGGAGGGTGTCTGTGATGGGTGCAGGGGTAGGTTGCAGCGCTTTGGAGGTGATTCCTGGCGTGGCTGGGGGGAACTGGGAAACCTGGATTCGCTCCCAGCCTGCAAACAGGTCTTGAGCAAGCGGGCTTGTGCCTCAGTTTCCCCATCTGGGTGTCCCTTCACCATGGAAGGGGGGTGCTGCTGGGAGAAAGCCTTTAAAAAAAGGAAAAGTGTTTGTGTATTCTGCAAAAAGAAGCTCTGGGAGTCAGCCGAGGACAGTCCCGGCTAATTGGAGAGAGGAGAGCATGATCATATTTGCCTATTACGGTCCCAGTACCGCTGGGCGGCTGCGAGCACGGCGAGGGCTGGCAGCGTAACCAGCCCCCGTGTCCCACGTCCCAGCGGTAAGCGTTTGCTGGACCCGGCCGTCTTCTTCTCAAAGAGACGCTACGAGTGGGGAAGGGGAAACGCCGTGCCAGGTCACGGCAGCCAAGGTCACCCCATCCCTAGATTGTCCCCAAACTCCTCGCCGGGGGACAGTTGGCTCCTTCCTCTGGCCCCCGTTAATGCTATGAGTTGAGTTTGACATGCCAATGAATGCACCGCTCCTCCCAGCTAGCTGGCGACCGAGAGAAACCTTGTTTTCTTGCTTTTACACCTGGAAAAGGGCATTTCAGAGAGGTAAAACAAAACCCCAAGGACTCGTGGGGTGCACACCTCCGGTTGCTCCTTCTCCTCCCTCCTCCAGGGATGTGTTCTTCCCCACCAAGGTGGTGGTCCCCACGCAGCGATGGGGGCTGAGACCCCGCTTTTACCTCCCCCATCCTTTTTTTTTTAATTTTTTGGGTTTTTTTTTTTTCAGCTGATTCATGAAATTTCTGCTCTGGCGTCACCGTGTTGCTTTAAGCTGTTTACGCGAGTTCAGGAGGCGAGAGCGCGCGGGGTATTTTTAGCTCGCCGGGTAGCGGAGCGGGATTAAAATGCAGTCAGTGTTACAGACACTGGGGCTGAATCAGTATTCCTGCACAAGCCTCTCCGTGCCAGCGTTTTCCATTGAGTGTCTGAAAAACCCAAGTTTCCATGGAGACCCAGCTCCAGGGCAACCCGTTTTCCTTGCAAAAAAAAAAATAAAAAAAATAAAAAATAAAATAAGAAAGGCAGCAGGTAAGGAACAGGCACAAGGGATGGCCACACTCCGGCTCCAGAAGGAGGATGGTGGCTATAAATCCCTTTCTCACCCGGGATGCGGGTGTGGAAGCAGAGTTGTGGGCGTTGGGTTGCGAAACACCGTTAAAAGGTGGTTGGGTGCCAGTGGAGTTATTCGTCCCATCCTGTACTCTGTTTGGTTTTTTTTGGGGGGGGGATTGGATGTGTTTTCTGGGTGGTGGGTTTGCTAAGTTGGCGGTGGAGGCTGGCGGGAGGTCTCGGTGCTATTCGCGATGGAGGGAAGGAGTGATGTGGTCCCAAGGAGGTGGGTTTGGGTTTGCTCTCCTGGAACGGTGGAACCAGGAATTCTCCCTCCATCTCCAGGAATTAAATGAGTTAAATCAGCAGATCCTCTTACCCATGTTGGGACTGTGACCTTTTCTGCCTTGAGGCACCTCTGAAGGGGCTTTGCCAGGGACAGGTTGTCTCCAGTCCACAGTGTGGGAGCAGAAACCCTGTACGAGGACGTGAGGACGAAGACGATTGCTTAGGATCACACTGCAGAACCGTCCTGTCTTCGTTTGCCATTGGCCAACGTCGAGACATCAGCCACAAGAGTCTCCGAGGGAGAAGAGACCAAAACATCGCTGGCTGTTCTCCTTTATTTTCTGCCTCAGCAAATCTCCCCTTCTCCCCCTCCTGCTGCATCTGTCTTGGAAATTTGGAGGAAAAAAAGGAAAAAATATTAGTTCTTGATAGACATATATATAATTTCTCCTGCCGGTCCCCAGCACTGTGGTGGGGCCCCATCTCAGCTGGTGCAGTGACAGTTGTGTGGCCAAGTGGGTCAGTGCACAGGAAACTCAGTGCTCTCGGTTTGGCACTGGAGAAGATTTGGCAAGAGAGACATGGGGTTGGCCGGTCTGGGGCAATGAGGCAATCATTTGCTGGTCCCAATAACCGCAAGGTGGTTGCTCTGTGGACTCATTCGGTGCCACCCTCAGAGATACTGTTGTGGTGGGGATGTGGACATGGATTGTACGTTGAACCCCAGGAGCTGGTCTTCGCTTGCATGGCCCCAGGAACGGGGTCCTGCCTTGGTCATGAGTTTTCCAAGCAAATCCCATCCTTGAACCCACTGGGATCCAAGCTGGAGCCGAGGCGTTTCCTCCCAGTTGCTTTCCCTTTACTATGATGGGATTTTTCCATGTGGTGATCCAACATGTAGAAGTATAGAAAACCCAGCTTGGGACGGCTTGTAGCTGCCCCAATGGAGACCGAAACTAAGCCGTAAAGCACGATGCGCTAAAGCACAAAGCAAAAGCCAGTTCTTGCAGCGGCCAGTCCCACCAGTGCCTCCTTGCGTGGGATCCTTGCTGGATCTGCAGGGATGGATCCACGGGTGGTGTGTAACGCGGTGCAACTTCTGGGTAGGGTTGGGATGGATCATCTCTGGAGGGATGAGTTGATTCTGGGAGCAGAAGGGCTCCCCAGATCCAGAGCTCCTGGTGGGGTCTCATCTACAGCAGGACCTGAGGGCTGGTGGGCTTCACGGAGAGCTGGAGGGGAGATTTTGCGATAAGGTCAGAGACAGACATGAACCACCCAACCCCCCCCATGCAATCGGGTATCTCGAGGCCACATTCTCAATAAGGGGGTTTGGCATTCTGAGTTTTCAAACCAGTCAAGATCAGCCACACTTGAACAAATCTACTCGGTTTTACAAAGCGGAGTTTGTGCTTTCCCATCCTTCACCTGGGGGGAAGGAAATAAAAAAATAAAATGAAATCCCATCTGCAGAAAGACTTCTTTGGTTTCTCAAAGGCTTTTTCATTAAAAAAGAAACGGATGTTTAAAACGCCACGTCCTCCGAGCAAAATCCAAGTTGAGAACTTGTACCAAACAAAATGATTTTTTTCTTTTACTGCAGCATTTTTCAGCCTGATTGATTAATATTTTTGCCCAAACAGAATACTTTCTGTGAAAAAGCTCCTTTTGATGTAAAAACTGTTGTCGTCGGCTTTTTTTTTTTTTTTTAATTGAAAACCACTTCCACTTTCATTAATAGCTGTTCCGCCACCCCTAGCCTGCACTCAGCGCGCCTGAAACTGCTCCTATCCAACGGGTTATTTTCCAGGATTGGAAACAGCCGACGCGATGGGCTTTTATCTATGTTCACGGTGAATTTAGGCAGACTTGTTCCTATTCAGGCTGCGTTCAGAAAATGGTCTGTTTTCCTTGTTCTGGGTAATAAAAGGGGGGGAAAAAAGTCATATTTCAGCCCAGCTCCTTGGTTTTGTGTCATTATCTCTCTCCCCGTGGAGTCAAGAGGGTGCTACGAGAGGGACTTTGGTGTCTGAGGGTCACAGTTCTGCTCTTGGACATTGGCTTTGGCCAACGTTTGGCATGGGTTAGCAGAGGACTAACACCCCAGTACCCGCGATGCTGCTGGGTTTGGGGACACCCGTTCAAGGGGGATACAAGCTGCCACCCGACCGGGTACCTGCGTGTCACACCACGGCAGGAGCGGCCCAGGGAGTCCCCGGTGTCCCTGGGCTTGGGGACCGTGTGCCGTACTCTTAACCCTGCCAGATGCTCGGGTTGGTAACAAGGGGTTTTGCTTCGTGTGCGTCTCAGAGGCTGCGTAAAACACATGCAAATGAATTGTCTCTTATCGCTGCCGGCCGCCCGGGCTGCTCCATCGTCAGCCTTTTGTTTTGGTTTTTGTTTTGTTTATTTTTTTCCCCCGAGGTGAGCTAGTCTTCATCTTCGCTTTCTGCTCACAGAAAATGATATTTGCAGGAGAGCCGCAGAAAAAAAAAAGTACCAAAACCAACCAACCAACCAACAAAACCCCAACCAAAAACCAAAACCCAAACTGAATTGCAGCACTCCAGATATCTACTGACTCTATCTCAATAACCCGGCTAAATTCTCCCTGGGGCTCTCTGTCGGGAGAGGATGACTCCGGCAGCTTCATTCCCAGCACCGATGGATGCCAGGAATGGTTGAGCAGGGGTGGGCAGTGCACGGAGAGGGGGGGGGGAATATCATAAACCCGTTGCTTCGAAGCCCTGGGGGGAAACATCGCCCTGTTGGCAGCAGAGCACCGTGCCCTCCCTCGCGCCTGGAGGCTGCGGGAGGCTCGGCCGGAGAAGCCCTAAAAGCAGCTTGCGGTAAGGATCATAGAATCATAGACTGGTTTAGGTTGGAAAGGACCTTGAAGATCATCGAGTTCCAACCCCCCTGCCCTGGGCAGGGACACCTCCCCCCAGCCCAGGTTGCCCAAGGCCACGTCCAACCTGGCCCTGAACACCTCCAGGGATGGGGCCTCACCAACCTCTCTGGGCAACCTGTTCCAGGGCCTCACCACCCTTAAAGTGAAAAACTTCTTCCTAATGCTTAATCTAAACCTGCCCTCTTCCAGTTTAAAGCCATTCCCTCTCATTCTGTCACTACATGCAGTTGTAAAAAGTCCCTCCCCAGCTCTCCTGGAGCCCCTTTAGGCACTGGAAGGGGCAATAAGGTCTCCCCGGAACCTTCTCCTCTCCAGGCTGAACCCCCCCAACTCTCTCAGCCTCTCCTCATAGGAGAGGTGCTCCAGCCCTCGCATCATCCTCGTGGCTCTCCTCTGGCCCCACTCCAACAGGTCCATGTCCTTCTTATGTTGGGTACTCCAGAGCTGGAGGCAGTACTCCAGGTGGGGTCTCACCACAGTGGAGCAGAGGATGCTCTGGTCGCTTCCAGCTGGAATAAATGCTGTCAGACTGCCGCAAAGGGAAGGTCAACCCCGTCCCGGCGGCTTTGCCAGGCTGCGGTGGCACCTCGCAGCATCCCCACCAGCATCGTCCCCTTTTGAACGCGTTCATTTCTCCCCGGTCCCTCTCTGTGGGACCCCCACACTTCAGCCTCTGCTTTGCATTTATAGCTGCCGTTTGCGGCTCTTTTGTTATTTTCTGCTGTTCGTTTAAAAAAAGCAGCTGACACCATCTCGCTGTTTGTGGAAGGAAACTATTTAGGGACATAACTAGTGGGTTTTGGAAAACTTACCATAAGGGGAGAGCTGCGGTTCCTTCCAGCTTTGCATCTGCCCAGCTCCCTGCCAGCCTGCTCTGCTTAACGGGATGCTTTTAATGGGATGTTAACGACTCAAAGAAAAAAAAAACAACCAACAACCCAACCACAGAGCAATTTCTGAGTGGAATAATTGGGAGACAGCTGGAGCTGGGGGCTCTTCGTGCTTCCCAAGCGCTTGTCCCTCTCGGAGAAGGCCGTCGCATTCCCGTAACTGGTTTAAACTTGTCCCCAGTGCTGACTGGCGCGTTGACAGCCATCGTGAGCTGATGAGCTTGGCAGGACTGGGTTTTGTGGGGAGAAAGGGCCTTTTAAGAGGCTGGGGCTGAACTGAAACAACCCCTCCAGAGCAGCGCTGGGGAGGCGATTAGGGAGAAGCTGGGAGAGGTGCGGGTTCTCCGCTCCGCTCTTGGATGTGGCTGTGCTGGGGGGAAACACGTTGGCTCTGCACGGCAAGAAGGAGGGCTCCTGTATCCCAGAAAATGATGGGTATAAACTGGGGGTGGATGGTGAGGAGACTCCTCCGTGTCCCCCATCCCCTGCCATCACCCCCATCATCCCCCTCATCCCCCATCCAGCAGGAGACCCCGTGGGCTGAACGTGCCCGGTTGTGGGGCTGCTGCTCCGCTCTCAGGCAGCATCCGCTGCCCCTTACTTGCAATTCATGGGCTTTTTTCTTTTTTTTTTTGGCTTCTAAATGTATCCCTTTTGGGGCGGGAGGGGTATGGAGAAGGTGGATGGGGGAGAAGGAGAAGGGGAAGCGTTTCTCTTGAGGCCCATTGTCTAATCAAAGAGAGCCCGACTTTAAAGGCTTCCCGCCCGGCGCGGAGCTGATGGGGACTGTGCATCATTAAAAATGTTCAAGCGCCTCCGTTCCCCGGCACCTCTTTGAAATCACCGGCAACTGCACGGCCTCGGCGTGGCGGGGGGGGAGGAAGCCGCCGGCCGCACGGCAGAGCCACGTTGTGCCGTTGCTGGCAGCCGTGCTGTCGCTTCTCCTCCCCGCTGTACCTCGGGCACCGCACCGGGCACCGGGCTTTGATGAAAAGCGATTTAAAAGCAGGAGCTCTCCGGGCTGCAGGCATCTCCCCATCCCAGCACTCGCGCTGGGAATTGTCTCAGTTGCACGTTCATCCCCCCGTCTCCCTATTTCTATCTGGAGTTGCACAGATGTTTCTAGAGCCAACGAGGTTTTGGGGGATAAAACAGGTCCCAGGGATGCTTTTCATTCTCTATTATATAAGAAAAGAGTTTTGTCCTATAACAGTCGGACCCAAAAAGCCAACCCAGCAGGAGGGAGGCGATGTACGCGTCCGGGGCTCAGCTCTCAAAGCCGCACGGTGTATTTGGGTCAGGATCCACATTTCTGCCCTCTGACGGGTAGTGTTTGGGGCGATATGGGGCTGAGACACTCTGCTGGTGGCCGGGGTGGTTTGGGGGGGTGGAAGAGGTGTGGATATGGAGGTTGGGAGGGAGCCGTGGGGGAGGTGGGTGCTCTCGGCCGCCCGGGGAAGCGTGCGGAGCCCGCGCCGAGGATGCTGCTCTCGGGAAATCGATGCTAATCCCGTTGTCTCTGCTGCAGAGCCGGCACCGCCCCGGGAGGCTGAGGGCGATGGGCAGGAGCCAAAGGGGGTGCAAGGGGGGAGCTGACGCGCGGGTGTAAATCAGGATGGCTCACGCGTCCCTGGGGCACTCGGGTCCCTCTGGGCGATCCTCAAAGAGGTGCACCAGGGGATCCCCGACTTCCACAGTGGGTAAGGAGCTGCCTGTGCTGGTGAGGGAAGGTCCTGCCTCTCCCAGCGGCGGTGCGCGCCCATCCTTCTCCAAACCTCACCAGAAAAAGAGAAGTTTCTTAGTGAGCCCCATCGCCTTTGCTCCTGGCTCCTCTCCCCACGTTTCCTCACTGCTTTTCCTCTCCGAGTTTCCAGCCTGCAGGAGAAAACCATCCCCTCCCACCCTGGCAGGCACCCACACCCCCTCCCACCTCACCACCCCATCACTGACCGCATTTCCATGGGATCAGCATCCTCCCGAGATGCGGGCAAGAAGCGGGCAAGAAGCATTTTTCTGGGTTCCTCCCCCCC
>NW_009650062.1:657041-671082 GCF_000708025.1 Charadrius vociferus | reverse complement strand
TTTTTTTTTTTTTTTTTTCCTTGGTTTATGATTATTTTTGTGGCTAGAAGAGACCATTGTGTTCAGCAACTTTGGCTTCCTGCATTAGACAGGCCATAAAGTGCTGCGTGGTACTAAGCCTTATTATTAGCGTTTATTACTGCGGAGGGAACAGGCACGGAAAGCTCGGCTCCATGGGTGGGGAGCTTTTTAAAGCAATCACCTACGGCCATGCAACCTGTTATGAAAACTCTCTGCATAACCAGGATGGATTTGTTACGTGCATAGGGAATGTGGGCAACGATAGGAAAATCACCGTCTCTTGACAGACAAGAGCCCGCCGTGTGTGTTCTGGGAATTTGGGGGATCGGCGCAGTGGTTGTAGGTGTTTCCCCCCCCATCCCATCGGCTCAGGGTCGCTTTGCTCGTGCGGGTGTGGGGATGGGGGTGGTTGGCATCCTAAGGGACGGCGTTCGTTTCTGCGACGCCGCCCGGCTCTCCTCGTGCGCCGTGCCGGGTTAATTCCTGGGTAGGAAACCACAGGGCTGAACGCTTGATCATACCTTTGCCTGATCATCCTCCGCGTTCGCCATCGGGCTCTGGTGACCATTTTGCCTCCTCTGCTCCTGCTGAGCAGTGTGGCCGAGCGGCTGTTGGGGTTTTTAAGGGCTAGAAGCTTCAGGTTGGGCAGGACTTCGCCGTGCAAGGGGATTGATGGGCATAAAACGGGACCTATGTGGCTAAAACCTGAGCGGGTTTTGTTTTGGGTAGAAGGGAAGAGCCAGGAGGTGCCCTGAGATGGAGGAAGACCTCGAGATGGGGAAGAACTGGAAGAGTGATGAAGCCTTGGGTGGAGGCGCACAGCTTGGGAAGCTTGGAGAGGAGTTTAGGAAGGGATTAATGGGCTCCACGATCTCTGGGACATCCCCAAGGAGCAGCACAGGAGGAGGAAGGGATTTAGCCTGGTACAGCTTAGGAGCTGCAGTCCCTTTTGGGTTTTATCCCTCCCTTCTTCCGCTCATCAGCTTCCCGTGCCCAGCTCAGCCCCTCTCTCTCCATCGCTGCCAGGACAGCCGCTGCCCTCCAGTCTTTGGGGCACAGCACCGCTGGGTGAACGTGCCACCACCTCTGATCATGCCAATACCTGTCACTGGTCACCCCAACCCCCATAGGTGCAGATCTCCAGAGCTTCTGTAGACCAAACCGAGGTGCAAAGGGGCTTGGGGAAAGCCGGTGGTTTTGCTGCACCCGGATTTTCCTTTTTCCTCCCTCCGGCACAGCGATGTTGGGGAGGAAAAAGGATGAAAGGATCTGAGGAGGCTTTGGGGATGGATCCAGCCCCGTCGCAGGGCGCTGCCGTGCCCTGGGCAGCACGGGGACCTTACCTGCTGCTGGAGAAGGGCAGTGCAGAGAGGGGGAGAGATGGGAGAACAGGCTGAACTCATCAAGACAGTCACAGACTGGCTTCCCTCCTTTCTGATTTTGTTTAAATTAAGCCATCTGCCCACATTAAATGGTAAATTATCTCAGCTGCTGCCTGTGTCCCTGCGGGGACAGTGGCCGGAGGAGCGGGGGGAGAGGGTGAACGCTGCAGGGCTGCACCCCTGGCTTGGACCTGGGGGGGACCTTTCCGCTTGGGGAGAACGTGGCTCCCGTGGAGGTGGGTGTCATCTCCCCTTCTGCACACCCGAGATCAGCCCCAGGCAAACCGGAGCCGGTCACCTGGGAAGATCACAGCTCTGCTCCGCTGGCCTTGGAGGAGGGTGAGGAACCGGTCTCTAATCCATCTAATCAAGCCAAGCGTGGGGTGACCTTCCGTGGCTCACGTCCTTGGGAGTCCTTTACCGGGCGGCAGCGTCCGCTCGAGCTCTCACCGTGATGCTGCAGCTCAGAGAAAGGAAGGGATGCAGTGTACTGGGATGGAGGGTCTGGAGCTGCTACGGGGAACAGCAACTGAACGGGGCTGAAGGAGGACCCGGATTAGCTCAGGGTTTTTTTGCTCAGTTTCTGCCTTTGCAAGCGGTGCCTGCGAAGAAGGGAGACGTGCACTGGTCTGGTGGCCGAGGGAAGACCTTTTCCCCATGTTGTTTAGCTTGGAAAGACCTTCCTGGTCCTGCAGAGACGTCTTCAGAGGTGAAGCCTGCGTTGGGTGAGCGCCCGCAGTCGAGGTGGGAGGACCTTCCTCCCTTTGGGCAGCTCGGAGCCGGTCACAGAGCCCAGCCAGGGACCCTCATCATAGAATCACTGAGGTTGGAAGGGACCTTTAAGATCATCGAGTCCAACCATCAACCTACCCTGACAAAACCACCTCCAAACCATGTCCCTAAGCTTCACGTCTGCCCTTTTTTTAAACACCTCCAGGGATGGCGAATCCACCCCCTCCCTGGGCAGCCCGTTCCAATGTTTAATAACCCTTTCCGTGAAAAGATTTTTCCTAATATCCAATCTAAACCTCATCTGACTTAACTTGAACCCATTTCCTCTCGTCCTATCACTTGTCACCAGGGAGAAGAGGTCAGCCCCCACCTCTCCCCCCTCCTTTCAGGGAGTTGTAGAGGGTGATAAGGTCTTCCCTCAGCCTCCTCTTCTCCAGAGGAGAAACCTCCTCTTCTCTTCTGCATCGTGCGCTGCCAGCAGTGGATTCAGCTTCACTTGGTCCCCTCTGCTCCTGCCACGCTGGATGCTCTCCTGTGGCAGTGTCACCCCTCAGCAACACACACAACTGCCACCTCACCCCCCCCGCCGTGCAGCACCCGATGCTGTGCCGGCATCCCCAAAAATAGCCATCTTCTCTCTATAGCTGTTGGCCCC
This sequence comes from Charadrius vociferus, assembly GCF_000708025.1. Lineage (NCBI taxonomy): Eukaryota > Metazoa > Chordata > Aves > Charadriiformes > Charadriidae > Charadrius > Charadrius vociferus. Next base: position 668,292 of record NW_009650062.1, on the reverse strand, counting down.
GGGGAGGACACCGGCTCTTGGTGCTTGTTGTCAGCTCCTTGCTCTTGTCACTGCTGCAATGAGTTGTGCAGTCTCGATTTGCGTCCCCAGGGTTGTGTCAGGGGCATGTTGGGCGGCCGGACACAGCTCGTCATAAGCCACCCTCTGCCACCAGCACCCTTTAGGGGCCCTTTGGAGGAGGGGGGAGCACTGGAAGGGAAGGGCTGGGGGCCATGGGTTGGCAGAGGAAGGGGTGGGAGACCATCAGTGCTGGGGTGGAAGGGTCGGGTGAGAAGAAAAAGCAGCAGGAGGTAGAGGGGGCACGAGGGGCTCTGATGTGCCACATTGTCGGGTCACTGGCAAACCCCCAGCCCGGGTCCTTGGGCTCCCCGGGACACCCAGGGAAGGGATGGGCACTGGTACCCAGGGGAAGAACTTCTCCACTCGGCAGTGTCTCAGCTGAGTCTCCATCTCCATCTCTCCCAGTCTGCCCTCGGAGAACACCCCCATCCCATACTGCGGCAGGAGCCACCGGCTCTGAGCGCTCCCGCCCCTCAGAAGCGCAAAGGACGACAGCTCTCCCTCGGTTAAAACCGAGTCAATAGCGAACGAGACCACTTCTCTGGTCATTTTTTCTCCCTCTGCCTTTCCATCGCTCGGCCTCTCGCATCCCTCTGGCAGCTGCGTTGCTTTAAGCCCAGTGGGAGCCCGGGATGGGCCCAGAATCACAGAATCACAGAATGGTCAGGGTTGGAAGGGACCTCTGGAGATCATCTAGTCCAACCCCCCTGCCAGAGCAGGGGCACCTCCAGCAGTGGCACAGGACGGCGTCCAGGCGGGTTTGGAATGTCTCCAGAGTGGGAGACTCCACCACCTCTCTGGGCAGCCTGTGCCACTGCTCCACTACCCTCAAAGTAAAGAAGTTCCTTCTCATGTTAAGATGGAACTTCCTATGTTCAAGTTTATGCCCATTACCCCTCGTCCTATCACTGGGCGCCACTGAAAAAAGACTGCTCCCATCCCCCTGGCACCCTCCCATTAAGTATTTGTATGTATTAATAAGATCCCCCCTCAATCTTCTTTTCTCTAGACTAAAGAGACCCAAGTCCCTCAGCCTTTCTCCATAGGAGAGATGTTCCAATCCCCAGCGTGGGTCTGCTCTGCGCCGCGTGCCCAGCTCTGGTTTACAGCAGCTCGGGGTGTCCTGGACTTGCACCAAGAGCATCTGCAAGCAATTCGCCTTCGCAGATGCTCCTGGCAGCCGGCCTGGCTGCTCCGAGGGCACGGTCCGGGGCTGTCCCGGCCCCAGCAGGAGCACCGGGGGCTTTGTGGTTCTCCATAGCTCTTAGGGACGGGGAGGAACCTGGTGAGATCTGGTGCGTGGGTTGCGGCTTTCAACTTTTCTCGCTTGCTGTGATGTTTTCTGAAGCTGTAGGGTGTCCTCTCCAAGTCTCGGGGGTCTCCTGGGGTCACGTTCCCTATCTTAGAGGCATTTCAGGGCATCTCGCCCCATCTGTATGTGGTCTTAGTGTGTTTGTGAGGCTGTAGCACGCGGGAGAGAGGGATCCCGGATCTGTCCTGTGCTGAAAGACGGCTGCAAGACTTGATGGAACATCTCCAGGACTTTCAAAGGACCTTGGCTGAGAAGGAGCTTTACAGTAAGCCGTGCAGTTTCCCCTGTCCTCACCTCCTCTGTCCCATCTCCCAGCCAGAACATGGGGAGATTTTTTTCCAACAAGCGGACAAATATTCCCGGCAGCTCCAGCCTGAATTTGACAGAGGTGTGAGAAACAACCTCGGTGCCAAACCCCAAATGCGTAGCAAGCGCCCGGGGAGGAACGGGCTGCACCAGCTCACGCAATTTAGTTCGCTGTGAATGCACCGAGAGTGTCAGCGGCGGTTATTGCATCTCAGCGGAGCGATGGTAACCTGATTACCGGCAGCCTTTACCTTGGCGTCGTTAAACACCGGGAAAAAGCAACTGGAGTCTCTTACAGCTTGCTGGAGAGATTTGGACCAAAAATTGAAGCTCTGAGTCTCCTCAGGCTCCGAGATGTCTTTGCTCTCGTAGCCGTGCTCCTTCACCTGCCTTGTTGGGACAGTTTGGAGGAACGTGGGTGGGAAATCCCGGCTGGCCCCTGACGGTTGAATCTCACTGGTGAAATGTTGGGGCTGCTCACCCAGTACGGTGCAGATGCGGGTTAAAATCCTGCCCCAGGGCTGGGAGAGCTCCCCGGGGGGCAGGACCTCGTCAGGCATCTATCCCATCCCCGGGATCCCCATTTTCTGCTTTATTACGTGCTCTCGTCTGTATTTTCCGAGGGATCCCGGTGAGTCAGCGCTTTGCAAGGGTTGGAGGTGTCTGAGCAGTCGGGAAAATGCCAAAAAGGAGCCGAAGGTGGGCTGCAGGTGAGGAAATTTGGGAGGGAAGGCAGGGATGGAAAGCCGCAGAGAAGCAGCAAGGAACGTTTTCCCCTTTTCTGCTGGAAGCCAGCAGGCAATCCTGCTGCCTCCCACTCAACCCACCCAAAGGAACCAGCCCAAATCCCCCCCACCACCGAAGAAATGCCCAAACCGAAGCAGTCAGGAGGAGGGGGAGTCTGCTGCGGGGGGAGACGGCCGCTGGGATGGAGCTTAGTGCCGGGAGTTAGATCGCCTGGGAAAAGGACGGATGGTAAAGGTGAGGGGCAGAGCCTGAAGGGCAACTCACACCTGCGGGGAAGACGAATGAGCCGATCGCCCGAGATGAATGATGGCGGCTTCGCAAGGGCATCGGCGGGGAGAGGACGGGGCAGGAGACCACGGCGGAGATGAAAGGGTTAACCTAACGAACCCGCTTTCTCAGCAGCAGCGAAGACTTGGGGTTCCCGCTTGTTTCTGTTTCTCTCCTGGCAGTGTTTAGGTGTAATAAACCCACACGTGTGTACACACACACACACACACACACACACACACACACACACACACACACACACGTTGCCCTTCCCCTGAGGGCTGCCTGGGAAAATAACCTCTTCCATCTGCGGGGTCCGTGCGTGGCTCCTGGCCAGGAGGCAGCAGGGGGGGTTTATTAGCTCCAGGGATGGGTGATTATCCACAGGTGTCAGATGGGGAAAATTGAGATGTAAAGCAGGGAAATAGCTCGGCCCAGGGTGGGAAATAAATTGGGTTTACGTTTATGGATGGACCGGCGGTTTCCCTGCAGAAGCTGAGCACAAGCGGGGATGTGCCTTCGCTTTTGAGCAGGGACCAAAGGTTGGCCCGGAGCATCAGGACTGTGAGAAGATCTTGTCCTGACCGTGTAGGTTGAATCGGATTTAGGACTACGGAGGGGCTAAATGTCCTGTTGGGTGCCTGGGGAGGGCTGCAGGGGGGGAATAAACCCCCAGGGTGATTAGCAGCACCCTGAAGCAGGAGGGGGGGATGGACCCTGATGTACTGTGCCCCGAGCGAGCCCCGGCTTCTATTCTTGCTCAGCCACGTCTGCTCTTTTTTGGATTGTTTTTCGTCTTCAGCCAGCCAGGCACCCCAGCTCCCAGACAGGAGAAATGAAAATGAGCTCTTGTCCTCTGTGGAGGAGAAGATCAGGGAGCGACACGGAGGAAAAGTGAGGGAAATTAAGCAGAAATAGCTTCAGGGGTCATTTAAAAATATCGCCACGACTCCCTTAAATATATATTTAGCAAGAATTCATAGTTCATGGCTGAGGGAGCTCCAGGCACCAAATGTACGGAGTGGTTTTTGATAAAGACCCACGGGATCTAGCACAGCTTGGAGGAGAAGGAGGTTCATGGGATGGAGATGGGGAGATCCCACACCGTGCCCGGGGCAGGGGGCTGCCGGGCTGCTGTCGGCCACCCTCCCGTGCCCATGAACTGTCCCTGTACTGCATAAAGCCACGTGTTGAGCCTTTTGGGGGTCTCATCAGGCCAAATCCGGAGCTCCTGCTGATGGGGAAAGGCTGGCAACCCAACCCTTGGAGACCCCGTGGGCTGCCAGGGCTCTCGCCAAGCCTGTGTGCAGCAAGTTTGCGGTGCCACCACCCCGTCCATCATGGTTTTCCTCCCTCGGGAGTAACCTACACTGGTCCCTCTGCCTGGCTTGGGTCCTTGTCCCCACGAAGACTGGGAGGGGACGAGGAGGTGCTGGGCTGAGCTCAGCGCTTCTGGAGAAGGGAACTGCTGACGGACAGGCTGGAGGGATGGAAAGGCGCAGCATTAAATCCGTAGCGCAATGCCCCACGAGGAGACACAAGTGACAGGTATTGTCCCATGGGAGGAAGGATTGATGCTCAGTGGGTGGGAAGCACCGGGATGACCAGGAGCAGCACTACGCCCCTCGCATTGGCATTGAGATCCCAAAGTGTTTTCCAGCTCCCAGCCCGTCAGGAGTAAGAAGATCCCCTCGTTCCTGGGAGCATCGTGGGCTAAAGACCCTGTCCCAGAGCTGCCCTCGTTATTCCCATCTCCCAGGTCTGCCCCAGGAGCTGTGTGATCAGCCAGAGCCCATGAATTATTCACCGCTCCTCCGTGGTGCGGAGGATCCCCTTACGCTGTGGAGAAGGGTCTCCTTGAACAGCAACACCTTGCCCGAGGCTGTCGGCTTGGAAACCCAAGAGCTCGAGGGAATTCAACTCACACGTTCCTTCCTCGAGTCCAGTGTTGCTCCGATGGCAAAGTCAGGCGGGGTTTTGACTTTGGGGCCCCGACTGAAGGTTGGTGGGTGTCCCCTTACAGACCCGCGGGCTTTATTGATTGTCTCCTGCCCGAGTTTCCACCCCGTCCAGACTGTAACTGCTCCCTTCCAGATGACAAACAGAGCTGCCATCCTCTGATTTATTTTAATTGCCATCTTTCCCTCCCGCTAGCGACATAAAAAAATAACGAACGTGTGATGGAGTATGGGAGATGCTGGGGGGCATTTGGTGCTTGGTGGGGGTATCGTCCATCCCCACCTGCCTGGCACAGAAAAACTCTTCTCTGAAACCCCCCAGCGTGGGGAAACTGAGGCACTGGAGCTGGTTAGGAGGAGGTGGGGATTTGTGCATGGGTGACAGGGCAGAGAAAGCAGTGTCAGGCTGCCCGTGTAGGGCAGGGGGTGGGAGGGTGAGGAAGGGGGATAACTAGGAATAAAAACCAGAGTTCTGTGGTCAGCACGTGCATCCTCAGAGCAGAGGGGTCCCTGGAAGCTTCTAGGCTCCTTCTCTGCCCCAGGGGGTGATGCGTTTCAGCATGATGACTTTTTCACTTAGGAAGGTGTCGGAAGGGAGGGAAGATGTTGTGAAGACTTGATCTTTTCACCTCTAGGGCTGCAGGCAGAGATGCCCTGAGGGGACCGGAGAGGACGTGCTGCTCGGCATGACGCTCTCCGCTCCCACCGCGGCTGGAGCGTGTCACAGGGAAGAGCTGTGAGACGTGACACACGCCACCCTTGCAGACTAAAGCGAGATGGGAGACTTCTGGATTTTTGTGACAGCATTTGGCACAGCAGGAGCGAGGTACCGATCCTCAGAGGGGTGGGAGAGAGGCGTGAGGTGCCTGGGAGCTGGCTGGCACGTGGGGATCCATCTCCTTGGTCCCTCCAGTATGGGTGCTGGGCTCTCCGCAGGCTCCAGCCCACCTTCTCCCTTCCCGTCTGCTGGTGCAAATGGTTGAGAAACATCTTTTGCTGCAGGTCGTGTCCTTGGTTTCCTCCTCGCTGGGACATGAGGAGAGGGCGCAGGTCCGAGCTGCTGGGAGCCGGGCACAGGTGCCTCTGGCTGGCTTTTCACAGCATCCCTTAGCGCTGCCTCTCCCTCCCGGAGCCAGCGTCACTCAGCCTGCAAAGATGTCACACTCGGCGGTGACGTTATAGCTCAGAGCAGCGATGGGGGACGTCTCTCTCCCCCCCCCATATTCCTTCTCTCTCCCTATCCAAGGAGAATCCTCCTCCACTAAAGGTGGAGGGTGAGACCCTCCCAGGGGGGTGAGACCAAGCCACATCTCGGGTGTTTGGGTCATTTTGGGGTCCCGTGGTTATGTGAGGTCCCCCTACTGGGGAGCTGCTCTCTTTTTGCTACCGGCCCAGCAAGACCCAGCTCGTGTGAGGCTGCTGCAGCGCTCGCTCGTCATGTCCCGGCCGTGGCAGCGTGTCACCGTGCGGTGACATGGCAATGGCTGGAGCGGAGGTTCCAGCGTTTAAAGGCGCCTGCCTGCCGGGGATGGCGGCGAGTCTCATCTCTGCTCGGTGTGAGCACAGACGGGCTGAGTCCTTCTGGGCTGCGCTGCTCCTCCCCGGGAGGACGGCTTCGTTTCCCCGCTTCTCTCGGAGAGAGAAACTGAGGCGCAGAGCAATGATGGACCAGATTGCTGCCTCGGGGTGGAGGGGTCTCTGAGTTGAGGAGGATGTAAAATTGGGCTCCTCTCAGCACAGGTAGCGATTGGAAGGCAAAGGCACCAGCTTGCAGGGGGCAGATGGACCGGAGACGGATGTCAGCCAAACCACCTGAAGCCCGTGGATGTACGCGGCTTCCCAGGGCGCTGCTTGGCTTCCTCCGGCTGCATCCCCGCAGGAGGAGCCGCGGGGCCCTGCTGGGGGAGGGACCGAGGTGGTCGCCCAAAATCAGGTGCCTCCATCCCGTCTGGACATCGCTGTGCTGAGCGGGGCCATCCTCGACATGTCGCAGGGAGAGAAGCCAGGCGCTGGAAAGGGTGGGAGGCCGAGAGCGCGGAGCCTCCCTGGGTGCTCAAATCTTCATAATTACAGATTTCTGTCCACACACAGGGCCTCAGTGAAGGATGTGGCCCCGCAATGCAATCCTGGATCCCCCATCCCACTCTAATCCTCTCGGTACTTTGGGGGTTTATTTTTTCCCTCTCCATTAATCTCTGAATATTAGGTGGAAAGCGAACAATTACTGCGCTAATGGCTCCATAAATTCCTTCATTACTTATTAAACTCGAGCACTCCCCGCGCAGCGGAGGAAAAAGAGATGAAATGGAGAAGAAAAGGGGGGGTGAGGGTCCAAGCTGCTAATTCTTCTCTTATTTTTCCTCCAACTTTTTTATATCCTCAGCCTCACCCCAAAATGTACTATTTTAATGAGAGCTCTACACCAAATTTTTGATCTGCTGGAGAGCATCAGGGTGCCCGTGGCTGGAAGGATGCTCCAGGGATGTTGCCGGGTGGGATGGGGCACAGGAACTGTCCTGCTGGGGGAACCGCCACACAAAAGCTGTCCCCAAAGTCCTCGGGGACGGTGCTGAGCAGAGCTGAAGAAGGGCGAAGGGAACCTGGTTTTAGGCAGCGGTTAACTGGAGGAGAGGCACGGGGCAGGGTGAGGAGTCTTGAACTTGTCCCCCCATCTCTCTGTTGCCGCCTGAGCGCCGCTTTCCCGCCTGCAGGATGAAATCTGCTCTCTCCCGGCTTTCCTCGAGGTACCTTGCGGTTCGTTGCCAAACCTCACCGGCATCCCGCAGGGTGGATGTTCTCCAGGCTTTTTGTTTTGGTTTGTTTTGTTTTATTGTTTTGTTTTGTTTTGTTGTGTTTTTTTTTTTCCTGCTGGCGAAGGCGAGGTCTGGGCCGCCGCTGCGGAGATCGTCGCGAGAATTGCAGCGACCGTTCGGAGCGGGAGGGGAAAAGCTTTCGCCTCCTCGCCGGGTCAGAGTGCGCGACGGCTCGCTTCTGGGCTGGCAGCTCCGCTCCCGGGAGGGCTCTTGTGGCCTCGCCTAAGTGAAGCTAATGTATTTCGACGTCTCTGACGGCCAGCTGGGATAGAAGCGCATCTCCAGGAAGAAAGGCAGCTTGTCTGAACGCCAAACTTGCGAACGTCTCCTCTCGGCCGAGATGCTCGCGAGTCTTCTGCCCGTGTCGATCGGCGAGGCTCAGAGCCGACGCTTTGGGATCCTGCCAGGGAGCTCTGTCTGCTTCTCCTCCTCCATCGGACTGACCTGTTCCTCTGCGATCGTCTCCAGCCAGGGCCTGAAAAACAAACCGCACAGCTAAACCCCTAGAGAAAGTGGGTTTTTTTGTAGGAAAACAGCAAGTTTCTTTGGTTCTACAACACCCAAATATCCTCCAGGATGAGCCCAGCTCCGCAGAGGGACCTGGATACCCAACTCCCATGGACACCAGATGTAATTAGATGTTTGTATCTAGGCCAGGGGCTCAAGGGCCATCTGGCACCTTAATTATTCATACACGTACATATAAGCGCAAACAGAGCGCTCCTTATCTAGCCTGGGCCCGGGGGGAGATTCCGGCTTATGCCAGGTTGTTTCTCATGGCCTGAGAAAGAGCGTTCTTCTCCAGGGCTGGTTTCAGGTGCTGCGTTGCCTTTTCCCAGCGCCAAAACCCGCTCCAAAGCACACCGGTGCCGCTGAACCAGGCATTGCAGGTGTCCACGTCGACAGCGGCTGAACGCAGAGGTGGAAAAATCCCAGAGGAGAAGAGTTCCCCCTTGGGAGGAGCGGGTCAGGAGGCCTGAAATCAGATTAGATGTCCGTCAGGAGGACCCGTCCCCTCGTCCCCTCGGTGATGTGGCCCAGCGCTCCCTCAAGGTGTCTTTTAAGCCGTGACTCATCAGCTGAGGAATTTTAATTTGTGTTTTTCGCCCCCAGCCTGAGGCAGGCAGCACGAGGAAGCGGTTAGGACCTTTGCAGAGCGAAGTCTCTATCTCTGGCTCTTTAAAGCGATGCATTTCCTCTCAAGCCAGTGGAGCTGTGCCAGGTTTTACCAGATGTAACCTCAAAGATGAAGCTGAAATATGGCAAAATAGGGTTTTCCCCACAGTTCTATCTTACCTAGAATCACTCCTCGGCTCCTGTGTCGCTCTGATAAATGCCATGGGACACGCAGGAGGGGAGGGGTACCTGCATGGGGTGTGGGCGCATCTGAGCCAGACTAAAGTGATGCTTTTTTATTTTAAACTGGGATATTCCACCCCCCCGAGCAAGCTATGCACTGGGCCTCCTTCCTCAATCAATCCCATCCCAGCCTCCAGAAACCTTTCCAGCAACCCTGGCCCTGGAAGTGAGGTATTTCTTTAAAACGGTAACACCTTGACAAAATAGCAATTTTTCTAGGGGGGAGACAACAACTCCCAAGTTTTACCCTTCCGTCGTGTGTCCCCAGGAAAGCGGCTCGACCCAGACGAGAGCAGCGGTCGCGATAAGCCTGGCTGACAGACTCCACGTCTCGCTCAGCCGAAGCTCCTCCGGGCCGGTGATGCCGCCCCTCCCTCACATACCTTCGTATCCCTTCATCTGGAGGATCCCCATCCACCTCATTGTATCTGTCTTCCATATACTTGCCGATAATTATATCCACGTGAGCCGAGCTCCCGTATCATTGCGGGTCTCTCTCCGGTACGGCTGTTAGGTTAAGTCTGTGTTGTTACATAGGAGGATCTCATTTTCAAAAGCTCAACATATATTTCAAACACAATTTCTATCACTCCTAGGGCTATATTTAGACATCAGCTATTTACCCACCACTGAAAACCCACCCACAATTTCAGGAGCCTCTGTGTACTGTCTCTGTCAGAAGGAGATGATATGACAGGGAGAAATGCAGTCTAATGGACCGCTATTAAAAAAAATCTGATTCAATTCTCCCTCTGTTGGATGAAGACGTTCCTGGGGAGCGATCTTATTTCCGTGGGGTGACACAGAGCTGCGAGGACATTTCACTCAGAGGCACAGTGAGGGAACATTGTGCTTTCTGCTCTCCTTATTTCAAACCACTTAGGCTGTGATTATAAAACATGGCTCAGGGGGGCTGTAGCATCGCTGGGTTAAATGAAGTTCTTCCTACTGCAGTGTGGTTGCAGGGTTAGTTTGGTTTGGTTTTTTTCCTCCTCAGGTACAGCTGGATTTCGATGCGTTTTCGGTGGCAGCCAAGAAGAACCAACGGATGATTCTCCAGCACAGCCCTGGGGGTGTGAAATTAGGGTGGGTTTTTTTTGGGAGGGGTGTGATTTATGGGATACTGGGATGCAAGGGCAGCACTGCCACGGGGGACGGCGGTGTCTGTCCCTGCCACAGCTTTCTTACCCTTTCAACCTTTCTTTTTCCTTTCTACACAACACAGAGGGAGAGCAGAGGGGGTAAAGAGGAGCGAGAGCACAGGGGGGGTCACACAGCAGCACCCGGGGAGCAGGATCCTCACAGGACACAGGGATTAGATCCGCTTCTGTTCCATGGGTTTCCCTGGCCTGGAGGTCACAGCAGCTCCGAACCTTTCCCTCAGGGGAAGGCCCAAACCAAAGCTGTTCCTTCCCGTTCCTAACCACCTCTTGAGCTCTGGCCGCCGAGTGAGAGAACACCGGTGAAAGCAAATATACATAAGCATAAATAACGTTTTCTGTGCAGCTTTAAATGGCAATATAGCAGATGGTTTGACACCTGGAGCGAGGCGGTAACAGGCCGCGGGGTGACCCCCACAGGCGGGCAGCCCCCGGCCCTGCTCCCCATCGCTGCCCCTCAGGCTCCGATCCCCAGGGCTGGAGGGCCGGGCCCAGAGACCTGCGGGGCTCCCACCGCCGCACCGGGAGGTGTTTCAGTGTATTTCCCGGGGCGGACAGACAAACGTACAAGCAACCAGACGGAGGGCTGAGCAGGGACTGACTAGAGGCCGAGCTACCGCGACCCATTTGAACGCTCTCTCCTTTCCCCTTCCGCCCTTCCCTCCGGTTCGCTCCGCGCCGCATCCCGGCGCGCTCTGAGCCCTCAGCCGCGGCCGCACGGCGAACTCTGCCGGGGAACCGCCCTCTTCCTCGCTGCGACCAATCAGAGTCAGAGTGAGCATGACTGATCTCCCCTTCAGCCTATCCGCAAGCTAGCTGACTGTAGCCAATCAGATGCCTGGGGAGATTTTTCTCGCCCAATGGTAAACGAAGAGGGGAACTTGGGCAGCAGCCCGCGCTTCTTCGGGAGCGGCGTAGACTTCAGCCAATCAGAGCAGCGCAGGAAAGGTTACCAGTGCTCAGTGAGGAAAGGGGGCGGGGAAAGAGCAGCTCGCGAGAATTTGAGAGGGACGATGGGAACCCGCGTCTAAGCGAGCGGCCCAATGGGGAAGGGCGGGGCGGGGCCGCAGCTAGACCATTATAAGTGGCAGGGAAGGGAGCCAATCAGGAGGAGGAGATAAGTTCACCGCAATGGCCAATGAGCAGGGCTAGTGCTCCCCTGGTTAAACTGCTAGGATTGACAGGAGAGGACCCCCAATCAGAAGGCCGCGCCCTTTCTAACTGTCCAATGAGAGAGCGGGGCGGGGAGGAGTGGGGGGGGGCGGCGCT